>NC_058500.1:2058907-2394740 GCF_020382885.2 Scatophagus argus
TGTGTGTTAGCCTGTTAAATCAGTTGCTGCAGTTCAGAAACTTGTCATTCAAATATCTGCTTGCTGTTGACGTCTGTGTTTTCCTGAGCGGATCCACTGGGGTGTGTCTCGACAGGAAGCTGAGACCACCGACGTCAGAACTGACTTGACCGACTTGAAGTGGACGGCAGGGGAATTAAACAGGACTAAAAAGCGTTGGTGTTTTCTTCCAGGTGAGTTTTAATTCATCCATGCACTCTGAACACAGTGTACAATGTTGTTTTACTTTTTGATTGAAAAGAGAAAAGCATTTAGACAAGGCAGAATCTCTTTTCCCTCGCTCACCAAACACTTTTTGTCTTTTGTTGTAGGTTGTTCACCAAGACTTGTGACACGACTCTGATGAAAGACTTGCTTCTGAAGGACTTGAACACTGGAGCGAGTAACAGAAAGCTGGAGAGATTCATGAATAAGGATGAGGTGAGGGTGGAGGGAAGGAGGGAGGAGACAGAGGATGTTAGCTGCCTCTTCAGCCAGCAAAGCGTCAGGGAGGTGTGTCATGGGCCTACAGCAGGGGGGGACGCTGATCCATCCATCCTCAGTGTGTTAACTCCTGGCAGACTTTTGGACGTCTCGGCTCAGCATTTTCTCTGGATTAATCTGAGCTGAGTCTGCTGAAGTGAAATTCTCCGATCACCAAACAAAAGGTACCACTTTTAAACTTCTCCAGCTTGTTTACATGCTCAGTTTTAACAGCGCGGGCAGAAATGTGAAAATGTCCTCGAGGCATTCTTGACCTTCGCTGTTTATTTGTTTATGTATTTGTGGGAGGGGCTTTTCTGCTGTTAAAACTGGACAAGGTGGCATTTGGTTGTGTTTCTTGGAAATGAATGTCCAAACTGAGTGACTTTTTAAGTGACTGATGTAACCTTCTGAAGAATGTAATTCGAAAATGTTTAAAGGAAACTTTGAGTGAGGCCATTTTCGTTTGAAAACATGCAATCCTGCGACGCAGGCTGTAACTTCTGATGTGCAGACTGTCTTCACCTGTCAGGTGACGGGTTTCTTGTTCTGTATTACACCAGTCTCCTGTGAAAGATTTCTAACAGATAACAGATTTCTGCTTTGGCAAACACGCAGATCTGAAATGTGACAGGTTAATGATGATGATAGATCTGGTGTCATGAAGAAGGTGCAGCTACGGCGCTGCCAGTCTGGCACTTTGGTTTGAGCGTTTGCCCTTTGGCTCTTTGGTTTGTGACTTGGCTGTCTTTCAGAAATGAGTTTGGCTTTCAGGTTGAGTTTTTTCACCTTCTTTTATTTGTGTTGTCAGCACTGTCAGAAAGTTATTGTAACATTTTATTTGCCATCATAATCATTCATCATTAGAACAAATTACAAGACTGTCAATCACACACGTCCCAAAGCCTCAAGAGCACCAAATATGGATTAATCCACCGCTGAAAATAGTCCCTCGAAAACAAAATGCACTATTTCCTCCTGTTTGAGTAACATTTGTTAAAAACGATGGTGACGGTGTTTTCTGACATGATTGAACCTTATCAAAAGACAGAAACTGCGACGTCTTTCGCACGTGTGCTGCAACCCTGAACTTATCTCGACATCACCTGAATGGATGTCTGGAGGCGAGAGCGCAAACATCAGGATTGGTTGGAACGAAAAGGACTTCGCCAGCTCCCCAGTGGTGGAACAAGTTCTCACTTTCTTTACTGAAGGAGGTGTAAAGATACTCTGTTCCCAGGAAAAATCCTGAATTTATACCGTTATGTCGGTATAAGTACAGGAGTGTTAGTTAAATGTGTGTTTCCACCGGAGTCTGTATCTCGTCTTGTTTGATCACATACAACTTCAGCATGAGCCGGTTTGGGGATGAGAGTCACAGACAGGCTGGGGAAGTCGGAAATGAGGCCAAAAATCAGTATACTGCGATACTTTTATGTATCGTGTGTTTAAATTGATAGTCAATCATCCAATCATATTTGACACAGTCACAGAAGAAGCTGCCGCCTCTTTCTTTACTGTTTGTTGGCCAATAAAGAAAAAAAAGAAAACAAAACAAATAATTGCCAAAAAAGCAAAGTTTTTGACTGAATGGCTGAATTTCTGCCTGTCTACATGGACGACTGCTCCTCAGGAGATCCGTCTGTGAAACTACTTAAGTTTGCGGCCGACACAACAGTAGTTGGCCTCATCTCCGTCCCTGATGAGGCCAACTACAGACGTGAAGTCGACCAGCTGGTCCTCTGGTGTGGTCGGAACAACCCGCTCAAGACTGTGGAGATGACAGTGGACTTTAGGAAGAACCCACCCAAAAAACAACAAAAACAAAACGGGCAGGAAGCATCACTGCAGACCCCTCACAGCCTGCACACAAACTGTTTGATCTGCTTCCCTCTGGTAGGCGTTACAGAGCTCTGTATGCCAAGACCACCAGACACAAAACCAGTTTCTTCCCCCAGGATGTCTCCCTGATCTCCCCGTAATCCACTTGCCATTTTTTTCTTCTTGTAAATACTTTATTTTTATTATTATTATTTGTTATTTTGTATTTTGTATGGTGCACAGGAGAGAGAAAAATCTGGAGTTAAATTCCTTGTATGGTCACACGTACCTGGCAAATAAAGCTGATTCTGGTTCTGGTTCTGATTCCGATTCTGATTCTGATTCTGATTCTGATTCTGCTGAAGCGGAGCAGCTACTTTCGTCGTAGCGACTGATGAGCGAGATGCCTGAGCAACTTTACTGTATTTCAGCATTTTATTTCTTTCCACTCGGCTGACTTATCCCTGTGAGGGGAGTAAATCGTCTTCTTTATGGCCTTTTACTCACCTGCTTGCACTTACCTGCCATAGGTGTGCCATGAAGACGGATCTTAAAGACTGATGATATCTGAAATGTGTACACCCTAAAGTTAATTCCGTTTCCACCATTGTAAGCTCTGCCAATTAAAGTGCAACAAGTGCAGGTCGAATGTGCTTTGTTGCTCAGTTTCTCTGCAGGAGAGGCTGCACAGCCTCCAGCTGGCGTGTGTTAAAGCCTTTCAGAATATGTGAGCAGAGATACTGTTTGATGTAATCCAGCAGAAGGCGAAGTGCACTCCGAGGTCAGTGGATTTACAGACGTTTTTTGTAAACGCTCTGCATGCTGCTGACGAGGCAAATCTCCTTGGAATCCGTGTCATTAGTCTGGATTAATAGAGACTTGTTCCACAGGCTGCCGAGTCAAGTCTGCTCACCAACATTTGCAACTAGCAGAAGAGCCATGGAGACGTCCAGGAACCACCAGAGCTTTGTTCAGAGTTACTACAGAGTGCAGATCACCATCTGCCACCATCTCTCAACCTCTGTCATCTTACACACCAAACAAACACAATAATCCAGTGAGATTATGTTTAAAATGATGCTGAGGAGCAGCTTTCACTGCTCTGGTGACACTTCTGTTCAACGGCACCAGACCACGAGGCCATGCAGGATAAAAGATAAAGCTCTGGTTGTGAATTTACAAAGAAAAAATCATCTTTTCTGAGATTACAAATGCAGAAATTGAAGGATCGACATCACACTTTACAAGAGGAAAGGTGCTCAGGGCCTGCGAGCTCGGGACTAAACTCTTGTGGGAGTGAGCAGGCCATGACTTCAAGCCCCCTTGCTGGACTGCACTTTACCTGGCAGGTCATCAGTATGTATCATGTATTCTTGTCATGTATTTCTGATCATCTCAGTGAAGCTGAAGACTTGAACACTGAGCCTAAACTAGCAAATCAGTGTCGACTTGGAAGACTCAGATTTGGATGCCGTCCGACCACGAATAGATCTGAAATAAGACGCCTTCTGTAACTCAAGGCCATTGAAGCGACCGACACCGCGGTGCGGCCGACATTCGACTGACAGGTGAAGAGTGTAGAAGGATCGACAACAGCGAGGTCTCAAGTGATTACCTGTTAACGTAAAGGGAAGATGACTGTGCTGTGTGCCCTGTCATGCTAGTGAAAGGAGACCCTCCTGTTACATCATGGCGAACTCTGGTCTACATCTGCCAGAAATGTAGGCCACAGCGGAGCTAAAAGAAGTCGCTGTGTGTTTGCGAGATAAAAATGGCTGCTGACCTTATGACTTGGACACTCTCGCAGAAATATAAGCCCCTCCTACACTGCACCCAAAACTGCACTGTCATCCCCCCCTCGGAGGAACCTGCTGATGGTGGCTTCGTTTCCACTGGAATCTTCAGCCGTCTGTCGGTTTTCTAAGCCGACGGAGACACAAAGATCTGAAGGGGGTGATGAGCTGATTCCAGGTGGGTGTTTGCATGAGAAGCGGACAAAGTCTGCCGTCAGTGGCTTCAGGTGGCTCGGTTAGGTTGAAATGTGCCTGCACGTCGTGACGTATCTGTGCTTCCTCCTTTCATTCCTTCCATGCTTCCTTCCCTTCCTTCTTTTTATGTTTCCTTACTTCTTTTCTCCTTTCCTCCTTCCTCTCTTCCCTCCTTTTCTGTTTCCTTCTACCTTCCCTCCTGTCACCTTTCCTTTCTTCCTTTCCTTCTCTTTCCATAATCTTCTCTTATTTTCATCCATTTATGTCTTCTTTTGATCCCTTCTTCCTTCTTTCTCGTCTCATTTCCCTGCTCTTTGGTTCTTTCCTCGTGCTTCTGTCCATGTATTTCCTTGCTTTTATGTCTTTCCCGTCGTCCTGTCCGTCTTTCCTGTTCAGCTGCCCTTCACATCTGCTCCGTACATATTCCTCTTTCCGTGTTCACATTTGACGATCTTAAAGCTGTGCATGTGAAAACACGAGAGAGAGCAGTAAACAATATGGAGGGAGAGGCAGCCACATGGCCTCATGCTTGAGGGAAGAAAAAGGAGAAGCAGATCCTATAGGGGAATGAAACAACAGCGAGCGGCTGTGACCTTTCCCCCACATCTCACCGACACAGCAGGCGAGCATGAGGAGTGTTGATGTTAAATCACATCAGAAAGGCTTCAGTGTTGGGTTTACTCATCTTTTCACTGCATACATGTTTGTACTGCTGGTTTAAGTTTCCCACTTCACATTCCTTCATCTGATTTTGTAACAAATTCAGATCCAAATCCCAAATTTGAATACTGAAGAACTTTCACCAAAACTGTTCAGACTGAAACAGGAAGTTTAAACTTAGACGAGTCCACTTGTCTAAAAACGCTTAAAAAACTGTGAAAGAGCATTTTAATCCATGATGCTAAGTGTTGCGAGGATTACAGGAACCGTCCGAGAACGTTAACTCACATACTCCATCTTGGGCGAGAAAATGGTGAAACTGTTGTGTTGCTTACAGACTGCACTTCAGGCCAAAAGCTTCTGATCACCTGCACATGAAAAACCTTGCGGACTCCGAGCTGTGAAATCCTTATCTTTCCAGCACACACGTTGTTATCACCACCTGAGCAAATGTATTTAAGTTACCAAGACCACAGCTGTGCCTTTCGATGTTTTCAGTGTACCATAGCAACCATGTGGCCACAGCTCGCCGAATTCACTGCACACCTTCACTGAATGCTGAACTGCTGAAATGGTTTTTTGTTTTGCTTTTACCAGGTTTGTCCATTTTTATTCTCACGTTTTAACATCATCCAGACTTGCTCTCCATGTCTGGACAACACCACAGGTATGAGGACACATGTAGTTTTGACTTTGGGGCGAAGTGCCACACACTCAAAAAAATGAGGACGACAGTAAAAAATTGTGTTTGCAGCCCAAACAAGAAAATCAAACCCAAACAGGACAGACACATGATCCCTGGACCACAAACTGATCTTAATCTCTGAAAAATAAACATCCAGTTGCCCTTCCATGATTTCAACACCAAAACAAATATTTTGAAAGGTTCTGTTACCAGAAAAAGCTCCTGTTATCTAAAGCTAACAGGGCTGATATCTCTGACTCAACCGGAGGTGTTTGCTACAAGGCACAATTTCTGTTTAGTGGGGCAGCTTCGGGTGTAATCCTGCCAGTTCGCTCCCTATCGGGGTCCATCACCACAGCACACCTGACCTTCTCCGGAGCAGGTTATGTTCAAGAGCGACACGTGGAAAAGCACACTGGCCCAGTGGCCAGTGAATTCTCTGAAAGACAGCATCATTCGTAGAAGAGTCCCATGGAGTTCAATGTGCAGATTGGCTCCAAGGAAAGTCAAAGACATTTCATTGTGCTTTTGTGTTCCAGTATGATCCTAAAAGAGGGGCTGAAGCACTAAAGCAAGCTTACTTTCCCCTTCAAATTCAAATATTTTCATATTTATGTTTTATTTCCTTCCAACCGGAAGTTAACTTTGACTTAATCTACCAGACACTCCATGTGTTCTCGGCAGCAGCGTTGTGTAGCCGAGTGTCAAAATTATGCACGTTGGGTTGTTTTTCAATTATTCACTTTCCCTTGCAAAAAAGAGAAAAAAAAAGTGCAACAGAAAAAAACAAGACCAAGAGACGCATACAAACACACACACACACACACACACACACAGTATCTAATAATAGCAGTGTCAGTGCTCGAGTCGACCGGATGAACAAGCCGTTTCATCTGTTTGGACATTCGACTCAGCTCAGTATTCACCTTCATGTCCTCCTTTCCTCTGACTTGACTCTTTGGTCTCCTTGTTGGTGGAGTTTTGAAAGAAAAAAGGTTCTTTACAAACAGGAAATGAACTCACGTGACCAATAATTAAATGATTAGCTGAGTCGGTCTTTCTTCACTGTGCACAAATGAGATCTGCAGATGAGGTACATGTGACAGCAAAAGTCTTGTGTCTTCCTTCCTGTCTCTAGGAAGTTGACCCCGCAGGTCAGCGACCACACACACCCGACACACCATGACCAGCGTCAACTCTCCAGCTTGTCTGCTCGCCCGCAACCGCTTCTACAGACGTAAGACCACACACACACACACTCACACACAGTAAATCTTGTTTTTAAATCCTGACTTTGACCTATCAGCTAAAGGGAAGATAAATATCTGAATTGGGTATGTGCACGTGTTGCCTTCATGCATGTGCAAAGGATCACGTTTGTCCCGCCTCCTGAACCCCAAACCTCACCGGCTGAACTCCTCACTCCCAGCAAGGAAAATAAGATCCTGCTTGACTTCATTCTGTTTGTTCGTCTGGGATGTTATCTGCTTATGTGCAGGAAAAAACATACACAGTCGCATGCCAGCACACACACACACACACACACACACACACACACACAGAATCAGCACTCAGAAGGAGGTCTGGCTTTGAGTCATGCTGCACGTGACCCACCCTCTCAGCACACTTTGTTCCCTAACCAAAACTAAACAACTCAAGGAAGAGTGAAGCTGCTGAGCCAAAACACACTGACGTGAATATGGTCTCACCTGAGAGCACGTCTTAAAGGAACAGCACGTCAAACAGGTTTCTGACACAGTCCAATGAGGCGAGAGATGAAAACATTCGTGGCATTCACAAAGCAGCTATCGAGTAACTGATTGCTGAATGTTTAATTCAGCTGCTGAGCCAAATCAAAAATGGGTTTTAAAACACTGGAATTCCCCTTTATAGAAGAGAAACAGAAACACAAAGTAAAACTACCTTCCGTTTAACAGTCAGACTGACTTCTAATTATACCTCAGTATCACATTGCAGTACATGTCTGTCTCTGTCTCAGATCTGTCCCCCAGTCCTGAGCAGATGAAGCCCGTGATCAGCAGTCAGAAGGACTCTGTCAGACACAAACAGAGACAAGTCATCCTCTGTGTCACCATGGCTTCGCCTCCTGGTAAACACACACACACACACACACACCGTTTACTGCACTTTTCTGAGGGCTTCTCACTCCATGTTGGAACCCGTCTGGAGGGATGTGCTCCTGTCCAGGTGGGTGATTGGACCTGGCTCATGGTCAGTGTTCCAGTTCAGCCCAAAGGTGTTGGACAGGGGGCTGACTCAGATGGGTGTATGGTCGGGAGTTCGGCTCCAAATGACGTCACCAAAGTAAGATGGCAGCGATTGTGTCATATTTTGACTTCACTTTTGTACAGCATGCTCACATCGCTTCCAGTCAGCGAGTAGCGTTAGGGCTTAACCCAAAGCATGAAAAACTGCCCCAGACCAGAAGCACACAAAGGCCTGCAGAGCTTGGAATCCTCGTACTTTGGTGTCACACACAGCAACACAAAAAGGCGGGAAGCAGTGATGAAACGATCAGATGAGAACACATCCTGATAAACACGATGGGGGTGAAATGCTGTGTTTTTTATTACCAGTGAACGTCTGGCCTCTTCAGTGGCTCTGGTGTGTAAACATGTGCCCTATATTCAGTGCACCATGATGTCTGTATGCTCAGTATGTAGGTCAGTACGGTACAGTAACACACACATGCATTTAACTGTTCACATGTGCTACATCTGGATACAGCAGGTTAGGTCAAACTGGTTTGGTTATAAATAAATGTTTTCTTTCTGTTAACAAACCTCGTGAAAACCGTCACCGTGTCTCTCAGTGCCTTCAGACTTCCCAGTACTGTCTGTGTCTCAGCCTGTTTCTTTTCCACTGAGGACATGAAGCATTCAAAACACTTTTGTTTTTAGCAAATGTTTCTCATACAGGAGGAACTGCTGGATTTGTTTCAGTGACTGTTGCCTGGAGATAAATATTTAGGTGTTTATAGCAGCAGGATGTTGTAGGAGGGCCTGAGTCAAATTTAACTACAGTGATCAGCCTGCTGTATCAGCTGGGCTCAGAATATCAGTTCAAGCATTTGGCCTCCTTTCAACCAGGGACCAGAAAGCAGAGCAGATGTTGAGAATAAGGACAGCGAGGTGTGACTGAAGCTGAGACTAGTCATTTGCTCAGTGTGTCCAGTCACCTGAAACACTGCAGTGCGAGGGGGAAAAAAGCTGCTCAGATTTTAAAATAAGTCTCGACTACAGTAAAGAATTGGCCATAACACAGAAACGTCCCCTCTGAAGTCTTATGTTGACACAGGGAGAGTCTATGTTTGGATTTGTCCCGGTTAGGTATTACAGAAGCAAATCAAAACCTGAGACTGAGCAGGAACACTGAGTGAGGAACCTTATTTCCTCCATGAGGTCCTAACCCTGATTACCATGGTTACCACACAGTGAGTGTGTTTCTGTACTATGAGGGTGTTTCTGTACTATGAAGAACAGTAAAATCCAACATGATGCTTTTTCAGATATACTTATGTGCACATTAAGGATACAGTAAAACCTCAGACTGGATTGCATGACGGTGAGGAAGAGCAAATGAGCTCACGCCCGACTGTCTTCCTCTCTCATTCAAGGATTCTCAGGTGGTGGCAGAAACAGAGGATTATGGGTCGACATTGTCCTGGGCTCTTCTTCTGCTCTTCAGTTCTCCAGCTCCAAACCAACCAGACCTGCTGACCGGGGCGTCAAGTAGAAGGAAACAAGCACACCTCCTCGCTTTGTGGACTGACGGGAAGTTAGGAAATCAGGACACATTAACTTCCCTTTTCCTAAGCCTCTGGGCTGCACAGGATTTAACCGCCTTGGTCAAATGGACTAGCAAACGCAAAGTGGACAAATCCCAAGTTAAAAGACACTTGAATAGCAGATGCCAGGAAAAAGCACCTGACGTTTAATTTCGAAGTCTGCTGATGCAGTGAAAACTCTTGATTTCAATATTCAGAAAAGTTCAGTCAGAAGTTACCAGATATTGTTAGAATTATTATAAGACATCTATAATATTATACAATATAGATATGCTCTCATAATGGCAAAATATAATCATAAGATGTCTTATATTTTCAACCTTTTGCAGCTTTTTAGTGGAGAAAAGTGGTTAAACTGAGCATCTCAAAGTGATAATTTCAGTGAGCCAATACTTATGTTTGTTGGAATGTTTGCACGGAGTCATTTTAACCCAAGTTGAATGTACAGATGCTGAGGATGATAAAAAAATATATTCTGATTCACCGTCCCGATTATGTTTAAACTGGACTTTTGTAGTTTTGTTGTGGCAGCGGGAAACTGGCTGCTGGCATTCAGAGCTTCTTCCTGTTTCTAAAAGCGCCGACACTGATGACAGTGACAGGGTTATTAATAACGTTTGGTACCATTCACATCCGAACTGATGCCAGTACCCAAAGGTGCCTTTGATCAGTACTTTATTCTCTTTCTAATAACAAAAACATCATTTCAGTTGTCCAGAACACATCACCAAATATGTTGTAACCCCAGCGTTGCTTTAGAGGACGAAGCCTTTCACAGATCTGGGAACAGTTGGACAAACTGTTTTTACTCTGCACGGTTTACCGAACATGGACAACTGGACTAAAACGAAGACACCAATGGAATATCAGCACAGTATTACGCTGAATAAAAATGCAAAAAAAAGTCAGTCTGCCTGATGCAAAGAAAAAGAAACACCAGCTTTACCTGCCAGTTAGGTGGCTGCAGTCAGTAGTACAGTGCATACAAACTGTAATACTTACCCATAAATATTCCACAATTCACGTACTGTTGGCTTCATACTGAGATTTTGCACATGCTAGAAGATCTTACACTGTTTTTGATTACTAAACAGCATGCTGGTCAGAAAATTCAGACGTGCTTGTGTTGACTGTGGTTAATAAAAACACTCAGCTAACATTATCCAAAACAATGAAAAAGGTCTCGTTGAATCCAACAACAACAGATTTGACAATCGATTAATAGGGCTGTTACTGTTGATTCCAAGTGGCCATTTGATTACTTATTAAATGTCAAATATCTAACGGTTTGTTCAGGTTTTATAGACTAATAAATCATCAGTTGATAGTGAAAATCAAGAGATGCAGACCTATTCTTAATTCTACCGTGACTCTGAATTCAACAGTGATGTACTACAACCAAAAGGAGAACAGATGTTGAGGGGAGCCTTTTAACAAGTGGCTGAGATTCAGCGCCTTCACTCGCACTTTTCGACAACCCTCCAAGCACCCAGTGACCTGGAAAAACTGCAGCGTGGGAGGACGACCGGCCGCCCGGCTCTTCAAATGAGCCACAGAACAAATCCTCTTTTCAACCTTTCAACACGGTCATACAGAGGGGCCACTTCACAGCAGCGTCAGCCATTGTTTGTCTTTCCTCTGTTTCATAGAGACAGACAGAGAGACTGAGGGGGTGAATGGGGGACAGTGATGCTTACATAAACCCATTTTACAGTCAAATGGGAAAATTCTCACGTCAGGCTTTGTGCTGTACTGCAGTCAGCAGGGAGATTTTTCTCCGCACGCCAGGATAACGGGAGTTTGTGGAAGTGTAATTTTGGTTGAATCACAAAAGGCTGAAAAAGTTAGTTGGTGTTTGCTTTCTGCATTGTTATCGTCACAACTGCGTGCATGGAGCAGGTGGGTAAAGGCCCTTGATGCCTCAAAGCAATGTAGTACGACTGGGATACAAATCGGTCAGAAACTGCAGGTGACAATAAATGTAAGAGATTTATTCAATTGACAGGTGTTCCAGTTCAAGTACAGCTCAATGCTCAGGGAAACAGATACACACAAAATGGATAAAAGAAAACAATCAAATGCTATAAGCTTAAAGACTATTATGCTATGAACACATGAATAAATATAAATATTTAAAAACCAAACTAACAATGTTTGTTTATTTATCATCACTGACTTATTTTTTACAGAAACACATCCAAAGTAGGTGCATCATCATCAACAAGCACATTCTTATACAGCTTATTGTTGGCAATTCAGCAGCATAAGTCACAGAAGAGGCAGGCTGACCATAAACCCAATGTTCAATATCACCCCAAACCGGCACCTGACAAAAAAGTGTGACTAATGATACAATTAAAATATCCAACAACTATTGTTCATATTCCTCTGCTAAATCAACAGCTTAATATAACCACAAGGATCAGCCAAAATGACACACTAAAACTGACTGAACCACGGGGCATTGGGCTTATTCAGTGAATATCAGTACAGGCACTGACAGACAGATAGCGGCAGTACTGTAGCCCGCAGATACCAAAGCTTATTACCAACACCAAGAAGGTAAACAAAAACATTTTCAGCAACCATGGTCCTCAGTTTTCTCCAGGAACCAGCAGGACTGGAAACTCCGACTTCCGGCTTAAGATGGCGCCTGTCGCCGCCAGTTGACTACAGCTAATGGAGATACTACCTAGCAAGCTAAATTTCAGCAGCAACAAACATCAATATTCGTGGATAAAATAACAATCATGAAGCAACATCACGTGGCTGCCATTACGTTAGCTTCTTTGTAATACTACAGGAGCAGTGGTAGTAGTTAAACAATTGCAACTGTAAAGTTTGCTAATTAGAGTATTGTAACGGGCTGGGAGAATGTTGTCTGTTTAGTTACACAGATGTGTAGCTCTGCAATGCTTCGTTGAGTTCTGACGTTGATGTTGGTGATTGACAGCAGTTAAGCAGGCGGGGATTGTTTTTCTGGTTGTGTGTGTGAGTATGGAGAGAGAGAGAAAGAACGCGAGAGTATGCGAGAATGAGGTTTTTCTTCTTTGGTTTTGCGCTGCTGGTTGCGTGCAGGCGTAGGTTACGGCCGACAGTAGCCTGTGTAATTCTGAGAAATAGAGCAGAAACCCAGCGAACCCAAAGTGCCTTTTTTGTGCAACGCTACAGTCCGCTTCGTTACAAAAGGTATGTTTGATATATCCTGAGTATGTCCCGAGTGGCTAGCAGTGGCATTGGCTAGCAAGCATTGGCTAGCGTCTGCGCCACCAGGACAACTGGCAGGTTGGAATGTCGGTGTGGAAGAAATATCAGCTATTTTTGAGTAGATACTCTGAGAAATTATCCCAAATGTTGTAATGATGGGTAATTTAGTAACACAGGGGCAGACCTTAAGGGGAATTTGCTAAAGCTGGAAGTTAAGCATAGGAGTAGCAGAGTGTACGTTGGCCGCCATATGCGGCTACTGGCCAGAGTCAGAGCCTTGTTGTCCGGCAGATGAGCACATCAAACAGCCAAAATGTCTGTTGGAAAACATGCTCGATAAATAGGTTACTGTGTTACGAATAAAATATGTTAACAACTGGAAGGATAGCCGGGGCCTTATTGTGCCACATAAATAACTGATAGGAGCAAAAATCTTTGGAATCTTGGTACTTGGCAATCGCAACCAGACTCCTTTAACAAAAACAATAATTTTACTGAGCAGAACACAGGGGTTGCTGGCGTAGGTGGTGGTTAGTTAAGTTTGCGTCTTTGTGAGACTTTCAGTGGTGGAAGAAGTCTTTTGGCCCTGGTTTACTGTGTCAATGCAGCTGTTGGGTGTAACGCGTTCCAACGCGTTACTGTAATCACATTACTTTGTTATCAGTAACGCGTTACACTAATGCGTTGTTGGTAACTTATGTAATTACATTACAGTTACTAAGCCAAAGATCATGTCGTTACTTTCGTTACTTTAAGGAGGACAGAAAAATTAATCAAGCGTCCCCTTTCATGCGTGTTGACGCAGCGTACTCATTTTACCTCACCCACGTGACCTCACGTAACTCTGGCGCCGATGAGATAGAGCAGAAATGTGAACGCCGCTCAGGACGTCTTTTGATGGGTGGAAATACGCGCACAGCTTCGTTTGTTGAGCGGAAGGACGACAGTGTGACAATGTGAAGTGTAAACTATGACCAGGCCAGAAACTTCTCTCCACCGCCGCAAACAGCACATCAAATCTCTGTCAGCATCTGCAAAGGCAACATGCTAACACAAAGCTAGTGGCTAAACGGCCGCAAACCCCGGATGAAGTGACATTTAATGATTGAATTAAGTTAAGAGTGAAAGCTCAAGTCTTGATTTTGTTTTGAGACATTTTGCATGCCTTGTTTTGGTAGCATTTCATGCTAAGTGATTTCGTGTTTGTCCTTTTCATCAGAATAGGGATTTGTGTCGATCTGCGGAGATATACGGTTTCACGATATGTTGTTAATTGTTGGTTGAGTTATGGTGCATCTTAGTTATGGTAGTTTTTTTAGAGTAATCCAGAGGTAACGTAACTAATTACTTTCAGCAGTGGGTGATTAAGTAAAGTAAGGGATTACTTTTATAAAGTAAGGTGTAATGCATTACTTTTGTGAGTAATTGCCTTAACACTGGTCAGTGTGTGGACTTTTTTTCAGACTATGTTAAAGAGAAACCAACCAAGACAAACGGGGTGCAGACATAAGGGTGACAAGTGTGAACTTCCATATGGCTTGTGTTCTAAGTTTAAATGGCGACTGTGTGCTGTAGAAGATGTGTCCATTTGTCTGTGCTTGAATGTAAATCATTTAATTTTTTAATTTTAATTTTCTGCTTTTTTCCTGGAAAATCAGGGGAGAACAGAGGCAACAAGCAGCAAGAGCCAGTCTTAAAGGTATTTCAAATTTAACTTTAGAAACAAAAAACAGAAGTTGAAGCAGTCTGGAGTTGGTCCCAGTCTGTACAGAAATGCTTCTTTTATCCACTGGAACAGCAGGGCTCAATTCCCAGATGTGTTCCAGTGTTTTGACATCCAGCACCAGCAGTTACACAACTCCAGACTCTGGCTTCAGCGGGCGGTTGGAGGACGTGAAGTGCTGCTTATTCAGTGTTTACTCTGTTCCTGGAATAGCCCTGTACAAAACCAGTGAACCACTTCCTGGCAAACACACTTCCACCAACTGCTCCTTATAGGGCGATTTCAGCCCACAGATACTGAATCAATACCTTAACAGTCTAACCGGTAAAACCACATTTTACATTTGGATACATTTAAAATTTTAGTCAATTTTTAACTTGTTATGTAGTGTTAAACTGTAAAAGCAAAGTAGCTTTTAATGACAGCTGTCTGATTGCATTGAAAGGTCAGTAAACTAAACTTGTAAATGTCTTTGCTGAAAGCAGGTTTTGCTTGGTGTGTCGTGGACAACAAAGACGTGGACCCCAGAGAACATCAGGCTGCAAGAGTCTACTTTATTGCATTTGCAATCACAGGGTGACAAAAGTGAAACATGTTTAACAAAGCCATGTGGATGTGAATGCACCACAGTATTACAAACACACAACAGTACAAATGTTTTGTTTTTTTTTTTAAAAAAGGAGCTTATCAGTTGCATCGTCGTCTTGTTGGCTTTTTTTTTTTGTTTGTTTTTATTTTTTTTTTTTTTGTTCTTGAAAAGTAAAAAATAAAAACAAAAAACAAAGTTACAAAAACAAATAAGGCAGCCTATACCACAATGAATAATATATATATAAAAGAAAAAAAAACTAATGAAGTTGTAAACGGGACATCCTCCCGTCACCTAGCGTTGGTCATTGGTTGGATTCTTCCCGAGGTGATGTGAGGCGAGGTGTGGACCCTGAGTGAGGCTGCGGGATCAGGAGGAGGTGGGGCTTCCTGCCTCGCTGCTCTCACTCACCTGCCGTTGCATCACCATCTCCCTGGCAATGCAGGTGATCTGACCATTCGTCACCGCACCTGGGACCCCCGCCCTGAGGGAGAACGAGAAGACACTGTGAAAAACTGTTCTTGACATCATCATAACTAAACTATATTACCATGTTTGCATTTCAAACCAGTAAGAAGCTCGTCAATTTAAACAGCAATTCACTGCTAAGGCAGTCAGAACAGTTTTCATTGTCTACAACATGAATGTATAAGAGAGTTGAATACACAGTTAACAGCGTGTATGTACAATACATACTTCTGCTGTGCCTCCTCAGTCAGTGGGGTCATCCCTGGATGCTTCCCAAAGAAGAAACTGGACCACCAATGGCCAGAGTCCTGCTTGGGGAGTCCTGTGGAGGTGGATAATGAAGGCGTAAGGCTTTGAGTTCATTTAGTAACAGACTACCTGCTGTTTAATCTACGTGTCTGGCTGGGGGGGGTGTACTCAGAGACAGCGTTTCACCTTCAACAGGAGCCCACCGTTAATTTCATTTGTCAGTTTACTCATCATGAGCTGAGGAAAGTACCGGAGACATAAGTCGGTCACTGTGACCGAGTGTGGGAGTTTAGAGAGAGCATGCGTGTTTGAGTTGAGGATGTGCTCCAACAGCTACACCCTGAGGGGGAAATGAATCAGGTTTCTGCTGCCGAGTCTCGTGTCTGGCTGTGTTAAACTGACACCTCAATCAGCTGCATTTACAGCACAGCTGCAGTGAGCCAAAATTAACTTCTGGGTCAACCCAGCTGAAGCAGTGGTTACAGTAAGCACCAAAGCTGTCACAGCCTGAAAGGTGACGCTTTGATTTAAAAACACAAAAAAAGAACTTCTTTATTACTGCTTGTTTTCTAAATGAGTGTAACAACACATTAATTTTATCATTAAAATTATGTCACTTCTTATTAATCTGTTTATTTTAGTTGTCAATCAAAATAGGTTATGTAAAACCAAGAGAATAAACAGAAATGAAAGGTATGTGTGAACTGCCTGAAGGCTCACACACACACAATATTCCCCTTTCACCTACTTTGACTTACAGCGCCTGTGGCCTGTGTGTGTGAGAGATAATTTTAGCACTCTGACACTGTTAAAAAGCTGAGCTGTGGACCCAGGTGGTTTACACACCTGAGTCCAACTGAGAGGCTGATCCAGGATTACTGATGAAGTCAGCAGATGTTAACTGGTGCTGATGGATTATACTGGTGTGCCAGGGACATGAGCATCCTGAAACAAAAAGCAGGATGGGACCAGAAACAACCTGCTCTGCGTGTACTACAGGATGACTCAACTGCAGTAACGCGGTGTGGTCTGAGGCAACAGCTGACTCAGCCACAGCAACTCTCAGGTCACAGAAACCAGGACTCTGACTGCCAGATAAACGAGCAGTGGTGTGATTGGGTAATGTCACCGTCATATGAAGCCGTTGCTCAAGATCCACACAGGATGAGGGCAAGTTGGAAAAAAGAATGACTCGTAACATGAGATATGCTGACAGAGACATCTGGATCCAGTACAGACGCACACACACTTCCTGTGGCTTTCATGACTCTGGAGCAGAACACGCTGTTCTTTACAAAGCCATGTCTGTCTGTTATTTCCTGTCTAAATCACAACGAACTCAGAAATCCTCTGGCAGCAGCTTTGGCTTGGTTCATGTGTACATTTGGTGCTAAACTGTCACTTTTAACACTGCTGCCCTCATTAGTCAGTTATTAAACTAATTCTTATTAGTGTAGTAATGAACCATTTCCAGAGCTCTGAAGGATGTAGGATAGCACACTGGTTCAGCAGGTGTCACCTTTAGCTCACTGACAGCACAGGTAGGAGCTCAGGGGACAGGTGTTGCTGGACGGGGGAGCTTTTTGACGCTGTGTTGTTGTACTGCTGAAACGTTTGGCTGTATGGAGCTTTATGGGCAGGGAAACAGTAAAGATCTGGAGTTGCCCTCTGACTGACTAGTAAAATTTGTTCTTCACACACCTGGATGGTGAGGGATGACCTCTCCACTGTACTCCGAACTGCCACAAGAGCTGCTGCTGGATGTTGAGCCGATGCGCCCTGCAGAGGAAGAAAAAGAACAAAGAGCAGTTTGAGTGGGTTTTAATCACAGTCGGGCAGAGGGCTCCAGGTTGGTTTTGTTTTACTGAACGGCTAAATCTTTGCCCCAGAGGAAGAACTTAATGCTGTTGCATAACATCTACATGTCTACCCACAAGAGGGACGGTGGGGCGTTCACATGGACATACATGATTACAATCAGTTTTCACCACAGTTACATAACCACAACCCTGAAGCTGTAATGCACTCTTTGCATTTGATTCACTGAGACGGGCCTGTTTGGTTGCTGTACTTCCTGCAGAACACAAACTGGACTTACATCTACACTCAGAACCTGCCACCTGAACAATGAGATCCATTATATACGTGTCATGTCTGGTGTAAAGCTACAAACACAGAGAACACAGGAAGGGTGTCGTCATGTTCTCATTTCCCCTTTCACATTTAACAGAAGTCTGACTGTACATTTAAGGCTGTGGCCTGACATGACGCAACATTACGCCAAACTGCCGTGGGGGGGGGTCCTCTCAGTGACAAGGTAATGTAATGTAATGTCCACAGCTACTATAGCTGTGGCAGTTTCCATTGAAACATAATATTTGTGATCCAGAGGAAATGACTCGCCAGTTCCGCTGCTGAGACTATAATTTAAATATTTAAAAAACAAACAGTGAACTGGTTACCAACCCACTGCCAGACACTGCTGACAAACCTTTCACCATAATCATAACTTGCACATATTAGTCATGCTTTCCTGAACAAAAGATGCTGAGTCACCAACTAACTAACGATTTTCTGCCATGAAGAGATCAACTGCTAATCCAACGAATCAGAAAGGAAAAGGACAGAGGCTCACTTCGGTAGTAGTCAGTGGTCGCCACAAGAGAACCGCCTGCTGGAATGGCTGCCATTCTGCTGTCGTTGGTTACTGTGTGCTGTGCTTGATGGAAACCTGGAGGAGACAACAAGATGGTCAAAACCAGACTAGGAAACATTACTCACCAGAGACCTGAACAGGTTATTTTTATATTTCACATCGGCCCAAGCCAGAAACTGATGATGATTTAATTAATGGAACTTCAACTGATGTTTCATATCAAGTTGGGGAAAAAACAAACAAACAAAAAAAAAAAATCACTCAGTCTTGCCACCAACTTACTCGAATCTCTACCTTATCGAGTTCATGTGACACTTGATTAGTCTCTAAAATGGCAGAAACACGATGAAAACTGAAAGCCATTGAGTTCACTATCGTAGCCGATGGGCAAACCAATGACATGAGCCTTTCAGAAATACTGCACATAAGCTGACTGTGTCACGGCCAAAATACATACTTTATGAAACCAGAAAGGTTTACGTTTTAGATTTTAAGTTTTGCCAGCAACACATATGGCTCAGCACGTCTCTAGTGACGCCAGGCCATGTTTTGCACGCTTGTTTACATTGGCGAGTCGCTGCAGCAAACCGACATTTTGACGTTGTTCTCCTTCATCTCAAACTGAAGCAGAAGCATCGTTTAAGGAGACGGTGAGCAGCGACATGAGGTGCTCCAAGGGGGAGGGATGGGGAACAGAGTGCAAGACTGGACCTCCATTTGTGTAGTAAAGAAGACATTTTGTCTTCAAGAGGGACAAAAATTAGACATTAGTCTGTTGTCAATGGACCCG
The DNA here is from genome assembly GCF_020382885.2 of Scatophagus argus. Lineage (NCBI taxonomy): Eukaryota > Metazoa > Chordata > Actinopteri > Scatophagidae > Scatophagus > Scatophagus argus. The sequence continues at coordinate 2,078,053 of NC_058500.1, forward strand.
TCAGCAGCTGCGTACACAGCGACACATCGGCGTGGATTTGAGCGTTGGTATTTTGGGGATGAAAATCCAAGAACAATGGAAAAACACCTAAAAAAATAAATTCCCCCCAAAGAAAAACACCCATTCGGCTCTCCAACAGCTGCCATTATCACAAGCTAGCTGACATCGTTAGCTCGCCCCCTCAGCAGTAACGCTAGCCCACCGACAAACAAACCCCTCGGTGTCGCCACCATCTTAGAGCCCGGAAAGCCCTCACCTTTCAGATGACCCAGACGTGCTGATGTTCAGTAGCACCCAATTCAACTCAGTCGGCGAGGCTGGGGGGAGTAAACGCTAGGCGACGGGGCCCATTTGAAAATAAGTTTTGGGTAAATGTAACCCTCCAAGGTCCGAACGGATATCGAAGCTTCTTCTGCCCGCATCGACGGTTCGCTGCTTTTTATACACAGCAGTGATGACGTGTGCGCGTCGTGGGCGGGGCCTGAAGAACCGTTGGGTCTCTCTCTCTGAACGGCTGCTCGGGACTGCAGACAGCCTCATACATTCATTCTGGAAAGATCCACTCACGTTTCTCACGTTTTCCCGAACATGTCAGAGTTAAATATGTTCTGGATTTTAATATTCTTGTTGGGCAAAAAAAAAAAAAAAAACCCAAACCCAAACACTTTCGACAAGCTTTTATATCTTATTATTTTATATCTTATATTCTTATCCTTCATATCTATTCGTCTTCATCTTCTAAACTCTATACTCAAACTGTGAATGTTAATGCACGGCTGGAACAAACTTCCATCAATCAGCTTAGGGTTATAGTGGCGTTTTTCATTCATTGTTTGTTAAAAACTGTTGCTCAGTGTATAAACCACACATGATTTACAAGTTGGAGTTTGTTTTTCTTAAATAGATAGATAGATAGATAGATAGATAGATAGATAGATAGATAGATAGATATACTTTATTGATCTCAGGCTGGGAAATTACAGCAATACACACAACAAGCTAAACAAAATGTTAAAAATAGCAAAATAAAAAGCGGCATATATGAAATATATATACAAGGCAGTATAAAAAAAGTATATGTACAACAGTAAACAGTGTAATGTACCTTTATGAAGTATTTTAAAATATTTTATTTAGTTATCATATGATGTGTTTTTTGAGGGTATTTTTTTTTTACAATACAAACATTTACCAGAATTGTTGTCAGTGACCCTTCAGTTTCTCTGAAGCTTAGTTATTCATCGTGCACCACATTAGACCCTGAGACCCGTACAAGTAGCTCCCTCTTGTGTTGAAATGTGTGAATTTTAGTGGCATGACGTAAATGCGATGTACCTGTAGTTCAGTTTGTAGTGCGATGCAGAAAAATCATCCCATCACAACAAAAGGTGAACAGTTATTAGGCGTATGGCCCAGTATGTTTGGAATCCTCATCAGGAGCCTTTAAATTTGAACCCTACATTTTCTCAGCTACAACACTCGTATAATATTTTCTTGGGGTCGCCAAAGCCAATTACCTGCGCCCACCTGTGGTTGTAGTTTCCACACTGTTGTAACAGGACCCCTTGTTGTATTTGGTGTCTGTTCGCGTTTCGTATGCGTTATCTTCTAAACTTAAGTGACATTCACAAACTGTGATGCAAAAGGTGAGTCCGTTGTCGGCAGGATTCGAACCTGCGCGGGGAGACCCCAATGGATTTCTAGTCCATCGCCTTAACCACTCGGCCACGACAACTTACACACACGCCTCTGAACTAGGAGTGAAATCTCGCGATATCCCTGTACCTGCCTGTTTTGCACCGTAGTCTATGGACATGGACTAATAATTTCGCACTGAATGACCGCTCGGGCTCGGGATTTTGCCCAAAACATTTTCAACATAGACCACCATAAGAGGGGCGCACAGAACTGTTTGACTCTTTTTATGATAAATGTTTGATCCATGGATGTTTTCTATTTGAAAACTTTCTCTAGACGAGAAATACTATTCGGAAGCCTCTGACGTCATCACTGTGTATAGTTTATGGGCCGGCCGGGAACCCGTGGGCGGGGACTGCGGCTCTCAAAACAAGGAAGTAAACCTGAACGCTGTAGAAATTGCTTGGCTTGTGTGTCTGGCGAGTTATTAGCATAGGACTGACTGAACTTCATGTTTGGGTTCGATATACAGGTCTGTTAGCTCAAACCTGAAGCCGTATACCTGCGGTCCTGACATCATATTTACATAAGACATGGAGCTACACAGCTCTCCCTGGTGGTCTAGTGGTTAGGATTCGGCGCTCTCACCGCCGCGGCCCGGGTTCGATTCCCGGTCAGGGAACAACGTTTTCTTTAAAGCACCTCACAGCTACGTCGTTAAGACTTCTCTGCAAGCCGGCCTGTGGCGGTCAGGCCGTAGCTTATAGCGCACACAGGACATTACAGCAAATGACAGTTTGATGTCTTGCTACACTCATCATTCTGCTGTATCGTAACTTGCAGGACAATTGAGATGCTGACACCCAATCAATATGGAGTGCATAATGGTGCTGTCAACAGTCATAATGCATAAAGACTGAACCTAACGACTAGTCATGCTGTGGTTTATGTGTTAACTTATATGACACCTGACCTTGTATACTATGACTGCAGTGACATCAGATTGCGTTTTATAGCAAAGCAAACGGCAGTTTTTCTTGAAAAATTTCCTCCAAACGACCTCTTAAACATCCATCTTCTTAAATGTTACAGCCAGTAATCTTAAAAAAAAATATGTATGTAATCCACTATGTTTTGGATTAAAATTATTCAAACAGAAATCTATTTTGCTTCCTGGTTATAGAGAATAGAATTAGGTTAAAATAAACAACGTTACACCAACATATCCAGCTCCAGACTCTGCACGAGTGTAGACTAAAACTAAGTCATTTGTATATTCCATTACCTTTGTCAGATTCCAAAAAGTGACCAAACACCCATCAGTTGTTTAAAGGAATGCTTTATTGATATCCAAACATATACAACAAAACCAAAAAGTGTTTTTAATTAACTCAACATAATCTTCCAAATCTGATCCCTTTTGATATTCTATACCAGCCCATCCCAGGACCTAAATAAAGCTATAAGTACTCTACTGTCCTCCAGCCTCTGCAGGCCGACTGAGCGGGCTCAACGTGTGCTGCTTTCCAGTGGCACCCAAAACAAAACAAAAAGCACATCATCCTTTTCAACATCACTCCCCCCCGAGGAGGACTGCAGCTCTAAACTAGGCAACGGCTACGCTGCAGATGAACTTCCATCTCAGCAAGCCATTTAATTCAGTCCTCAAATTGTATGTTTCTCTCACAGAGTGACATCACTGCCCGGCCAAAGCGGCAAGCATCAGTGAATTTATCCACTTTGTGTAAGAAAACTACAACTTTAGAAGTCGGTCCTGAAGTAAATGACTTGTGTTTAACACGTCTTGATAGTGTGCATCACATTTTTCATCTTAGTGAAGCCATACGATTCAGAGGCAGAAAGAGAGGGATTTCGTAACAGAAACTGGCAACTTGTTTTTAACTGATGGCAAATTATTTGCACAAATAACAAATGTTCTCCCAAGTCCAGAGACGGACAGAAAGCCAAAAGAAAGCATACCAATTCACCTGACAGGAATATACTGTTCAACACAAACAAAACAAGAAAATTACACTTATGATACATTGGCAGCAGCTTTGAAGCAGTTTGATGGTAATTTCTTTTTATACGCAGTTTATCTTCATTTCATGTTTGTTCATTGAAGTCCAACTCTGTCACCTCGAGCCGTTTCGGTTTCGTCTCGCTGCTCTTTTGTTGGTCTACAAGCAAGTTTAAGCCCCGTAAGCCATTTAATCATGGAAAACAAATGTAACCAGAGGCATTTAGCCTTTTCCACTGCCTCGCTAAACCACCGCGACCTTCTGACAGGAGCAACATCGTCTGTCGGTAACAGCTGAGAAAGTGTTTTGGCTCTGCGAGACGCCACTGACGCCTTCAGTGCCTTTGAGATAATGACGAGCCCGAAGAGCAACTTTGAGGCTAATTTGGAAAAGATTCCATGAGAAGTTTCACAAACAGCAGCAGAACATTGTGACACAGCACAACACTCGATGTTGCTCTTGTCGCACGTTCAGGAGGAAAGTGACGCGGCTGCACGAGTCGTCGCTTTCAGGCGTCCTGTCGCAGCTTCTGAGGCCGCCAAGTTTGAAAGAACCTCCGTTTGAGGTGCACAACAATAAGAGCAACAGGGATTTAGTTTGCGTTAGTTTGGCCTCATGCAGTGTGGCATTTAGAAACATTTAGTGTGTTAACAGGAGTGCATTAAGGGGTCGTTGGCAAAGTTTTGACATTTTGTGGCACGCAGAACTCTAAATATTTTAACACTAACTGCCCTTCCTTCCATCTAACGAGACTGTACAAAGTAAAAATCATAATAGTAACAGAAAGGAGAAATTTCTTTTCTATCAGCTAACTGATCAGAACATTTAAAGTGAGTAAGGCCGATAGGTAAGGGTCAACATTCACCAGGTAGTGTACGCAGCAAAGCATCGTCTCACAGTGCGGGGGACAACAGCAGTCAAACGGAGGAAAAAGAAAAACAGCCAAACGTGGTTTCAAATCGTTTCTCAGGAGTTTGACTTGCATGTCACAGATCAACTACAAGCCCAGTCTGTCAAATGAAATCAGCTCGATTACGTTCCTTCTTGCTTCGGTCTTGCGCCCGGACGGGGACGAAACGTCAGTTTAACGAACACGAGAACATTTTCAGCTTCCAACGGAAACACAACTGACGCCCGTGAAACGGACCCACGGTGTTTCTTTAAGTCTGTTTAGCCTCCTCCTGCTTTTTCTTCAACCCTAACATCCGGCAGCATCAATGACATTATATTTATTCATATATATTTATACATATTGATAAAAGTTATGTAAAAACATTATGCAAAGCAGTGTAAAATAGTCTTAATACAAAATGCTTTAAGGTCGTTTTCTTTTTCTTTTGTTTTTTTTACATCCTGTGGTGCGTGTTTCAGGGCGTGACACGAGACCTCGGTCATCTTTGCATGGTTGGTACGACTGAGATGAGTTATGCACATGCACGTAGCAGTAGAGGGTCTAAGAGAAGGTCGAGATGTGCTGGATCCTGGTCCCCCCGCAACCTCCCAGTCTAACCACCACTAACCTGTGAGTGTAGTTCACGCCACAGAGCTGTGAAGCAAACTGGGTACAAGGCTGGGATAATCCAAGTGTGAACGTGTGACTTTAGTACATGATAACAGCCAGATACTAAACAGAATTAGTAGCTTTGAGTAGCATATAAACCATCATCTTTGCTGATGCCCGTAAAAATGCTCCTCAAGCCTCAGTGTGCACATAATCCTGGTCCCTAAACTCTGAGCTGCACCTGCAGGATTCCTTTGTGAAGCATCACCGCAGATGCATCTTTAAGAAACGCAAATCCCAGAACAGAATGTGACGTTTCCCCTTGAGTTTAAGAGCCTGGCATCTCATAATGCCTTACTAGCCTTTTCGTGAGTCAGGGAGATGTGCTTACAGTTTCAAACAAAAGAAGGTGAGGAGCGCAGAGTGTCGACTGATCTGGACTAAGAAAGAGGTGTGGATCTGGGGAGGGAGCGGAGGTAGGAGGTGGAGATGTAACAAAGTAAGGCCTGTAAATTATTCAGGTTCAGACATCAACAAAACATTTTCCCTTTTCCTCAGCAGCGAGGCAGAAGAACGGAGGCCGCGGGACCAGCGGGGAGAAGCTCGCCCCACCTCAAACCCCCGAGTCGCCTCCGCCTGTCAGAGTTTACAGGACCTTGGGGCAAAGTGAGTGGTGTCGAGTCGGTGAGGCGGCGGGGTCACTCTGCGATGTGAGGTGATGGCAGTACAGTCTCAGGTTGTGAGGAAGGTGGCAGCGAGGAGGACGAGGAGGAGGAGGAGGAAAAGGAGGGATGCATTCAGAAAGGCGGGTTCTCCTGAGTGGGGGTGGTGTCAGTCGGGGAGCTGACGGCGTCCCCGTTTCCTCTGGGGCCGACAACCTTATACTGAAAAGACGAAGAAAAGAAGACAGAGTTCACGTCACGCTTCTCAGCCCACAGGAACAACTCACTTTGACGCCATTTAAAATCCGTCAGCGTTTCCCAAAAGCTGCACACGAAAGTCCGAAGGACACAACGTCACACTAAAGCTTCTGCTACGCAGACAGAATTTAAACCCGAGTTTGAAAGAGTCAAAGGACTGAAGGTAGATCACAACACTGCCATCTAGTGGTCCGGGGTTTAACAACAACACAGAACAAAAACAGTCGCAAATCTTTTCATGTAAACTACAAAAACTGCTGCAGTTTGACAAATCATAATATCGCAATACTCAAGTGTTTCGCTATTCTCTCACTTTTCAATTGTCATATACATTTATTTACACAAGACTAGGTAACTTGGTAACCTGAGGTGACGTGAGGCAGGTGGATTTGGGTGGAAACACTGAATCTTACAGTGAACAACGCTGAACATGAATCAGTTACGTAATCCTGCTGTGAAACAACTCACCTTCAGGTTCCCCATTTTATCCTCAAATGACTTGAAGGTGGCAGAGTTCCTGCACAACAGAGACGCCGCGTTACATTCACAAGATTACTATGTGATGACACTGACAATGAACAGGCCAAAAGGACACAAGCGTGCAATAAAAACAATCTGAAAACAGGTCATTCTGAAAACGTAAACAGAGCTTGTTGTTTCTCTGTGGTTCTATGCTGTGCACTGTGCACAATGCTCCTGTCTAACACTGACACAACGTGTGGTTTAAAGTGCACACTGTGTCGTCCCGCCTACGAGAACGTTTCTGATGACCACATGATGTTCAGCTCATCACGGGCAAATAATGAATGAACAAAAATGAGTTTTCATGCCATCACAGGATGGACAATATTTCATAAACTTGTGGCTTCTCTTGCCAAAAAGTCAACAAGGTGTGATGACGTGACAGATATATGTTATATATACAATCTCAATGTTAAGAGACCTGATTGCAGACTCATCACAATCAGAGATATCAACAGACAGAGAGAGTGAACAGTGATGAAGGTCACTGACAGGGTGAGCAGGTCTGTGTGTTACTTTACCTCATGGCCGGCATACTTATCGAGTGGCGAATGGAATAGTTGCTACTTTGAAAGCATTAAAGAGAAGAGACAGAAGAGCAAGTGTTATAAAGCAAGCAAGCAGTGACACACACACACACACACACACACACAATGCAGTTTAACACCAGTTTAAGTGCTCCTGAGCATTCTTTAAACAGTGAAATCGATTCTCAAATGACCAACACTCAAAACTATAAACACTTTTGCTCCCATTTTTCACAAGTTCAAGTAAAAGCTCTTTTTCTGTGCAAACTGAACGATCACTTCTCTCACAGGTTTGTTAAACTCTGTGTTAGTGAATCTGCGTTCTCCTCTGACGACGAGACAATCTGTGGCGTCGCTGCCTCAGAACGAAACATTCGGGGCCTTGAGCTGTTTAATACACGTGGACATTATGGAGAGGCCAGTGCTGCACAGTTTCACCTCATTACAAATTACATGTGAGCATAAAAGCTGATGTTCAACGTGTGAATTGGTAACAAGTTTCTGTGTAGGTGACGTTCAAGTCAGCAAGCTGTATACGTGGGAAGTTGTTGTGACAAATCTGTGCTAAAAATTTGACAGAAATAAAAAAAGTCTGTGATATTTCATTTCAGCTCATGAAAAATGGGAGCTAAGTGTTTGTGTTGAGTGCAGTGAGTACTGCAGATTTTCACTCCATTACCGATTTAGTTTACATGTTAATCATTAATGACATAATAACGACTAGTGTGCTGAAATCCTGCGTATTAGTAACATAAAGAGAAATTAACAATGCAATGCACAAGTTTTAAAATATCTTAAGTAACAGGGCAGCATGCCAAGTGTCTGCATGCTGGAGGAAAAACACATCAAAGCCGCCGTGGGGGATAAAGTAACAGGATGGCGGGATTTCAGTCAGTTTGGACGAAGTATCAGCAGGAAAAATGGCAGAGCTTAACCTCTGTGATGAGCGCAGTGTGTTTCTGTGTACGTAATTTAAGGATTTGAGGCTGCTGGAATGTGTGACCGAACTCGTGTTGGTTCTAACAGGACGTGTCAGTCTTACCTAAAGGAATTAGAGAAAGGTAGAGCTCTGCAGGTCAAACCAAGGCAGCGATTAAAAACAACAAGGAGAGAGAGTGTGAGCCAGCAGCAGCAGCAGCAGAACACAAACACACACCAGAGCGGCCGACGGGGACAACAACACACACACACACACACAGCAGTGTCATCGGCCGGGGAAAAGCACTCAGTTCAGACAACTAAGCAGGGACATGTTTGCTGTGTGACTGAGGACACCAGGACAACCGTTGACAGGCGGAGGAGACGCCTGACATGACTCGGTTGTTGTAACGCAACAGAAGTGGGAACTTTATACAATCTCATACCAACATTATGCAAAACAATGTTGGTCGGATGAGGATTAATATTGTGGTGCTGTTAGAGATGAATTAATGTTAATTACATGTTTCAGCAACACAACCTGCGGTGAAAACTATCGAGGAACAAAAGGAGGACATTGAGCACCAGAACTGAAACCACATGTGAGAGCGACTTCAGGGGAGGACAACATGCAACATGCAGCAACAGACATAAGACACATAAGGAGTGAACTCTGCTCTACTGAAGCATGTTGTTAGTCAGATAAACTGTGCGAGAAGCCAGTGAACGTCAGACACACACACACACACACCTTTGTGCATGAAGAGCAAATACCACCTGATCACATAATTACAGACAGTCGTTTAAGTCAACAAGACAGCATGAGAGGTGGGGTTAGCGGTCGGCTTGCTACGTGTTTTCTCAGCCCTCAATCACACTCGATAATTTGTTGCTTCGTCACTTATCCGTGTCTCGTTTCTCATGTTTTCTCATGTTTGATACTGAGGGAAAACTCAGGAAGACGTCTGGAGCAACTGCACAGTGCGATTCAGGGCTGAAAAAGTTGCCTACATTGAAGAGTTGGTCCAGCTACTGCTTTTCTTTGCTAGAGTCTGTTAGGAGCTGAGAGGAGGGAGATGAGAAGCTGATCATGTCAGCTTGAGGAGAGTGGACAGTGTTGCAGTAACCAGATATTCAGCTGATTTTATACTGAAACTGTGACAATCAGACAGATGACAGTTCAGATCCTGCCTGCTTGTCCAGATCCTGCCTAAATGCCAGCCGCATTTACTGCCCTGCTGTTATCTTGTGCAGCTCATCACTGGTAATGAAAGCCATAAAACGCATCCTCCACAATTCACCCTGTTTATCTTTGTTACAGCATTCATCACCACATCTTTGTTTCACTGACTAAGTATCAGTTAAGGACGCAGCTGTGATCAGAAATCTTGTTTAACATATCTCGGTTTGTACTGGACTAACCCAGTTTCTGAAAGCTGGGTTTATCCTTACCTTAACAGCTAAAACACATACAAATAACATTGATCTAAAGAGGAATCAGTCAGCGTGTAATCCATTCTGCCTGTTGTTGTGGCTTTTTGTTGTTTAGCAGCTGATATCAATTGAGTAAGTGGTCCTTCAGTGGGGCCCAGGATTCATGTATGCACTGCTTAAAGCACGTGGTCACATGTGGGCCAGACCACTTCTACATGTGGTCTGAACAATCAGATGTCAGTGCGTCTCAGCTGTGTTCACGCCTGTACTCAGAGCTGTCCACAGACAGGTGTAGACAACAGGCTCTATTTTTTATTCTGCTCTGGTTTCAAAGGCTCCATCTGCTTCACTCAGAACAGATACAGGTCTGCTGTGTGACATCCCCGGTTTGTTTGGGATCTTTCTGTTTCAACACTGTCCACACTGCTCGTTTGCTCTTGCAGCCAGAGTGTCGGCCATTTTGGCTCTGCTGCCTCGTACCTCATGTCGCCCAGTTTCTTGCTGAGGGCCGTGCCCATTGTGGTGAGAGCGGCACTGGTCTTCTGTCCCGCCTGGGAAAGAGTCTCCTGAGTCTTCTTGTATCTGCAGCAGACAGAGGGAGAGAGAGAGGGAGAGAAAAGAGGAGGAGGAGGTGGGATGGATGGAAGAATTGAGGAAGAGAGGAAAGGTGGGAACAGGACAATGAAACAGAGAACAATGGAGAAAAGAAAAGGAGGACAGTGGAATGAAAAGAGGAGGTGGGATGGAGAAAATGGATGGGAGAAGAATTGACGGAGGGACAGAAAGAAAAAAAACAAAACAAAACAAGGCAGATGGATGGGAGAGGAGAGGGACAGGAGGATAAAGAAGACAGGAGGTCAATTAGACCACAAAAGCCAACAGTGATTTAAGTTACTGCTTCATCCCATGAATGGAAACGTGCAGTATTCACCACCACAATGTTAGTATTCACACAGAAATATGGTTAGACATCTCAGAAGTCCACCATCCGTTTATCTCTTCTGTCTGCCTCTGAAATGCTTGTTTTAAACATTTACCTGCCGGCCAACCCCAATTTCACAAAAAAACAGAAGAGGAATTCCTTTTTATCCCCCCAGCATCCATTGTATCTCAGGGTTAGTCAGAGTACAGTCCAAAATGATCCCCACGGACAGAAGCACACAGAAACCCATACAGACGGTATGATTCACCATGTCCCATTGTTGTCACGGCGATGGATGAGAGCACATGATGGCAAAATCAAACAATCAACCAGTAAAACTCGTCTCTCTGGGAGTGGCCGGATATCAACGATGAACGTACTAACAGCAGTACCAACAGCTTTTTGAAGCACATCATGAACTACCACAATGTGTTAAACAAGTGAAATGATAAAACACAACCTTCTTGTATCTCTTAGACTATGTTCTCACGCTTTTCTCACTGTAGGCAGCAAACAACTGCACAGATCCAACATTTGTCCTTCCAGGAGGTTTTCCTGCTCCAAACTATAAGTATTTTTAAGAAATACACCCACAGAAGCAGAGGAAACAGCCAGTCTGGCTCTCCCCAGTCCTTAAGCTAAGCTAACCTAAAGTAACTGCTTTTCTTGATGTATCAACCCCCTCATCCCACTCTCAGAGGGAAAGACGGTAGGACGACGTGTATTTCAAGAAAATGTTGAACTAGTCCTTTAAGAAGGTGGATTTTAGAAGGGATTAACCGAGTCAGCAGGTGTGGTTAGACTACACCTTCTAATTTGTAAATGTAAACACACACACGCACACACACCTTGGGTAGAAGCTAACATCACGATCAGACGAGCTTCTCGATCACACACGGCTCAGGAAGGGAAGGAGCACTGTCTACTGTCTGTAGTACACACTATTTCACCATTTTAGCATCATTCAAAATCTCTAAAGTCTGGACGATCCACTACAAAACTAAAATAAGCGTCAAATGTGTAACTTAAAAAAGGATGTCTGGGTGTCTTCTGATGTGAAGCAGCAAAAAAACTCAACAGCGAGTAACAGAAAATGACACAAACATCCTGCAACACCTTCACCACCATAGCAGCAAAAAGAAAACAGAACAGGATGGATAGACAACAACAAAAAAAGAAACCTTAGCTCATCTACTAAAACATAACAAGAACACAAAAGAGAAAGTGGTCAACTCACACTTCAGAGTGGGCAATGTCATCCAAAGTGGCTGAGGCAGACAGATATCTGAAGACACAACAGCAGGATAATGACACACGGGAAGAGACACACACACTCACAATACAATACAGCAGAGTTACAGTTCATTTCTGTTACAACACCAGCTCCAAACATTTGTCTTACTCGCCAGATCTGAAAGTGGCTTTTAACTTTTAAACAGATGTATTTGGCACAGGATTGTTCTTCACCAGGAGTTTGTACAGGAGAAATGACAGCATTAACAACATAACACAACACGGTGTAAAATCATCAGAGCGACGCAACCAAACTTTTGGATCATTCTGGATTCTGGAAATTATTCAAAGAGAAGACTTTTAGTTGAACAACTGAACTCCAGAGGAAAAACGTAAGGGATGATTCGTTTTGAGGGGTCACAAGACGAAAAGGTCGGGAACCAACCACCAATCGTGACAGGGACTGTAATAGCATTACTTTTGAGCCAAATGATACGACAGTGACTGCAGTAATCCTGCGTCAGTATGCAGAGAGAAAACTCGTTTGTGTTGACTCCATGAGCTCCCTGTGTAGGAGGTGGAGAACAGGTGAAGCACATGAGGATGGATGTTCTGGTAAATGAAGACAATAGCTAAAATGTTTACGGGACCAAACTTCACAAGCAAACAGTTGAAGTTGACTGAAGAAGAAAACACTTCGGGATCAAACTGATTAACGGCGACAATGAAAAACCCCCCTGAGAAGAGACTGTAAAGTGACAGGAACAAGATAACCAATAACAGGTATGGACTGGTGTGACTTCTAGAGGAGTACTGATACTGTAAAGTGATGATCGACTGGTTTCCTCATTAATTCATAACCAAAGCAATTTCAGTAAATGTTCCGAAGAGCAAAACATATCAAGTAATGAATTACGCTTTTTAACTTGGATAAAAACAGCCATTCACAAGCTAAACTCCAGTGTTTCCTGACAGCAGACACGGTTTTCCCCGCATATCCCTCTGACAGGAAACTGACACAGAAACACACCGTTAGTGGAAAAACTGATGCAGGTTAACTCACAGTTAGTGCCAAAGCAAGCGGGAAAATACCTCTGAAAGACACACACGAACGCACGGTATGCAGAAGAAGAGAGGAAGTGTGTTTGTGCTGACAGCAGAGCACATGACAGGAGCTCCAATTTCACATCCACCAGGTGGAGGCTGCGATCCCTGAATGACTGAACTCTGGTGGAACGTCTCACATCCAGCGGTGTGAACAGCTTGAATATTACTGTATATTTAAGTTACTGCAGAGACATGACAGCTATGCATCAGAAGATCGTGCTGAAGGACAATCAGTCAGGGAAAACCACAGGCACATTCTGACACGCTGCAGCGTGACTCGTGTTTGCGTACAACACGTCATCTGAACATACAAGCTGTCACTGCTAATGCGAAACCACTTTGAAATGCTAACCTCTTCATAAGGCAAAGCAAGGAAGAATAGCACACCTGTCACTGCTCAGCATGCCCAACACTAACACAACGTCACCCCGGCTCCGGACAAGGCCAGCCTCTGTTTCCTGGCTTACATCGACACAATGCTGCTTACTGTGGAGCGCGGCGACCACACCGGCCTCGTCATAGTAAGCCGTCTGTCCGTACACCACTTCACTGTCAAACTGCTGTATAATTTCCCTCAACACAGTGTTAGCCTAGCGTAGCATCAAAAAACTATTCCTGCTCCTCCGTCAAGCAACACGTGTCCCCTGAGTAAAAGTTCCTACATGTACCTGTTTATTTCTCATTGGTATTTCTGCTGCAGACTAGTGAGGGGAGGAGCATCAAAATGACTAGTCGGCTAGTGGAGCAGATCTGTACTTTGTTTGTCTCTACCGTCTCTGTCGAGGGGTTTATTTTGACAAAGCAGAACCAGGTGAGGCCCTAAAATTTGCCAAACAATGTAGAAAGAGAAGTGGCATAGTGAGGGAACGACACTGTGGCGACAGGGAGGGTGGTGACACCTTCTTTCTGAAATGCTGGTTAATTTCCCCTCACGCTCTGTGACAAAGAAAAAAACAAAACATGGTGTTTGATTTTTACTGCTATGCTAATAAAGCACAATTAACTGAAGCTGGGAGCTGAAAATGACAGCTGACTGACGCCCTCCACCCACTCCTGCTTTCATGGCAACCCACTCAGTCCTTTTGCCTCCAACGTATTCATAATTCATAACCCACTTACTTCTTTGTTCAGCTCCTAACCTCTCCCTCTCCCTCGTCATGTGACGAAGCAAAACACCATCTCTTTCTCTTCCCTCCCTCTCTCTCTCTCACACATTCCTTTCCTCTCCTCCCACTTGTTCCTGCAGCAGCAAGTCTGAGCTGCCCGTCTGATCAGCAGGCATGTGTGTGTGTGTGTGTGCGTGGCTAACAGACAAAAACACACTCTTCCTGTACTGTACTTTCTATTGTGTACTAACACAGAATTTGAAGCAGCTGCCTGCTTGTGTTCAGGCCTTCCAGACAAACATGTGTAATCGTCCACTTTTATTGTGGCTGTGAGACACACAAAAGCTGAAATTTCATGACAGAAATATGTGAGGGCGGACATGTCGGTCTATTTCTGTGTGCGAAAGCAGAACAAACACCAAGACCAGCGCACCTGCTGCAGTGTGTTAATGTGTGTAGAAGCTGAGCGCAGAGTCAGCAGCCTCACCCTGTCAGGACTCCGGACTATCCGAGTGAGCCTGCCCGTCCAGTTCATTTCAGAAGCAGCCACATGGAAAATTCCATGAGCTTCACACTCTACAGCAGCAGCAGCAGCAGCAGCAGCAGCAGCTTAGTGGAAACGGGCAGAAAACTCTCCGATTTAAAGTTTCTCTTGCCGACTTCACAGAGCGGATTCTTTCCGCAGCTTCACAGAACCATCTGAAAAATCTCAGCCTCAAACCAACTCTTTCACAAACTCAAACAGTTTACTATCATGAGGTCGGACACACCTGGCAAATTTAGCAGACTTCTGCTTCCGTTTCTGTTGATGAAACTTACTTCTATGAGGACTGTGAGGACTCTGTTCAGCCACTGCTACCAACATTTCTTTTGAATATCATAGGGCTCAGGCAAAAATGCAGACAGCCAGATCACTTTTTTTCTGCTCCCATTTCTCCTTTAATATTGAATATCTGAGAACGCAAAGTTTATTGTCTTTAGCCAATATTTTGTTTTTATTTAAAACATAATATAATCACACAGCGCATCCTAAGCCACAGTGTGTAAAGAAATGCAAATGTTTGATAGCAGAACAGCTCTACCACAGGTTTTCTATGTTAAAATGATGTTTATTATACACTGTTTATAGAGTGTTGTCATCTTATGCCACAACAGAATTTCCCCCTGATGACAATAAAGATTTATCGAATGAATTAAATAACATCCTACACAACTTCAGCATGGCTGCAGAAACTAAACAACAGGACACGTCTGCAAGTCACTGCTTCCTGAAGAAAATTAGCTGCCAACTATTGATAATCAATCAACTGTTTTAGTCAAACACACGCTGGCTTCAGCTTGTTAAATGTCAGGATTTTTTGCTTTACTTTGTCACTTCTGACTGTAAATGAAGGGTTTGGGTTTTGGACTGCTGGCTGGACAAAAGAAGCAACATGAAGACTTCACTTTGGGCTCTGGGAAACCGAGGAGCATTTCTCACAATTCTTTGATATTTTATAGACTAAACTCGTGAAAAATAATTGGCAGATGGGTCAGTAGTGAAGACAGCAGCCCTAATTTGGCATCAGATGAACATTGCTTATTACATGATTTGTGTTTTTCCATTGTATGCCAATTAATTTAACTAAGCCGATTCGCCCTCAGGCTGAAATCATTATGTAATGGGCAGCCGTTACCTGTATTTGGCTTAATGGACAGAATGTGAATGTGCTAGTCAACATACAAATGGTTTTTTTTTTGGTTAACACACTCAGCAGTATAAAACAGCTAAGAGAACCACGAAAACACTGCTGAGATTTTCTGTTCAGCACACAGAAACAGGCAACAGTGCCAGTTTTCAGCAGAGTTACTGATCATGAAGGCAGCGAGGAAGTGTCTGAGAAAGATTAAAATACAGAAGAGAGGAAGTGTGCGGAGAGGACAATGTGTGTCATCACCTCTGGATGGAGGGAGGACACCTGACCTCTGCGAAAGGAAAACACAGACGGACCATACTAACAGGAGGGGAGGCAGAGAGAGAAAACTGAAGAGAAAGACGGAAAATTAACAGATAAGCGACATAAATAAACAGAATTATAAACTGCACATGACAAGAGAAAAGGAAGAAAAGTGACAGATCAGTATTAATACTGTAGTTTTACTTTGGACTTCCAGTAACGAAATCCTCCCACGTCTCAAACTCGCTGAACCTGCAGCACCACCTTAAAAAAATCTGATTATCAAAAGGTAAAACGGTGGGTCAGAGGCCAAACACACATTCAGATGAATGAGTTATGTAACTCAGTGGTTACAACCAAGTCACACTTCAAATCCCAGCAGGATCTCAGCAGGAGTACTGATCCAGAATCTCCAAAACCAGGTTCCTCAGAGTGAGGCTCAAAGACGCTTGTTAACAAACCAGCAAATCCTCCAGCCATCAAAACGCACTGAAGACTTTATCACAGTAACATGAAAAACTGCTGAACTCATTCGTCTCTGGTCAGCACATTAGTGCTCGCTTACACCGACACAAAAGAATAAACAGATCCGTGTTTGCACTCCGGACAGACATGTTGAAACATAAGTGCTCTGAAACACGGTTGGAAGGCGAGAACGGCGAAGAAGGAGCGACAGTGTTTGAGTGAGTAAAAGTCAGAGCGTGAGAGAGTAAACACAGCAGAAGGCCAGACATCGCCGCTGAGCAGGCAGCAAACAGTGCATGAACTCACAGATCCAAACTGGTAACCCTCTCATTCCACTCGCTCAGCTTCTCAGTGGTTCTCGCATAGCTAGAAACACAGACAGGAAGGGTTTACATCGTCGAGGTTCTGCAAGGACACAAAGCGGGTCGGCTCCAACAGGAAGCAAGGAGAAGAAAACCCCAAAGAATATCTCTGCACTCCGGTTGTTTTAAAGCAGGCGGTCAGCGAGCCTCCAAAGTCACACAGTGGAAGAAATCTGGTCAGGGGGGAAACTCACGTCTCATTCACCGAGATTCGTACAGATGAAGTGAGCAGGCCTGGTCATCACTAATCTCTAACCCGGTGCTTCACATCAAGATGATTAACAGACAACAGCACCTGAAGCTTCAAATGAACTGACCTCAGATCTGATCTGACAGGGCAGGATTAAAATTCTCCTTCACATTTGTATGAAAGCAGCGTGATAATGTTTTTCTTGAAGCGTGTTTGTTGTATGTGCTAATCACATTTGTTGATATATTCTCAGAATACCCAGCCAATAGTTTGCATAACCACCAAATGAAATATAAAACATGACAGTTGTTCCATAAATGACAAACCAAAACGGTCAAAACTGAGAACAGACGTGGTTTCCTCATCATAATGAGTTAAGATGAAGCGCAGGATCTCTTTCTCCTGGAAAAACTCATGACTTTCAGCAGTATCGTTTAACTGACAGGTTTGATGCGTTTCCTCTTCAAAACGCCTTTCCCTGAGTGAACACATGCGGCCGAGGCTGGCAATTGCTCAGTTAATCACAGCTTAGCATTTTAGTCACCTTAATTCACTAGCAAACTCTGAGGATGTTAAAGCCTTGAATCTAAGTTCAAACAGAGCAGCTGTTCTGTCACCATAAGACAAAAGATAGTAAAGATCACAGCAGCTCTGAGACATGATTATGATGTCTGATGATAATGCAGCAGCTTCACCTCTGCTGAAGTCGAGGGAAGCTGCCTTTAAAAAGGTTTGCAGCCATCCTGTGTAATGTAAAACATTACAGAGCAGTAGCTTCAGAAGGCCTGAGCCGCTACCACAGGATGAGTCATTTTGTGACTGGTTCTTTCTGATAAAGCAGTTACCATCAGAAAATGTTAGCAGGAAGTGCTGATTCACGGGTCATCTCAGTGAACTGCTCATTAGAGGAGAAAACGTTCTGAAAATGTAGGCGACATAATTCACAGGGCCTGATTTTATGTCGAATACTTCTCCTTCTTGATAAAATGTGTTTTAATGTGCACGTGTTATCTCTTTAAATGCGACCCCTCAGGGTTCCACCAGGCGACGCATTAGGGTTTTCTGTTTCTACTAAACTAATGTTGTTGTTTTTTAAGACAAGAAAAAACATGAACTTAACATATGCAGCTCTGACACGTGGCTGTGATCAGACCAAAAAAACACAGCCCCCTCATTTGTTTTGGTTGAGATCCAGCAGAAAAGTACGACGTCTTGTCTGTCAAAAGCGTTGAACTTGAACACATTCTTTAAGCCCATCAAAAACACTTTAAGGCTCATTCCCGATGATGACTTTGTAATGTGAACAAACTAATTTTACCGGGTACTGAAGTTGTGAAATATGTGTGAAACCACAGTGCGATGCTTTGGTCTCTGATAATCCAAATGCTTGTGTAGTATACAAGTACATACCAGCGCGTGTACTTTTCAGATTTTCAGAGAGAGAAAATATAGAAAAGCTACACGATTCGTAGAGGAACGTCGATTCAGCACATGCTGGTTGACTATGATTTTAACGTTAAAAGATGGTGTCCAAGAGTTAACTTCCGTGTTGTGTTTAAATGATGAATACATACGCGTTGGAGGTCTGTACGTCTTGCCAGCTCTTGCTGATGTTCTGCTTTAATTCGCCGAGCGGGCTGAGGCCAAGCTTCCTCTTCAGCTCTGTGGCGTGTCGCTCTTTGGCTGACAGAACCTGACGCAGGGTGCAGATCTCTTCCTCCACCTGGAACACAATACGAAGAGTCATCAGTCTGATTGCAGCTCCTCTCTTTTGTTGATTTCCACAACAGCACTCATATTTGTCTTCCACTGAGAAACACAAAGGAACCTTCTATCATCTACTGAAGGATTAAACTCTCAAGACTGCAAAGTTTCCAAATATTTCCTGCTTTTATGAGCCATGTACTGGTCTAATAGTCATTTTGTTCTGTGAAACATTCCAGTTAGCTCAGCCTGTGAGTGAGACAATACCTGGACCCTGACATATCGAAATGGAATGCAACCATCATTACAGCTGCACTTGTCTCATTACCACAAGCCAAAATATGTGAGATGACACCTGGGGCAATAAAGCACATTTAAAAAAAACAAAAAACAGGTGGGGTCTGTCACATCAAAATGTCGCTGACGAAAGCTGAAGGGAGCTCGGACTGCACTGCATGGGTTCTTTTCTGCATCATCCACAACACGAACACAACAACAGCAGCTGACATGTAAACACCTGATGATTAGAGAACATCTGGGCCCTACCTTGGTGAGCTCGGTGCGGAGCTCCTCGGCCTCTTCCTCCGTCAGGCCAGGTGGAAGAGGGTTGGCCGAGTTCCCCACCGCACCCTCCACCGGCACGTCGGACAGGCTGTCTGAACGATCCGTGACGAGACCCTTGTTAGGAGAGTTCAGGTTGATATCTGGAATGGCAGGAGAGACGGACAGAGAGAGAAGACAAGATGAAGAACAGAAGAGGCTAATGGCGGCCGGAGTGCAAGCAAACACACCATCAGATCAGCTAAAGTGTTAGAAGCCAAGAGTGGCAGATGATCCCTCTCTTAGTATCTTTTTCACACACACACACACACACACACACACACACACACACACAGTGAGGCTGGGAAAAGGATAGTGTTTCCTGCAAGAGATATCTGACAGGAAGAGAAAGTGGCACTTAGCAGAGCCAGGAGTTGAACTGCACTCACTGCACACAACATAAGAGCCATTACATCTTCCACTTCCTGTGAACAGGAAGACCAGAGGAAGAAACTATTTATAAGCTATTCCTACCTAAACTTTAATTTTCCTAGCGTGTGTTGACAGCACAAAAGGCTGAACACTGAAATCTTCTGCTGTCAGCATTTCTGTGACAATGAGCTCATCTTGCGTCATTCACCTGAGGACGCCATCATAAATTTGGCAGGCACGGCAGCTCGGCACAGTCGGAGCTGGCATGGAGGACAACAAAAACAACAACAGAAAGCCTCTGTCCAAAACACAGAGTAAATATAGACTTCATGTAGTTACAAAGAGCATTTATTTAGTCTTCTATGAAAGTCAAACTCCTCGCATTACAGTGAATGACTCACTTTAATTGTGTTTTTAGCATCTTATACTGAAATCTGAGCACAAAGCTGTCCTGAACACTGCTTTGCACAACACCGAGTTTGTCATTACTCCCTGGTTCAGCTGCATATCTGCATCTACACGAGTGACTGCAGGCTGACTTGCACAACACCTCAGACAACTCGAATGTTGCAAAACACCAAGATTAGTCTTATCTACAGGTAGCAACAACGACGCCACGTGATCCAGTCTCAGCTATAACATCCGCATACAGGCTGGCCAGAGATAAGGCGGCTCCACCCTCAGTGTATACTGATTCAGAAAAAAAAAGGGCAGCAAGTTTAAAAAGACAAAACAAAGATCATAAAAGAAAAGGAGACAAACATAATTTGGATTTTTATCAAACTTACAGATATTCTTAAACTGACATGTTTTGTCATTTCTCCCTCAGTTGGTGATTTCCTACACTTCCCAGAATGCCTTCTGACAACATTCAGGGGCAGCTAAAGTGTCCACTCAAAGGTTAGTTGCCCACAGAAGTCATAATTTGCTTCTTCTCGCTTGTTTACTAGCAGCCCGACTTGTCTGTAAATACTGAGGCATGTATGTAATCAAAGCCACACACACACAAAACCCAGCCATGCTGCTGCATTGCATCCTGGTCTAGTTCCTGCTGATATGAACACAGAAATGAGCCGCTGCGGTATTTCCACGATGGAGCTCTCCCCGTATGACAGTTAAACTTCTGCACAAAAATTAATCTATTGTTAGTGTTTTCGGATTGTGTTCGTCCAACTGCTCACAGGAAAGCAAAAATAATCATCAGTAGAACAGACCCAACAAAGCATAACCAAACATCACAGATACGCATTAAAATTAATCTTTTAGGACGGAATTTTACTTTAAAAATATAGCGACAGTAGTGTCGTGAGAATGCAGTCAAAAAAGTCCCAGACTCGGCCTGAAATCCTTTTCTCAGGTTTCACAGCATCATTTGGGAAACAGTAGCAGGATTTTTATTTGGACAGACATGCCCTAGTTCATGTCATACTGGAAAGCAGACAAACATAGGCAACCTTAATCACTTCCTCAAGCATCTCATCCTGAGGCACAGGAAGCCTGATACAACTTGACACGCCAGTCGTGGCCACTCATTCATACAAACTATGGGACCTGACACACCAAGCCGACTGTTGGCCAACGTCGGGCCATCACCGAGCTTCATAATATTCACTCCGATGTTGGAGTGAATATATATTATAAACATATTATACACTGTTTGGACTAATATATTTGGTTGCATTAGTTGGAGGGCAATGCAGCACATAAATGAATACACAAGTTGAAATACCTTATTTTTTCAAGTATCTTATGTTGCTAAAAGTAAATATTATATAGGTTAGTTTATCTATGGTCTATCAATGGAATTCCAAGTAAAAAGTACATTATACATCAAGTTTTAAAACGAAATAACCCACCTACAGTCTGACTATATTTACTCCCAGCCTATCATGTTTGTGCAAAGCGCCCGTTAAGTATCTCAAGAAAACAACAAACAATCAATTTGTCAGAAAAGCTATCTAAGGTCAGGTAGGCTTGTGTAATGACAGGTCAGAAGCAGCAGTCATCGTATTGATGAAGTTTGCACCCATCAGAGGCAGCTGTCTGGTCAGCTGAAGATGGAAGTTAAAATCTGCCAATACAGCCAACAGTGACAATAATAAAGCAACAAGACCACATGCTAGCAGCACGGCTGTTATCAATTACTCAGCAAATCTGGCTGTTGTTACCCAATAAAGTGTGATTACACTGACAAAGGTGTATTCAGGAGGAGAAGGTAGGTTGGTTTTCGCGCTTTGGGAAGCCACCAAATCAAACTGCTAACACCTGTTTAAGCTAACAGTTAAGTCCTTTTGTTTACAAGCATGAAGCTTTCCTCGTTAGAACAGACGGGTTTGGGAAACGCCTCAAAGGCTCACATAAACGCTGGCACTGCCCACCGTTTAACCGAGTTAGTGTCAGTCATATCAAATGAAAGTGTGTTGGGAAGTTGGTGACATTAGTAACACGATCCTCGTCCCAGTCCTCTTCCCTTACTGCTCCTGTCCCTGTCATTTACCAGCGGGCCCGTCCTATCCTCACGACTGTTCACTAATTGAAATTAATTAGCTCTACGCGTGTCACAAACAAAAGAGCAAAATGAAAACGTCACTGACTACTTTAACGTGGATTCGTTTCTTTTAAACGTTTCCTGTCCGGTTAGCTAATAGTTTATGCATTTTTGCCACTAAGCTAAGCTACACATTAGCTAACTTGGCAGCTAAGCTAACAATTAACGTTACCTTGGCTGGCGGGATCCATAGCGTCGAAGTGACAGAGCTGGAACTCCTTTCTTATTTAAAGTTAAGCTCGACTGGTGTGAAATGTGGACAGCAGACTAGTTCGGTGTGAGAAAATCCTTCAGCGACTGCTCTCACTAGGGGAAAGTCGTCGACAGGAACACTCCAACCCAAAACAGCCCAACAGCCAGCTCAGCTTTAGCAACTCTCTGTGAAGTGAGCGAGAATGACAGCCGTGCATCCGGTAGAAAATTTCAAAATAAAGGCTAAATCTACTCCTGCTTATTGATCACGATCGTGCTTTACATTGACAACCCCCCGCCCCCTTTATTTTTCAGGGATCGAAGTGAAATCTTATAGTTGGTTTTATCTCTACAAACAGTAAACAAATATAAACTTCAAATCTTTTTTCAAATTCTGCATCAACAAAACATATTTCTGACAAAACACGAAGTCTTGTATTCAGAACGTTAATTAGTGAAAGTGAGCAAAATGTACCAAAATTATTCGTATTATATTACTAAAGCACATTGTATTATTGGATATCGTCACTTAATGTTGCAAATTGTGAAAGTGTAAAGTGAAAGCTGTTCTTGATCGAATAATTTCTGTTTGAAATGTATTAAAATACAAGATTAGAGTGGTACAAAATGACAAAATCTCAGTAAAATATATTTAGGCCTACTTATTCTTATGTACAGTACTTTGTTAATTTTACTCATTACAGATCAGACAAACATAACTGAGGTGTCAGAAGGAGAGTCATTTCTATCTTCAAAAATCATGATCAAGCATTTATCTTATATTTATAAGTCTTTGAATTCTTTGAATGCTGGATAAAAATAAATTGACCAACAAAAAGGATGAACCAATATCTGCACGCTTACATGTTGTTCCTTGTTCTTCTTTTGTTCTACACGGACAAGTTTGACAAATAGTCTTCCACAGTTTAAACTTCCTCAGGACAAACCTTTGTGGGTGAAATACACAATTTGTGTATGTTGACTTAAAGAAGAACTGGGATCATAGGACCAGATTTCAGCCACATGCTGCTGATTTTTTGTCTCAACACTGAAGTTCAGGTACCTCAAGCAAACTAGATTTTGATTTCATGCTTTTATTTGAAAGGTACGCCCTCCAAACAGGAAGTTGTGTTACTCGCTGATAACAGGTGATGGATTTCTGGTATTTCCTCTTCCGGCGTGATCAAACGTCGTCAGAGAGACGCGTGTGGTCGAAATCTTTTGGTTTGGGACTTTAATATGTGGGAGATACGTGGCTTTTGTGCTGCTGAGTTAAAATATTTTACAATTTGAAAATTAAAGAGCAAATGTCCTTGCAGTAATCATCACAGCTAACAGCCAAAATCTAACATGTTCCTTAACCTAAACCTTGATTTAAACCAACCAACACCAACATGTCTCCACTTCCTCCCACTGTACAAAAGTGAAGCCAAAATAACACACATATGAGTGCTGTCATCTTGTTCTGGTGACATCATTTGGAGCCAGAGTCTGTCCATTTGTGATCGGCCTGCTGAGCCGCGGTATCGAGTGATAAGAACTACCTAAAATAAGAGACCATCTTTGAGAAAAAAATTATTTGATTGTACTTTGAGTTTTTAGTTTGGTCAACGTCCCATCTGCTAACATGGAGGGGGAGGAGTTTATGACCTTTACTGCAGCCAGCCACTAGGGGGCCTTCCAAATGTTTTGGCTTCACTTAGGGGAGCTCTCATGTCAACCATCTTCATACACAGTCAGTGAACCTAACTCCTAAAACCAACCAAACAGCAGGTACAAATACACACACGTACACGCACAGGTCTGGTGAATAAAATCAGATTTATTTATTCATCTGCCAAACAAAACCAGTCTGAGCCACTTTGTCCTGCATTACGCACAGACACCAGCTTACAAAACAATCAAAGGGCTCGAACACACTCACAAATACAATTAAAAAGCAATACTGAACCAAACCACACACAGAATTTGAAAATATTCTCATAAAGAAAAACACATTTACTTCACAGCTTAATGCTGCTAATCTACTTCATCAACTTTTATTATTCCAAAGCTGATTCTTCTCTTACATCAAGAACTATCGTTTTCCCTCTTTCTAATATCAAGCCGCTCATATCACCAAGCTGCTGAAGGGTTTAAAACTGTCAAAACGTCACGGCTCTTTGAACAGAAATAACTAACATCAGGTTCTTCGGTCTACATGAGTTCCACTTTTAAGTTACATCTGACCACAGCATAAGATGGTAAATGTCTGAGCTCACAAAATACCGGCAGTGATATTATTAGATTTTGTTCAAGTAAAACACCAAAATGCTGTGAAATGTTTGTTCATTTCCTGCAGCCACACCAACAGAAACAGACTAATGCAATAAACACTGTACACTCAAAAAACAAACTTTAAGGGTCAGTTTTAATGCATTGTTTTTCTCAGTGAATAAATTCAAGTCTGACTAAATTAAATTAAATGCAAAAAGTAAAAGTAATGCAGTTTAAATAGAGCAATTCTGCCTCCTGTAGTAAAACACACTCATGTTCTTTAATTCACACACACTGACATGACGTGATAGAAAAACTGCATTAAATGCGACCTTCCGAAGTTTTTTTTGCACAGGTAATCAAAATACTTACATTCAGTGTTAAATACATTGTTTTGAGGGTACCAACACTGCTACTGCTGTTGCAACTGTTCCTACTTCAAATATAGTTCTACTATAACTAGAAGTACTTCTACTACTGCTAATACGGCAGCAGTGCTACTTCTTCTTTTATAAAAACAGATAATACTTCCCTGTTCCAGCAGCTGTACCACAACAATAGGTACTGCTAACCCAAATAATACTTCTGTTACTACACAGCAGTGTTTGTACTCCTCTGCTAGTGCCACTTAAAATGACTAATCTGAAAGTTGTGAGGACCTTTATTGTGAAGGGCAACACTCTCTATTTTAAACAAAGAGCAAAAAAAACCCCAAAACTTTTCAACGCCTTTTCAAAATAAGACACCGACAGAGTGTCTTATTTTGTGTTTTTTCCCTTTAGGCACACAAATCCAGAACAAATCCCTTCCTGTTCTGTTCACACAAAACAGAAGGCCTGACGTGTGTTAAACTGGATGAATATTTGGAACAAAAACAGAGACATCTCACTCCGCAGTGACTCTGGAAGATGAAGCTCAGCCGACCAAACTGGCTCTGAAGTGAAGTGCATCTTTCACCTTTCATCTCCACAGTCAAAGGTCCTCTACTTCTTCTTGTGGAGGGGGTTTAGCCAGGAGAAGCAGAAAGTGGGTCGACGAGGAGCCCCGCTGAGGGAGGAAGAGGAGGAGGAGGAGGAGGGGGAGGAGGAGAGGGGAGGAGCAGGACTCCGACTCTCAGTCTCCATCTGGAGCACAGAGGGACAGCAGGAGGTTTGATATGAACTGTGCCGCTGACTTCCCTGTGAAACGTAGTTCTGGAGAAGTAAAAAAGTAGCACAAAATGGAAATACTCACAGTCCAAAATACTCAGACACAGTTTTGAAGTAACCTTCCACCACTGCTGTGTACAATCACTACAAAGTGAACCACCTGACAGTCTAATCCTGAATGAGCATGTTATTTAAGGATGAACTCCGTGATGAGTTAGTGTGATGACAGCTTATCATCATTATCATCACATCTCAGACGTATCACACTGTTCTGCATTACAGTCACAATATGCACACAACAAAAAGTGAAGACAAAACAAGCACTTCAGTGCAGATTTGTGACATTTCCGCGTGATGAGCGATGTCAGTGTTTCAGGAACACAAAAACAGAAAGAATAAAATCTGAATGATAAAAGGCTACAATTAAAATTAATAAAAAGTTAATAGATTAAGGTTAGATAATTCATTTGTCCCTATGTATTTGAGTTGATTAGTTTTACTTGATTTAAAATGTGAAATAAACATTTTACTGGCCTGCTGCGATTACACAATCCTACCACATGGTGTCAGCAGAGGCAGGAGTAAATAATAAAGGATTATTTTGCTTTTAAATAGAAAACTGTAAGCAGATGTTATTTTGTGTGTTTTTATTCATATTTATAACAAAATAATTTCAGCTTTTTGATCTTTTTAAATATCCCCCTTGACTCTGCATGGGTCAGTACAAACTGTCCCCATAATTTTGCATAAAGTTTCTGACTGTGTATTTACTTTTTTATTTATTAAAGAATTTATTGTTTATTATAACAGCATAACAGAATTCCTGAAGTTCAGCCATAGCTTTTGGTTGTAATGTTCTGATTTCCTTTGAATATTTTTTAAATATGATTATGGAGTAGTAGCAGCAGACTTCTAGTAAGAGCAGTAGTCGTAGCAGTAATGGCGGTAATCACTTTAATCTGGAGCACTTCTCTTGTTTCTCCAAAATAAAAGCTGTCAGCAGCACTTCCTGCCGGAGCCAGCAGGTGTGTGCGTACCTGAGCCGTGCAGCAGTGAGGATGGGTGCGTCTCCTGCTGGTGTTATGTGCAAATGAAGCAGCCGATGTAAGCCCACACCCTCTGAAGGATGACCAGGAAGGCCAACAGGTAGAAGAGCAGAGTGACAGCCTGGAGAAAGGATGGAGGGATGACCAACACATACAGGAGGGAGACAGGGGGAGGAAACGAGAGAGAGAGAATGGTGTGAGAGGCAAAAAGGATGAGAAAAGTGGTCAAAGCGAGGAGATGAGAGGATTAGGGCTGAAGGAAAGAAGAGATGGAAAGATGACGCTGCAACCGAGCGACCGTAATGTGGAGAAGGAAGGAGGAAGGAAAGAGGACTGATGGTGGGATGCAAGTACATTTACCGAAGTACTGGCACATATTTTTGTCCTCCCTTCCTCCTCTCGTTCTCCCTCTGGTTTCCAACATGACAACGGGATCGCAGTGGTGAAGCAGCCAAGTTGCAAAAGTGACAGCAACAAATCAAAAGAAGAGAGAAGAAGAAGAAAAGGACGATGTGGAGGTGTAGCCACGTCAGCAGGTGGGCGAGGGGTGCAACGGCCTGATCGATGATGACGATGAAGGTAAAACCAGACGACACTGACCTGCAGAGAGTCAGAGGAGGTGACGTTCTCCTCGGTGTCAGCAGCGCTCGTTTCCCTTCTGTGGTTTAAGGCCTCAGGCTGCTCGCTGGTCTCTCCGTCCTCCTCTCTCTTCGCCGAAAACCCTGAAGCCTCAGATTCAGAGCCTCCATCTCCCCCAGTCAGGCCGTTTGTACTCTCCAAGTCCACGATGTCATCTTTAGTTTCAGCGCTCTCCTTCTCTGATCCGGAGAGATCTTGTCCCCGCACTTCGCTTCTTTCATCCGAACAAACGCTTCCTGTCTCCAGCCTTCCAATCATCGTCACAGTTTCAAAATCCCCCAGTTCTGTTTCTTTCAGCTCTGACGCACATTTTAGATCTAAACACTCGTCTGCATGCTCTAACCTGTCATCACTGAGCTCAAAGTTGTCTTCTTCTATCTCTGAGCGGTCTCTCTCGAGCCCAGAACGAGTCTCCTCTGGTGGGGTGGATGATGACCTGTTACCATTACTGTCAGAAAAACTTTCTAAACTACATTCTCCAAGATCAGAACTACCTTCTGCTAGACTGAAACCTTTACCCAGAGCCCCTGGCAGGCAGACCCAGTCCTGCATGTCCTCCTCCTCTTCCTCCTCATGTTCCTCCTGTGTGACACCAGCCTGTCCTGCTGTCTCCTTCTGAGGTTGAGACTGGGATTCATGAAGACACAGGGGCTGGGATTGGTCTTCTGGCTGGTGTGGAGGCTCAGTGGGAAGTGGGACTTGTTGTGGTTCAGACATGCGAGACACGTTCTGTTCCCGCAGGCTCCGTGGAGGTCGTGGTTGTGCCTTGGGCTCTGACAGGGCTTGGACTGCACCTTGAGCCTCAGTCTGGGTCCTGGTCTCTAAAAGGAAATCTCCAGCTGGTCCTGGTGAACACAGCATCTGTTCTTCAGGGATGAGACTGACCCTAGGCCAGCTCGTCAGTCTGTACCAGCTGGGGTAGAACGTAGCATCTGCTTCCTCCTTCATCTGCATTTCATCTTCTTCGTCATCCTCCTGGGAGTCATGTTTGCTGTCTGTCTCGCTTTCTGCCTCTCCGCCCTCACACTGATATGAAGGAAGACATTTAAAAACTCGTGTGGAAGACTTAACCTCTTTTATCAACTTCTCACCGTTTCCCAAAGCATACAGTATGCTAAAAGAAGAAATTTGTGTTGAGTTCATTTTCAAACACACTTTATCATCACAGACTAACACCGGAAAATTAGCTGCCGAGCGCGTACGTATCGACTGTTAGTGGGTCTGATGTTATGTTGTACTTAAAAGGTGCAGATTTTCTATATTGAACCTGGACGTTACACGTAAAAAAAAGCAGTTTTTGAGTTTCGTTGCAGCAGGTGTGATACTGTACCTGTTGTGTGCTCATTCCCTCCTGATGTTCGCAGATGTTTCCCTCTTTAACAGGATCAGGAGCTGCACATCCTGAAGCCTCCTCCTCCTCCTCCTCCTCCTCCTCTTTCTTGTTCTTCAGACCGGATCCTCCATCATTTAAGTGTGTGTTGTCAGTCTCAGTCTGTAGAACTGCCCCTGCTGGCTCCAATGAGTCCCTCACCAGGCCTGGAGCTGGTGGAACTGGGGCAGCCATCTGTATTGGTTCAATGGATGGAGATATCAGTACTGGGATTGGCTGTTTGACTGGTTCTGCAACAGATTCCAGGTCCTGGGCGGAGGTTTCCTCATGGTGTGTTGGCTCTGTCGACTGGACAGAGGAGTCCTTGGGTTCTTCTGGCTCTTGTTCCACCTCTGGTTCTTCAAGAACATCATCCACAACTACACGGAGACAACAAAAATTTTTGCACAATCTCACAACAAAACTTAAAATAAGAGCAACATCTGCCCCAGCTGAGCAACACTCACGCAGCTCCAGTGATATCAGTATAATCAAAGATTCTTCTACTTTTGTCCACACTGAAATTTCTCATCAACTACAGTAGTGGTCGGGCAATGGAGCCACAGTATCGGGTTTCCTCCCATACACCCGTCTGAGCCAATCAGGAGCAGCACTCAGCTGTCAATCATGACATTTCAGACAATTTTTGTAGCATCAAACAACTAATTAAAACCAAACTGAAAAATGGACACTTGAACAAACATCAGCGTGATAAGAACTACTTAAAATGACAGAAACCAACTTTGGGAAACACTTGTTGGATGTGTACTTTGAGTTTGTAGTTTGGCTCATGTCCCATCTGCTAACATGGAGGAGGAGAAGTTCATGAGCTGTACTGCAGCCAGCCACCAGGGGGCGCCCAGAGGTTTTGGCTTCTCTTTTGGGGAGCTCTCACGTCTTTCATCTTTATATACAGATTTTGGGCTCAGATATTCCTGATAAATCTACATGGCTTTGATGATCCTCTGTCTTTTCATCTAGCGCCACCACCAGGTCAAAATTCAAAAATTCAAGTTTGTCCAAATATGTCTCAGTCTTCACAAGCGCAGTGAGCACTTTGTGTTGGCTTGTGTCAAATGCTGGATGTCAAGAGAGGCTATAAGCTGTGTTTGGGATTGCTAGCGGTGCCTCCCTCCTCCTCGTCGTACCTCTGAGGAAGTCGATGCTCCTCAGAGCTCTCTCCTGTCTGCTGAAGTCATATCTGTAGAGGCTCAGACTCTCGTAACCCGGTTTCAGCGTCTCAGCTGGACAGGAGCTGCTCGCTGCTATCACTCTGAGAGGTGGAGGTACAAGAGGGCGAAGAGTGGACGACAGGAAAAGGAGGGAGGAAACGTGCTTCAGGTTGGAAAAGAAAGACTACATCATACACTTCGATAACATAATGAAAATAAACACGTCTTATGGGAGTACTCACTTTGTGATCAGATCTCTTGAATTCTGTCGACAGGATGAGGCCAAGCAATAAAAACAGAGATGATTTTAGAGACTCATTTTCATCATTTTCATTATTGGCTCCAACCAAACAAACATAACAAACATAAACAATAAAATAATAATATGAACAGGAAGTGAGAAGGTCCAAATCTGATGCTGAACAAAACAATCTCCCGTAGTTAGCAGTAGCTGTTCACTGTGTCCAGCCCACACGAACTTCTTACACACAACAACTCAGGAAGTGTGTTTTACTGTAGCACTTAAATAACTGCTCAAAGGAGCAACTTGTTAATAAAATGTGGCTCCTAATATATCACCAGAGTAACTGTTAGCTGCTGCTCACTGGGCTGTTTGCTGGACTTATCTCTGGCTGTAGCTATAACTACCATTAGCTCTACAGCTGACAAGATTGTGCCTGGACCCTGACCTCGGCTCCAGACTGGGACCAGGCACAGCCTCTGAGACCAGCAGAGACCAGTTTGATGAGACAGGATGCAGCATGGAGGTGATTGACAGCAGCTCAGACAACAAACCTGAACAAAAGCAGCCATGTCGGGCTCCTCCATGCTGCTCATTGCCTTCTCCACCAGTTTGCTGTTGGCCTCCACCGTGTCTCCATAGCAACGCACCAGCGCCTGGGCGTGGCCTGTCTTCTCTTCCTGCTCGGAGCTGATTCGCTGGGTCATCGCCTTCAATGTGGTGATGCAATAAGGATGAAGACAACAGCTGGCCTTAACTGACATCATATGTGGCAGAATATAGAATTTTTATATGACATGTATTACTAAACATTTTTATATATTTACTACTGACTGCATATTAACATTAAAGAAAAGTCAATGCAAACGCGGTTTCCTGTTAAATTCATTACAGCTGTCTTTGTCTACTTAACTGGTACTCAAACACATTAAATCATAAATATAAGTAGAACAGGCTGGATGAAGCCAGAGAAAAGAACAAAATCCGACCTTTTGTCTCTCCTCCAGGACGGAAAACACACGATCGAACTTCTCACACACACTCTGTTTCTGAGTCTTGCAGTTTTCCTACATGAAGATTGGTGCACAAAGCAAAGAGCACACGTTGATGTTGAGTGTTTTTACGCTGTAGAGGAGCTACAAAGTGGATGTGTGGCACCAGATTCAGGTGTGTTATTTCAGGTAGAGACTGTATGGGCTTTCCCTTCACGTGCATCCAGTTCTCAGCATGACATGGGACTCATTCTAAGCTGAATTAAAGGATAAGTTTGGCATCGTTCTGTGTTTTGAATCAACAAATTCCTACCCTGATTGGGGCTCTCAGCCCAAACCAGCAGTGTAAAAAGTACTGAAATAAAAGTAAATAAAAAAGTAAAGTAAAAGCTATCGTGCTAAAATGTGACTTGTGTGAAAAGTGAAAGTCATCCAAACAAACTGTAACTGAGTAAAATTACACCTGAAGACATAAATCCTTAAAAAGTGGCACACAAACAAGCATTTTCATTTCTCTAAAAAAATGCTCAGTAAATTTCTGTAACTCTTGAACACTAAAGTTTTTTATTAAATGTCATTAAATAAGAGCATGTGAGTGAGTGTTTCCAGGCGCAGGACGGCTTACGGTTCTTAAAACAGACACACTCACCTCGATGTTTCTGCAGGTCTCCTCCACCTCATTGATCAAAGCCTGGACTTTGTCATTGAACGCCACCAGAGAACTGATGTCTTCACTCAGCTCGTCCTGGGAAACAAAAGATATGTGCACTAACCTCAGTGAGCTTAAAGCTGCTCTCGTGTTCAGAGAGAATACTTATTCAACCGGAGACGACTGTCTTGTTCACTCAGTTGGACACTCTTCAGAGGTGGTGACATGTGGGACACTTAATCCCTGTTGTGTGCCGTCGTCTGCACTGAGAGGTGTAGTGTTGTATGGGTGTAACAAACAATCTGTCATCTGTCTGTGGCATTTTTCCTTTATAGATCATCCAATTGATGGTTTGGAATTTTTGTTTTTGGATCAGTTTCCCCTGTCCCTTACAAGTATTTCCTCCCTGGTGTAAGTCCATGTTTTCCCCTCACTCTTGGTCAGTTCGTCTTGGTAGCTTGTGTCTAACGTTCCAGCCTTTCCCCAGTGGTTTTTCCATGTGGTTTTGGACCTTTGGATCTGGGATTTTTGACTCCCGCTTGCCTGTGTTGACTGAGTTCTCTGGTTTTGACCCTTGCCTGCCTCTGTCTGTCTGCATCGTGTTCCTGCTGCACAAGTCTTACATTTGAAGACAGTTTGGAGGACAGCATGCAGTGCAAACACACTGTAATGGCGGAAGGTAAAACATATCGTAATCGTTTGTTAGTAGAAACTAATTCTGGTCACCTGCTGCACACTTGAAGAGAAGGCTGATTTAAAAAGCTTTGACTGCATTAATACAAAGAGTTTCCAACGTGATTAATTTAAAATGAAATTAATTTTCTTAAGTAACAGCTACATTATACTTTCAACACGCAATTTTAAAAAAAAGTTTGTGCAAAGGTACTTGAACAGGTAGAAAACACTGGTTTAGTCCTTTACATACCTTCTGCTGCTGGTAGACGTCTGTCAGAGGAGCCACCTGACAGGACTGATGAGCCCCGAACACTTTACAGAGAGAACATGTGGGAACCTTACAGGTGAGACAGTAGATGTTCACCTTCTCCCCCTGGTGGTCAGAACACGTTGCCTGAGCAGAAGGTGCAGCAGGAGGGAGGGGGCTGGGAGGGGGAGGAAACACCAGGACTTCAAACACCTGCATGTACATTTCATATCACCTGCATTCTACCTGTCTGCTCTAATAACCTTGTGGGGTTGCTGTTGTTGTTGCTGACTTCCTGTTTGTAGACGTCAATGATGTTCTCCACCAGCAGGTTTCGTGGCAGGCCGTAGACACCGTGGCGGTCCAGGACCACTTCGTGTCTGCAGGAGGGACAGCGGAAACGACCGCTGTTCACCAGCATGGTGGTACGAGCCTGGAACAAGGAGGGCTGCACGGAGAGAAATAATATGAACACGTTGTAAATATTAACGTCAAAATAAAGCTTTTGCTCCTCAGCGTCTCTTCAAAGCTCGACGGCCGCCTGTCAGCATCCAGCAGTTGGAATTATTTGTCATTCAACACAGCTGCACACTGGGGTTTGGATAATTAGCAACAGTTTTAGTATCAGTCAGGGTCACTGGTGCAGAATGTGTAAAATCTTCCCAGTGTCTCCCAGGGTGAAGTCAGAGCCGGTTCAGGACGGGTTACTGGGTGGAAACAAGACTGGAAAGCCCCCCTGTTCACCATCCAGCCCGCACACACAAACTGCCTGAGTTTGCTCTCCTGGCCTCTAAATGAGGTTAAAACAGGCAGAATTAAACGTGATGGTCATTTTGCCATCAAAGTGAGGAACTTTACCAGGAAGAGCGAAACACAACCTCATTAAGTTCATCTAAATGAGCATGAATCCGAAACACAAACATTATGCAACTTTATGCCTCTGATAGCCAAACTGGTGATTATTTCAAACTGATTTAGCTTAAAATAATCAGCAGTTTAGCTATCAGAGGCAGAAAAACTCCGACTTATTGCCTCCTCTTGAAGTTGCCGACATCCAGCGGTGTTTGTTTCTAACTGGTGAACGTTAAGTCTCTCTTTCAGCTCTGTTTTTGGTCTCCAAAAGTGAAGAGAAAGACAGATGAGCAGAGAGACGGATGGAAGGTGAGACGGTCAAAGCGTCCTGGAATAGTGGCCTTTAATAAGCCTCAGCTGCCGCCGGGCCTGACGGAGGGATCAGAGCTGCTCAGAGACAAATGCTGAGGCCTCCGACGGAGAGAGCTGGTTCACACGGTGCTTTAGCTCAGCTCGACTGAGTGACTCCATCACTGACACCATTTCACAAAGAAAATGATCAAAATGTTCAGAGAAAATCCTCAAGTCACTCTGCACCCGTCTGTGCACTCAGTGTGTTACTGACTCTTTGTTTCTGGGGAAAATGTTTTGCTTTTGCAGAGAGTTCGAGTTCAGACATCCAAAGACCTTTTTAACCACCACTTGTAACATGCGCTACAAACAAACGGTCTCCAGAGGACTGACATTGTGTTCCTGCTCTACTCTGAAATCCCTTTAAACCCACAGGATGTCAAAGGAAGGGCCCACCCAGCCCCGACCCTGCTGCCTGAACTGCAGCTGCAACTGCAACTGTTCAGCGTGTGTTTTGTCCAAGTGGTGTTGCCGTACCCCAGCAGAAGCCATTCCTTGGTCGCCTTGGAGGCAAACTGAGGCATTTCAGTGTTGGATGGGGGATCTTTTAGTGAGATCTAAACCTTCTTATTGCATGTAGGAGTGTGTGTTTTGCAGGACGGACCACTCGGTGTCAAAGGTCGTGAACGTGAGCACGACAGTGAGGGAGGAGCCTGTGAGGGTTCCTTCTCACATAGCACACACGAGGAGGCGTGTACATGAAAGCTAAAACAGACACACACACACACGTTGACTGTTTTTATATGTGTGTATCGGGTTTGGGAAAAGCTGTAAAACTGCACATGTCAGGAGTGCAGGGTAACAACAACTGACTCTGTATTCTCACGCGGATGCACACTAAGCACGCCCCCTTGTGGCAGAGGGAGGTCGATGCACCCCGCCAGTCCGCAGACACCATTCAAAGAAGGCTCGAGCCACAAAGAGCTCGAGGTACAAACCTGCCCCCTCCAAACTCCTCACGTGTCACTCTGATCGGGTCTGGTCTGCACAGGCCCACCTCGCAGCCCTCAGGACCCAAATGTCCTACTTTTAGAAAAGTGAGGATGTAGTCAAAGTTTAAACTTCCCATTTAAACGCCTGGAAAATCAGGAAGGTCCTGAGTGCGTGCAGGATCATCGTGTGTTTTGAGTCTAAAAGCTTAAGCTGCAAAATAACAATGCAGTCACTATAACACACACACACACACACACAGACACACACACACACACACACACACACACACACACACACACAGAATCTGGACGAAGCGGTAATGTAGGTCATTGCAGGTGATTTTGTGTCCATGAGCACACCAGTTAAACATCCACACATCCCATTTTAGACCCTGATAATCCACTGTACACACACACACACACACACACACACCTGATGTGGGCTTTGTGTGTGTTGTTAACAATGCAGTGCTGCACATCCAGGACAGACACGAGCAGCTCTGTGTGTGTGTGTGTGTGTGTTGTCTCACCGACCTGGTACAGCTCGTTGGCACACTTCCTGCAGAGGTTGTGCTGGCAGGGCAGGATGACCACGGGCTTGCTGTAGAGCTCCACACAGATGGGACAGATGAGCTGCTTCTCCAGCATCGCCAGCGCCGCCTCCCTCTCGGCTCCCCCGCCGCCCCGCAGGCAGCTCAGGTCGGCCGGCAGCGACGTGGCCGCTCCGCCGAGCTTCACCTCCTCCTGCTGACACCAGAGTTCACTGAGTGGGCGCACTGACACACGTTAGACCAGTAAGCTTTGGTCCAAAACACACTGCAAGTCTGTAGTTTGACTTTCCCTCCAGTCCAGGAAGCCATTCGCTTCACTTATGTTCTCTCAAAATAAAAGACAAAAGGAAAGATGGGCTGATCTTTGAATGAGAAAACAGATTTTCTAACCAACAAAGCACCTCCTTCGAGTTGTTTTTCCTCAGTGACATCCAGTGACTCCCGTTTGTTTGCCTTCAAGTAGCTTTAGGATGAAAGAAAATCATCTTATTCCATTCAATCTGTCAGGTCCAACTCTTAGATGAAGAAAGTTTGCACTCAGTGGACACCATAAAACTCTTTATTTCAATGGCTGCACTCTTGAGTGGACAATTTCAGGATGACTTTTGCATTTTAAACTCTTCTAAATCATTCTGGTGAAACAGACATCTCAAAATGGTAAAACCACTAGAATTTAAAAGTTTCAAACAAACAAACAAACAAAAAACCATAATGTGTTTAGCAAACCACAAATACAAACACACAAGACAAAAAGAGGAGGACAAGCAGAGGACACTTTGAAAGGAAAAACAGAAACAGAAGCTGCAGTTTACTCGCCTTTCTCTCCATCTGCTGCTGATGAGTGTTGGATCTGAGAGCAGTCAGTTCAGCCCCTCTGGGTTCTGGTCTTTGTGCTTGTCTCCACAGTCAGTCACATAATCATTTTGTTCTTGTGGGTCAGCCCACACTCAGGAACTTCTCGGCTTTAAAATCAGAGATCCTGTGACCAACTATCAAAGAATCCTGCACGAAGATGTCCACGTTTGTTCACATTTAATTAAAAAATTATTATTATTTATTGTTTTTTAGCATAGTAAAATGTTCCCCAGTATTTTTTAGGATTTAGTTTACTTTAAAAGTCAGGTGTTGGATAAGTTTTGCACGAAACTGCTGACTGTTCAGAGCACAGAGGGCAGCGCTGTCTGTCTGTCCGTCTGTCTGTCTGAGCTCTGGAAATACCCGACTCGGTTTGAACACCAGCCACCAGGTTCAAGTAAAGCTCAAGTGAGACTTTGTCTGCAGGTTTCAGTATTTGTTGCCTTGGAGAAACTTTTCCTGTCCAGCGTGTGGTGAGGAAAATCACAAGCCGCCGCCGCCGACGCCACAGCGAGGTCATTCACCTCACATCTGAGAAGTTTGGGATCTCCACTCGGAGCTGTCCTCTGCAGATCCAACGCCGGAGACAAATCTGCCTGGACGGGACATTAAGTCTGTCTACCTTTTCAGCTGTCAGTACTCTTCCTCCCTCACTCACCCTCCTCTTCCTCCCCCTGCTCATCCAACTCTCACTCCCATTCCTCTGTTTTCTGTGCTGTTTGTTTGTTTGTTCGCAGCTTCCTCACCATCCACAGCAAAGAGTGTGTGTCTGAGTGAGGGGACACATGGTGGACTGATCTGAGCTGAGGACGGGGGTGTCAGGTTTCAGCCCAGTGCCTCTGAAATGATCCCACACACACACACACACTCACACACACACACCATATCAGGCATTGGCTGGTATGTGGACAGATTAAGGCCATGCCGGGCTGTGCTCTTTCTACTGTTACACACACACACACACACACACACACACACTGTCCTCTTAAACGAAGCACTCGCTTTTCACATCCCCTTTTTAGAATTTTAAACAAGTAAATAATAAATAAATAAAAAATAAATAAAAATAATTGTGAACAACTGAAACGTCAGTTTGTGCATCACACACACATTGTATGGCTCACAGGTTACAAGAAAATGTTTTGTGTGCTGTTTGTTTGCTAAACTGCTAACTGAATTTGTCGCTATTTTACATTTTAATGAATCAGGACTTGGTTTTTACACCAATTAAGTCTGAATGATTTGGATAGTCTTAAAATGTTCCTTATGAAACACAGATGTATTTCGCATTCATTTCATCTTACAAAATCCACTGTGGTGTTCCACAGGGCAGCTGTTTTGGCCCTCCTTTCTTCTTATTTTTCTCCTTTTGTGATCAATAGAGTCATTATATTGTAGTATTTTTATTATTACTATACAAAATAGTAGTATTTGGTGTCATAAAAGCAAGCCTGTCTTGTCCACTTAAATAAATGAAGTCACGATGAGAAACGAAGCGGCTCTGAAGCAACAGAAACATTTATTTTACAACAGTACATCAGATACTTCATTTGCCCAGTAGTCTGCCTGACAGACAGCAAACATGACCAGTCCATGCTACAAACAGAAAACCTCTACACGTCTTTGTACTGCACCACTGCGTGTTTATACAGCAGCTCTGCCGTTTTGCCACTTCACCGTCAAAACGGTTCACATCTAAACTCCTAAACATCCGCTCAACATACCAGCTAGTTGTTAATCAATTATTAAAAACATACAGAAAAATAAAATAAATAAAATAATGCTTCATCATCATCATCTGGTTGCTACAGTCACACTCACATCAGCTCGTGTTATTCATGTGGTTGTTTCAGACGCAACACTGGAAGCTTCGTGGCTCCAGGCTAATGCGCTTCAGGCTGTTGCATGTTTGGTCAACGGAGGAAAAGAAAGGAGGGATTTTGGGTTTTCAGCATTTCAGTGATCGCACGACATGAAGCACAAAGCTGATCAAGTAAAGAGAAATTTGGTTAAAACAGAACATCTGCAGGTTCAATAAAAACCATTTATGGAGCCCTCAAAGCATCTTTTTACTGCTCAGTTCTTCATCAGAGCTGATATGACGTTTATTAAATCTGCTTCGTACTGATGGGACAAAGGACTCGTGGGATTTCAGATTTCAGTGAACATGCACATTTGGTTGATTTAGGTCTACGTTCCTCCTTTTGTGGGCTCAAACTGAATTACTTTAGGACTTTTCTCAGACTTTTTACGAATCTGCAGATTTCCTGAAACAACCTTTGAAATTTGTGATTGGAAGTGGAGCCATGGAAGAGTTTTAGTTTATATTGCACTTTCTCATGATATGCATGAATACATAATGAACAAAGTGTTTCACTGAGGAATCAAAAAAATACCGTGAATAAATTAGCCTGTTTGGTTTAGCGTGTGTGTGTGTGTGTGTTTATGTGTGTGTGCTTTTTTTCTTTCCTTCTTTTCTTTTTTTTTTATATAAAAATCAAAAATTGACACGAACAACCACAACGTTCCTGTACTACAATAGCAGAGCTAGTGTGCGACCGGTGAGCAACAAATAATTTTTTTAAAAAAGTGATATTTTAAAACTACACTTAAGCTAATCCGTCTGATTGTTGAAAACTGCTCTTCAGTTAATCTAATAAAACTGCCACACAAACAAGACTCTGGATATCAACATCCTCCCTTCATTAACAACATAAACGAGAAAGACAGAAACGGATGAAAAGCAGAACTACAGAAACAAACAGAAGGAAACAAAGAAATGACGTAAAATCTACACGACACCACATGTACAGCATTTTCACTTTCTCACAAAACAAACTGAAAACTAAAACCGAACGGGGCTCAATCAGAGTGTGTGTGTGTGTGTGTGTGTCCTTGCAGAGGAGGTCACTGATGTGTGTGTTCGTAACACTGCAGGGGCTCGCACAGCCTTCAGCGAGCTCAAAGTGCGGAAGAGGATGTAAAGGAAGGACGAAGTGAGCGAGAAGAGGAAGAAGAGGAGGAGGAGGAGGAGGAAAAGGAGGGCCGAGGCGACAAAAGAAATACGAAACTGGACAAAAGTCGTAAGTCGATGGCAGGTCTGTCAGTTGTTGCTGCTTCCATCTGACTTCTTCAAGCCCTAATAAGAGTGAAGTACTAAGATACGACTTCAGAACGAAAAGGCGTAACACAGGCGGGTTGAAGTGAACAGTGTGAGTCACTGCTGTGCCGAGCCTGACGGAGCCGCCGACCCACAACAGACAGACGACACCCGCCATCGCCTTCCCGCCATCGCCGCGCTGAGAGACGAGCCTGCTTCTCACCCAGCAGCTGAAACAGCTGGACTGTTTTTCAGACTGTGGACAGTTGGGTTAAAAAGGAGTTAACGTTCTGGTTTAAAAACAGAATTTTGACCCAACGGCTGTGCTTGGAATTATATTTCTTAATGCCGTCATCTCGAGTCACTTAGTTCTGATTCTGATTTTCGATTATTATTGATTACCTCGTCATCGTCGGATAACAAAGGATAAAAAAATATATCGGCGTCTCGTGCATCCTGCACTGCTGCGTGCTGAGAGTCTGCGAGGACGCGAGGAAACGTTAAGTTGTGCAGACTGCATGTGGAAAGCAGAAAACTCAACAGAGAACAAACTGTGGCTTCAAAGTATTTCAGTGGTGATTCTTAGGCTCCGTGTGCTTACCTGTCACAGGTAAAACCGTGAGTGTCTGCTGTGTGTAAATACTGTTTAAACAATCATTTTCTTTTAAAGTAGCCCCTCCTCCTCCTTCTCCCACACAATGAAAAGTTTAAATTTACACCAAGATTAAAGTCTGGTCTGAGCTGCTGAGCTCGTGCTGACTGTGAGGGATGGTGTGTAGTATTTGCTGGTGTGTGTGTGCGCGTGTGTATGTGTGTGTGTGTGTGTGTCTAGTATGCGTCGGTCCTGTAGCTTTGGTGGGCGTCAGTGGTGAGCTGGGTGGTTTCTGTGGCTGATGACGGCTGCATCACGATGGGATCACCGCCATCTGGGGAAGACACAAACACAAACACACACACAAACACACACACACACACAGTTGTGTAAAGTCATCGGAATGTAATTTCATCATAATGACAAAGTAGCGGAGCACAATCCCCTTCATTTCAGCTAATAACAGACAAAAAGCAAACGAAACAAAGCAAAACAAACAGTCCCCCCTGTCCCCCTCCCGTCCCTGTCCTCACCTCTCTCGTCAGCGGTCATCTGCGCCTCCAGGTCCTCCGGGGACACGTAAAACTCAGGCTCCTGGTCCATGGGCGGCCGAGGTTTACATTTACCGCAGCAGCAGTTACAGCAGCAGCACAGGCAACAGCAGAAGTAGCAGCCTGTGGCCAGGCAGCAGAAGACGAACAAGGCCTGAGGGACGCAGAGCAGACAGGGACATCAGTTATTCAGTTCAGGCCAATTCAACTGATTTATATGGCGCCAAATCACAACAACGAGGGTGGACGAGGCAGAGAAATAACCGGCCAATAGCAGATAAAATAACAAACTGCCTCGTGCCAGGAGTTTCAGACATAATTTAGGATTTTTGGACACTTTTAAAAGAAAAAGACTCTTAAAGCTCAAAGTGAAAAAATAAACAAAATAACACAACTGATGCTACTCCGTCTCTGACGCCAGTTGTTCTG
Organism: Scatophagus argus; assembly: GCF_020382885.2. Lineage (NCBI taxonomy): Eukaryota > Metazoa > Chordata > Actinopteri > Scatophagidae > Scatophagus > Scatophagus argus. The sequence goes on from NC_058500.1 coordinate 2,118,919, forward strand.
GTTCCGACTGATTCTCTTCATCCTCGGTTTGAACTTAACTTCCTCTGAACTACAAATACTGGTTTTGGAAGGAAGAAGCCTGTCGCCCCCCCTGTCGGTCCGTCCTACCTTCGCCCACCAGCTGGACAGGACAAAGTAGGTGTTGACGTTCTCCTCTCCGAACTGCTCTGCGACGTAGAGCCCCAGCGAGCCGTATTTGTCGTAGATGTTCTTCTTGGTGGTGTCGCACAGGATGGAGTGGGCGTTGTTGATCTCCTTAAACTTTTCGGCTGCCTCTGGGTTGTCTGGGTTCTTGTCTGGGTGGAACTTCAGTGCCAGCTTCCTGTGAAAAGACAGACAAAAGGAGACCTGTTTAATGTTTATCTTCTTCGCCTCTGATTTACTGAGTACAATCATCTGTAAACACATGAACCACATGAATGTGTCTTTCGCCCATCAAAAGAGCGGCCCACGGGCCTCTGGCTCCCTCTAGTGGTCCACAACACAAACCATCAAAGTAAATAGAAATATAACATAAATATAATTTACTAACAGTCAGAAAACAGATAATATGAGGCAAAAATGAAACAGCGGAGCAAGAAAATTTTAGGATTTTCAAGGAAACCAAACAATGAGACAATAAAACAAAAATGAGTTTGTTGAGGATGTACTTGGTTTATTTCTGAGTGAGCAATAAATGATCACATCTAATAATAATAATAATAGTAATAATAATGTATTTGTTGTCTGACATGTGCTAAAATAAAAAAATTACTGTATTTGGGTACCAACCATGTGGTCCCCCCAGCGTCTGCAGTACAAGACGCTGCTGCCCCGACTTGTTAGTGGGACAAAGAGGGGGGACCACATGACCGCGTGCTCATCTCCTGTCAGACTTCAAACTGATTTTAAGATTTAAGTCACGTTGAAGGTCTTGAATGACCCGGCATGGACCCTGAGCTCCGGGGGCGGAGCCCCGCTGGGTATTCCCAGGTGACTGACGGACAATAAATAATTTCTTACCGTTAATATCGGCTCAAATTAAAATGTAAGGACCACTGAGTACAGCTCTGATGTCCAACACATACCTGTAACATTTCTTGATGTCCTCTGTTGTGGCGTTCTTGTCGACTCCCAGCACGGCGTACAGCGATTCTCCAGATGTGGAGAGAGTTCTCTGTCTCTGCTGCTCCATGGCCTCCCTCTCTCTTTCTCTCTCTCTCTCACTCGTTCCTTCTCTCACTCGCTCCCTCACTCACTCAGCCTCTCACCTGTCGGGCACAAACGACACAAGAGGACAAAGAAGCTGGTGAGCTAACCCATCTCCTTGTTGGTGTCGGTGCCCTTCATAGACTTTTTACAGAGACTCAGATGGTAACCAAACCAGGCCTGAGTGCTGAACCCGAGCGCAGGGCGAGGCACAGGCACATTTACATAGGATTTCAAGTGACAAGCACCAGGACACACAAGTGACAATCCAACACACATACAGAACACGCAAAACATACAGAACACTCGTTCCACCGCTCACACTGAAGGCAAAGCTGTAAGTTTCTGGCAGATGGTGACAGACTTCTTTGTTCATACCATCTTGCAGGTCTTAGGAGTGGGATGTGCAGAGGGAAGAGAAAGGAGGAAATGAGTTTAAGCAGGATGACCTCATGTCACGTAGCCAGGCAGGCAGGCAGGCAGGCAGACAGACAGATAGACAGACAGACAGGTGTCTGAGGCAGACAGCTTTTTGTTCTGTGTGGACCAGATGCTAACCAGACCTGCAAGAACAACAGCTGGGAAACAGTGCGGTGAAGGAGCAGAAGATGAGCCTCTTCCTCGGACCTGCAGCGCGGCTTATCCATCTTGACTGTTTTGGTGACGAGAGGCCAGCCAACTAAGCTAACCAAGCTAGCTAATGGCACAGCCCAGTTGAGCAGAACGCCATCAGTGTTTCCATCGCGCCCTGCCACGAGCTCGTCCACGAGTAGATGCACACTTCCTTGTCTCTATGATCAGTGTGGTCAGTAACTTCATACATATATTGCTCTCATGTAACGCTAATGACAGGAACACAACATCAGCCAGAGCAAACTGAACACACTGAACCCTTTGACAACAGTAACAACAGCAGTGGGCTGAGGTATCTGCAGAGGGGCTGGAACAAATGCTCACCAGCGATTTCAAGACAAAACGTGTTGCTAAGACAGCAGAGTCCTGAAGGAAATCCACCTCCTGACCTCTGCTCCGAGCAGGAACGGGAGTCCTGACCGCCGTCAGACCGTGTGTGGGGGTCAGCAGGCTTAGAGACCACAGTAAGCCAATTCAGCTGCACAGACAGGAGGCTGCCAGACTTAAATTAACAGCAGGAAAAGCAGCTTCATGCCGTCTTCACACCAGATCTGCAGCTTTCTGAAGAGCGATTATCACACTCTGACTCACAGGCTGAGCGCTGGAACAAGGGGGCGGGTCTCATCGCCCATCAGGCCTTTCAGTTGAGTTTAGTCTTTTTAACTTTTGTCAACTCCAGCTAAACATGCTGCATATCGAACTTCATTAAAATGCTTTTCACAGCTAGTCTTAGTTTATTTTGAGTTAGCTGTAATAACTTAGCTTAAATACCCACTGATGGCTATGAAGAAGCACAGCAGGAAGTGATGAACCCAGATGACAAGCACAGAGCGGGACGTCTGGTGTGAACAGACATACTGGGTGGGCCTACGTGTGTGTGTGTGTGTGTGTGTGCTGAACTGGGCCAGTGAGTGGGAGGAGGTTAACTTTAGCAGATTGTCATGGGTTACCTAAACATACAGAGATAATCTTAATCACACACACACACACACACACACACACACACACACACACACACACACACAGGGTGGGTAAAATGTGGAGTACAGCAAAAGCACACACACCATAAACAAACATACCACACACAGAAAGCCACAGGTGCATACATGAGACAGCACAGACAAAAACACAGGTGTGTGGGTGTCTCCTGTGTGTGTGTGTGTGTGTATATGTGTGTGAGACATTAGTTTAAAACCCCGCATGGCACCAGATGGCTGCTATTACCATGGCAACAACACAATTACTACCTGACAACGCAGTGATTTAACCCCTCACTAAATCCCGCCAACTACTGTGCCTCAGATTGACCAATCACAACACAGTTTCACCGCCCATGTGACTGGGACTAACCAATGAGGGCGATTCATCTGCACACCAAGGATTAGGAACATACTGACAGACTGTGCTAGTGTGTGTGTGTGTCTGTGTGTGTGTGTGAATAATTGCATCCAAACGTCACAGCGAGTCTCAACCGAAGACCCTGCCCACCGGAGCCGGCAGCCAATGAGATTCAGTCTTTCTGAATGATCTGAAAGTCACACCGGCCATTCACAGGAAGAAACAGACTGGAAGGAATTAACGGTGAGCGTAATGAGGGCGACAGCATATGGTCTGCGTCTCAGAGTGTGACTGTGTGTGTGTGTGTGTGTGTGTGTGTGTGTGTGTGTGTGTGTGTGTGTGTGCTTCCACACCTGAGTCTCACCGTTTTTTTTTCCCATTGAAGGATTTTCAGAGTGTGCAAACTGAACCCGAGTGGAAAAAACTGAGCTCAGAATCTATATTATCAGTTCCACAAATAATGAACTAATAACTGATAAGCAGAGCCGATTATATGAAGCTACGTTTCCATCACTGACTTAACAAGTGCAGCAGCTACACACTCCATGACTGGTCAATGAGGACTATTAGCTGCCATTTATTTTGAAAAGCCATTAAACCTTCGCTTCCTTCTGTCGGCCGTCCCAGTTTGTGCAACTCGGTTCTGCAAGACATCAACATTGTGTCCACGACAGAACAAAAAGAAGAGCGAGGAGGCCTGAACAGCTGCTGCAGATGCTGCCGTGTCATGACACAGTCTGCGAGCTTTATGAAATCCTCTCACCGCGTCAGGAAGTTGAAGGCAGAGGACAGAAGGTAACAATAAGAAAACAGAAAAAGAAACGTGGCGGAAAGCACTTGCAAAACATGATGCAGCAAACCATGTCATCATAAGCAACTGCACTCTTTGTACACGGTGGAGGTGGTGGAGGTGGTGGTGGCGGCTTTCTTTTCAGGATGTGTTGCACCTGCTTTTGGAAGCTGCACATTTTTTAAATTAGATTTGACTTGTGATTTAAACAAGCAGTTTTTGTGTGGACTGAAAGTGAAGTCATGTCTCTCTCTCTCCATTCGTTTAGACTGAGGCCTGGTCCTTTTACCCTGAAATAACCGCTGGGGGATGCTAACAAGATGGCTGCCGAGTGGCGAGGATGGCATATATTTATTACTTTAACAGAAACACACCTCTAAGTGTACTGTTACTCCAAAAAAGGGCAGCGACATTTGTAGTTTGGTGTGGACCTGCTCTAACTGAAAAGTGTCAGTGGTGCAATACAAATAAACTGAACTGAACTGAACTGAATTGAACTGAAATGTCATCATCAGCTTTTATTTCCTGAAACTCTGCAACATTCATATGATATCAGTATTTGGGTTTGGGTTCCGGTCAGGCCAAGTCACCACACATGATTTTAGGGTAATGACATGAAATGTGAATAAAGAAAATTCTCAGAAAAAAGAGTCTGCTGCTGTTAGAAACAAGGGAAACTCTACTGGAGAACTCTGGAGTTTTGGCATTGCTTAAGACATGAAGTGAGAGGAAGGTGTGTGTGTGTGTGTGTGTGTGTGCGTGTGTGTCACTGATTCACTTCCCTGTACTGAGATTCTAATCAGCAGGTTTCCTGTCAAAGTTAATTTCAGCTGAAATTACCAGTCAAACGTGGCAGTTGTGTTGCTGTTGCGTATGAAGCCAGAGTCACAAACAGAATATTTAAAATATGTAAAGCTTATGTGTGTGTGTGTGTGTTTGTCACAGATAGTACAAAAAGGACAAGAAAAGCAGAAGATCTCTGCTTGTTTTGTGCTGAATCTTTGTGGTTTATGTGGCCGTTTGTAGGCCGTCTTTAAAATTTGGACAAGTCACTTCCTGCGGACAACAAAGTGTCACTTTTTCAAACTCTGCTGCAGATAACAGACATGACAGTGACTCACATCTCAGATAAGGAATGAAAAGCCAAGAAGGTCTTGTGTATCTGTGGTGCTCGTGTCACTAGGGTGAGAAAAGCAGCATCACCACACACAAACGGCTGAATGATTTCCAGTACGGATGGATGCTGTCATGTGTTCGACCGACTGAAACTTACTGAAACTCTTTGACAGCTACGGCGGCTGTGACGCTGCGGCGAGTGTGTAAACAGCCAAATATGCATACAGCCTTGTGAAGTAATTTGTCCAATCAGCATCCATCAGTGCAGATCAGCAGGTCAACGAGGTTAAGTGAAACATGACAACATTAAATATCACGATCTCCGCCGTCAGTCTTCACCTCAGTCAGTACGCGTCTTCTTCTTCTCCTCCTGCTGTTTAAAATGGCTGTCACTGTTTTGGGGAGCCGACCAGTCGCTCTTTGGTTCAGGGGCTTAAAGTTCTCAATGTTCAAAGTAGAAATTAGCACCAACACGGGACAAATGTGGAGATTTATTCATTCATTCCGTCTGTAAAGGAGACATGACATTTCCTACCCGCTGGCAGACAGAATTTCATAGAAACAGCGCAGCTTACAGGGAATCTGAAGGTGTCGTTATCCTATAGTCATTACACTGCACGAACAACCATTACTTGATAATGAGATTGTCTTGAACTTGTCTAGCTTAATGAGTAATGAAAATAATTGTTAGCTTCAGTCTTATGTCAATCAGTTCCTTAAGTATCAGTCTTTTCATCACTTTCTGTTCCTACCATCAGTAATTCAAATTACTCAAACTGAATAAAAAGACTTATTTGTCCAGGCTGACAACAAATCAAACACGTGTGAATGCCCACAAAACGACGGAGTGAGTCACGACAAGTAGACGGCCCAACACCCGAAGGCTTTCACATCAGGCTCAGACGAGGACCAAGTGTCCCTGGACGAGAGGACACGGCAGGCGGGGACGGGAGCCGGTGAGGGGGAGCAGCAGAGGACAGAGCGGGAATATTTTCTCGTCTCGCTCTGTGAACTGAGGATTTATTAGGACCACAGCAGAGGTGATGGAGGAGACAAACGGTTTTGGTTTTACCTCATTTCTGTCTCGTTTGAACGAAGTGTGTTTGCTGATGAGTTAACAAGAAAGTTCAGCTCATCGCAGCTCAGCAAGAGAGAGAAAGAATATTTCCAATATTTTGTCTCATCAGACTAAATGTTTGTGAAGCTTACACTTGTCTCGCCGCAGAAACTGTCCGGCTGTTGCCTCTAGAGGTACAAAGCGGTATTGCAGGCCAGCTGGTTAGCATGCTAACTGCAGCAGACGTCTGTGCAACACAACACACACACGTCTTTGACTTAACGTCGGCGCTGTTGTTTCCTCACATTCTGCTGATGATGTCAACATTTTCAACTAAATCTGAAAGGCACTTCCTGTTTTCCTTCTCATCCCACTTCTCCAGTTCACATCCATCTTACACTTCTCCTCCATCACTTTTGCTATCATCACACTTTCCTCCACTCATCCTGTTTTCTGCTCTACACCTTCGTCATCACTTCCTCATTAACGCTCCACCTTTTCCTCTTTCTTTAGTCATTCTCAGATGATAGTTTTTCCTCTCTGTCTTCTTGCCACATTTTTACCACATTTGTTGCATTCAGTTTATTCATCTCCTCCGTTTTCCTCCTCATTTCAGCTGGTTTACCCCAATTTAAATGGCTTCGGTGTTACATGGTGATCATTAATTAGCAAATTTGCTGTATCATGTAGTATTATGAAGAAAACACACACACACACACACACACACTCGCATGCTCTTCGCCTCCTCTCTCGCTGCTCAAATACTCATCTCTAAGTGGTCTGCTGAGAACGTGACCACATCTCTTATCAATGTGGCGCTCATGGCACATTGATAAGAGTAAACCTGCTCTAACAAACCCCAGAGTGACTCAGTGATCTGATCACAGGCCACATCGAGAAAGAGCTGAGAGACATCAGCAGACAAGCTGCTAAAGTGATCAGCTAGTCAGTTAAAATAACAGCGTGGGCTTCTACAGTGTGTTGAATTCAGTGAAGACTGACTTTGGGCAGGTAAGTTTCTGACTGGGTGAGCGAAAGAAAATGTAACTGTTGAAACCACTCGAGAAAATGAACAGAAGATGAAATCGATAATGAAAATAATCTTCGTCTACAGGCATCAAAGTGAACAGACTTCACGCAGAAAAACAAACAAACAAAAAAATGTTAAAGTCGATTGATTGAGATCAGGTTACACACACACACACACACAGCCCTGCCACCTTCTCACCTGTCCAGGTGCTCATGCAGTCTCATTGTAAACACAGCTGCCACACTCACGCATGCAGGGCAGGAAACTAATCACACTGACTCATCACTAAAAAACAGACGCATTTTACAGCCCCACTTATGATGATTTTTAATGAGTTTTTCCACTTTTTGATTGGCCAGGTGAGAACGGTGACAGCAAAGACTCCCGCAGCAGACAGCGGCCACTTGTTTCCGGCAGTTTCCCCAGTCAGCACTGAACCAGTCAGACAAACTATGAGGTGAAGAACAGGAAATTCTTCTTCCTGTACCAGAGCTAAAAACTATCAACAGAAAAGTTGTCACCAAAATGGTAACAAGTGAGGAAGAGTTCGGAGCAGCTGTAAAGCTTTGTCAGCTTGCAGAAATAAAAACTCTTCATTCGTAATGAAGCGTCCGTAGTAAAACGTTACGGTTTCTGGTCTGGTGGGAGAGCTTAAATTGGCAAAGGCAAACGAGGCAAACGAACAGTTCCTGTGTGTTTCAAATTAAAAGTTAGATCATGGTGCCGATCCGCTACAATCGCAAATTTAGCGGCTGCTCAGTCAACGGCGACACCTAGTGGTCATAATCCATGTATCGGTCCGGTCCGGTTAGCCGCCACAGCTTCTGTGCTGACTAAACATGATGTTGACATAATGGAAATAAAATTAAAAAAAAAAATCAATCCTATTCCATAAAACTGTGTTGTGGTTTGTTGGGAGTAAAAACTTCCTGTGACGACAAGAAACAAGAAGTGTTCTGGGTAATTTAACGCTGGTGTACCCGTGATTCTCTCGGTCACTCTTTCCTTGTGTACTTTGTTAAAGGCATTTGCTCGTCGTTAATCAGCTGACGAAGCCTCTTGGTTCATATTCAGAGCACAACAACAAGTCAAGTGACCATTTGATCATCCAGACTTGGACAGATGAGAGCAAAAACTGCGGCCAGTACTAACTTCTTCAAAGAGAGCAGGAACAGAAAGTGGAAGACAAGACCATCATTCAGAGCACAAAAGGTCAACTATACCCAAATTACACACACACACACACACACACACACACACACCTTTGCATGGACTGCGTTCCCATCAATCTCTACATCTTGGCACAGGGATACTGTGATGCCAAATGGCCAATCCAATTCATTAGCTAATGTCCAATCAGCTGTCTGTCCACACTCGCCTGAGCTTCCTCAATGGACACAACAATACTGTACTGTACACCTACAAATGTATTATATTATATCATATAAATATTTGGAAGCTGCCAGTTCAACAAGGCTGTCAGGTACCTGGCCAGAGAGAATGAATGAAAGAACATCATCCCCTATCTCCATGGCAACAGCTAAGTTACTCACGGACAGGGCACTGTGGTTGTACCAGTCAGCTCCGGTGTTTATCTGTGAAACCTGCTCAGGATAAAACAGGGTCCCTGGACAAACTGTCTTAATTAACGAGTGTGTTCGCCGTGAAACTTGCACATCACAGAGCAAATCCACGATCCAGCAGAGCACGTCACTGCCAGAGGTGAGACAGGGGAGGAGAGTGAGAGGGTGATGGAGAGGGGACCACAGAGGGGAGACAGTGGGGAGAAGGATGGACTGACAGGAAGAGAGGAGGGACTGGTTCAGGGCGAGAACAAGACACAAGTGGGACACTGAAGGTGAATATTTGACAGTCCCATGTGACCCGTGATCACAGGGCTGTTATCCTGTCACGCTCATGCAAGACTCGTGACTCGAGGCTATCAGCAGCCGCAGTCTGTCAGTCAGAAGTGAGGCACAGTTTTTCCTGCTGTGGTTTCTCTGATCACGAGGGGATGCACATCGGCCAATGATAACCTGCAGGGGGGGGCTTTACCTTTGAGATTACACAGGTTTCAGTGCTGATGATTTTCCCACTTTAAGCTACCTGCCCCTTTAGAAACTGTTCTATTCATTAGTAGTTAACAAAAAAACAAGAGGCTAAAGTTAATTGTCATGTTTGATCTTGTCCTTCTTGTTCTCAAACTCGTGCCAAACTGCTCAGTACACAGTCAGAGTTTCGCCCACCAGACTTCACTCCTTGGTTAAGGATAACTTCACCACATAAATGTTTAATTACCTGCTGCCTTTTTATCACCACCTGAAAGACACAGAGCATGTGCAAGCTTCTCCAGCTCTGAAAAAACCCCAAAACAATTCATTAAATTCTTGGTTTAACCACTTGCAGGACTGGACAGGTGAGTTGCTAAATTTACAAGCCCAATGGAGGGAAAGCAGGCTGCTTATGATGAGTCAAGCTAATGAATCTTGATTCTCTGCATACAGTCTGAGGTGACTGATTGTTGAATCAAGCCCAGTTTAGCTCAACTGGATGTCAAAGGGATCGAGTAGCAGCCATAAAGTACAACAGCTATCGTCACTACTTCTATCCAAATACCAAAAAATCCACAGCTATCACCGACTGCTGGTCGTCTCCCTTTTGACAATAAAACTTTAAAAGCCTAATAACTGAGAGATGACAGCATGTGAGTGTGTGATAAAGTTAATGCTGTCCTGCTCTTTCATTAACTGGGTTAGAAAGTGATAATCAATCCAGAATGAATCAAGCGGTTCTGTGAGGCTCAGTTCCTGCAGCGCGTTCTCATCCTGATGTGAGAGACCGAATGCGAAGCCTGTCAGCCCTCCGTGCACTCATAGAAATATCAATACCAAATACCAGTGAGCCAAAGCAGGAGTCCCAGCTGGAGGATAATTTTAGGTTTTCAAGGGTCACAGCCCTGACAGGAAACTGTCCCAATGCACCACAGCTGAGAGAAGCTACCAGAGCTCAAAACAAGCAAAACAAATCAGGTACATGACGTACAGAATGTACAATGAAATTTAAACATCCTAACTAATCACAGAAAATGTTGTTGTATTTTAGGAAAATGTTATGAAAAAAACAGTCAGAAAACTGCTCAGATCACTGCAGATATTAGACAAAAACTGTAAAGGATTTTCCCGACATGTCCATCACCAGTCAATCAATAAATTCACTAAAATCAATAAGTATGAATAGCCGATGAATTTATAAGTTGCAGCTGTAGTCCTTAGAAGAAATGGCCGGCGAACTGAACGACATTTTGGTGGCGGTGGAGCTGTGCTGTGGCTGCACTGATGCTAATCTCCCCCTGTGACCCACTAACTGCTCTGTTATCGAGGTGTAACCTGATTTGGTGTGACTGGCTTTTGTGTGAGTCACTGATGACCGCTCGGACCAGCTGACTCAGAAAAATAATACGATTTAGTGAAAATGTGTTCCTGAACGTGCACTGTAAAATAAAGCTGACTCACATAGGACATGCTGAAGAGACAGCCTGCCAGAAAGAAAGAAAGAAAGACTCCCTCAAGTGGAAATGAAGGCATCATTTAAGCGCTTGAATGAATGAAGACATCATGCATTTAAGCAGATGATAACTCGCTTGAATTCACTGAGTTGTAAGGCTGAACTGAACTGCCTTTGAAAAGACTTGTCCACTATCACACAGATTTAGTGTATATGTGATGTCAACATCTAGTCGGTCTGAGGGAGTCTTAATACAAATCGAGGCACAAACGGATGATTTTACTTTAATCACTGCTACTTTTCCTCGTTGGTTAATGTGCAGATCAATTTCACAGTTAATCAATTAGTTGTTCAGTTTATAAAATGACAAAAAATTGTGAAAAATTCTCATCACATGTTCCAAGACCCCAAAGCGACCTATGTGACATATGTGACTAATTCATCTTCAGTATTCAAAAACAGACAAATGACTTTGGTCAGTTGTTTTTACATTGACATGTTCTCTATGCTAATGTTTATCTCGTGTTTTTTAATCTGCTGGTTCACAGTTATAATCTGTCTATACTGAATGCAAAGTAACATTTGACCAAAACCACGTTGCTTTTAAAAAATGATCATCAAACAAAAAAACTACCAGGCAGACACATTACAACAACATCACTGCAGTGGACTGTTGCGCTAAAATGTGCACCCAGCACACCCAGACCCACAGAGGAGGGCCGGACAGCTGCCTGACGAAAAACAGCACACTTGTAGTTAAAGATGGACCCAAAGTGGCTGACCAGAGCCAAAAGCGCACCACAAAGTTTTCACTGAACGTTTATGTCATCTGTCATAAACATACACGCACTCCCGCGCACCTGCCGCTCCATAAACACATCACGCGAGCACAGAGAAAGGCAGCAGATTTGCTCCTCCAGCTATTTCACACGCCCTCCACTCGAGCCACGAACACGACTGCTCCACTGAGAGGAAAACAATCGGGATAATTCAGCCCTGTTGGCCACAGATTCTTAAACACTCCGTCGACATCCTGTAAAGCAACTCGTACGGAAAGTTGCACCTGTCGCTCCAACGTTTCCAAAGGCAGACGAAATCAAAAACGCATTGTCCCCTCACTGGCTTCAGACTACAAATCCGGATTTATTCTGGAGTGTCTTCTCGCTGTTTTGTTTTTCCAAGACTGACTAAATCCGTCACGTTAAAACACACAATGTTCGACATGACCCCCCAGGATCTGAACCCGACGTCTCATAGACTGTAGGGCTCTCAGTTCGTGACTGCCAGCAGAACTAGAACATACCGGTCTGCTCGAGAATCAAACCGTGGTTAAAGCGGATAATCTCCAGGCACCGCATCAAAGAAACGCACATAGCAACCATGTTGGTTAGCTAGCCCGTAGCCTAGCCTGCACGGAACGATATTCCTGGTTTGAATAAGCCAGCTAGCAACTAGCTCGCTAACTAATCCAAGGGCAGCAAAGCTGACTAATGTTAGCTCACCGGCTAACGCTGTACGTTTCTTACCTTTTACAGTCCGGAGCAGGGTGGCGTCTGTTTTTTTAAGTGAAGCGAGGGTCGATTTCTATAATGCTCGCATCCCAGGTCAGTTCTGCTTTCCACCGCTAAACCATTCAAACAGCCGCTGGTGCAGCCACCGCGCTAACAGCTAGCAGGAGGATAGCTGTCAATCTGTCCTGCGCGATTGTGAGGAAACCCTCGCGCTCCTCCTCTGCTCGTTCCCGCTGACAGAAGGCGCGCGCCCGACATAACAGGAAATCAACGCGGAAGTGAGCTTCGTTACAAACGAGCTCTAGCGACGAGAAGAAAATCCAGTCGGTCAACTCTTCCAGCACAACTTCAGGTATTTGAACACCTTTTATTAGTAAACTTCAGCCCCACGTTAAGCTGCTCGAATGGTTGTCCTTTTCAAACTTGGCTATCTTAACGACTTTAGCTTGCGGTTAGCTCAATGCTTAGCTAGATAAAATGAGTTTGGCCTTCTTGTCAGTTTAGCCAAGTCATGGGCTAACGTTAGCATTGACTACCACCAAGACACAGGCAGAGCTCTAATGATAGCTAGCTGGCTAGCTTAGGTTAGCTTCGCTCTGAAAAGTCTTTGTGATAAAAACGGACAGCTCCAAACTCCCGCAGCTTTGACATGCCCCTGTTATCCCGTTTAAAGTGCTGTATTGTACGATATAAAATAAGATGGGCAACTCGTTTGCATCCAGCTCCTTACATTATTTTTCTTGCCAAAATGTAATGTTAGTCAAAGCAATAGGACAGAAGGCTTCACAAAGTAGAAGCTCCTTATTTCGAGTTAAAGTAAAACTAACGTTTGCGTCACTTGTAGTAACTAATATCAGTGGTTGTAGTAACAGTAACTAAAATCAGGATCTGAAGATGAAGGGTAAAGGAGATTTATGTATGGGCCAGCTTGTACAATTGTCTGTTGTGATCCCCAAGAGACTGGTGTATAAAAGTGGTACATTTCCTTCTCTGTTCAGAAATCCAGAAACACATTCTGGTCTTCAGTACAGTAGAAACAGAAATAATGCCTCTGCAGTGAATATTCCAGCTCGTGTTTATCTCTTTTTGTAGTTTTGTTACTCGTAATAATCAAGGCCACAGTGAAATGCCCGTGTGCTCTTGTGAAGCTGACTGACTTTTCATTCTCCTGCAGCGTTCAGGCTGGTTCACAAAGAGATCTGAAGATGTCGTCAGGCGCTCTCTTTCCAAGCCTGGTGAGCGGCTCGAGGGGAACCTCCAGTAAGTACCTGGTGGAGTTTCGTGCCGGGAAGATGACCCTGAAGGGGAACGTGGTGACACCAGACAAACGCAAGGGGACGGTGTACATCCAGCAGTCGGACGACTCCCTGATTCACTTCTGCTGGAAGGACAGGACGACTGGGAATGTCGATGATGTGAGTGACTTTAAATGAAGAACACGTGTTACTTTCATGTAACCTTACTATGTGGTGTCATCAGTGCTAGTTTTGCCTTACAAAATTGCATTTATTTGATATGTTTTGATTCTGCAAGTGAAATCTACCTTTACATGTATGTGTGTTTACATGATTAGAGTTCTGTGGTTGGGTAGAATCGCATAACTAGAACCTGACTAGAACTGGTGCTTAACGGTGGAAATAATCTGCAAAGACTCAGACAGCTGGTCTGATTACACTTTGTTCAAACTCGTGGCAGAATTTGTTGTTATCTTCAGACATGTTTTACGTTTCACACATACCACAGAGAAAACGTGGGTGGTCCCAGCAATCCTGCAGTGAAAGACAAGTAACAGGGTCACCTCTGTTTGTCATTTTTGTTTTTTCTGTTCGTTCTGTATTTGTACGTGCAGGCACTTCTCATACAAGCAGTACTGATGCATTGAATCCTAATTTGGCCTGATGTCTTTATTCCAGGGCTGCAGTCATGTTGCTGCCCTGCGTTTCCCTTTTGGTAATTGGTTGATGATGATTTGACGTGGCAGAGTGACCGCAGTGTCTTGCCCCTCGCTGTCTCTCATGAATGTTTCACGTTGTGCCTTTTCCTGTTCCAGGACCTGATCATCTTCCCTGACGACTGTGAGTTCAAGAGGGTGAACCAGTGCACCACGGGACGCGTCTTCGTGCTGAAGTTCAAGGCTGGATCCAAGAGACTGTTCTTCTGGATGCAGGTGAGAGGAAGATGCTCCTCGAACATGAGGACCATCTTGGTGAATGCATGACATCTTTGTCGGTTTGTGGGCAGGCAGACGGATGTTAATTTGCCCATTTCCATCAGGAGCCAAAGACTGACAAAGATGACGAGTACTGCCGTAAGGTGAACGAGTACCTGAACAATCCTCCCATACCTGGAGCGCCAGGCAGCGGCGGTGGCAGCGGCCACGAGCTCTCGGCGCTCGGAGGAGAAGGAGGCCTGCAAAACCTGCTGGGAAATATGAGCCACAACCAGCTGATGCAGCTGATTGGACCTACAGGACTTGGAGGACTGGGTGAGCAGCACTGGATTTCCTTGACATGTATGACTCCTGACACTCGCCACAGCAGTGACTGAATCTGTTGAGGGAAGGGAAGCCTCCTCCAGGAAATAACCCTGAAATACAGGTCACCCTCCCACTCTGTCAGCTGTGACTGCAGTTAACTTCAGGTTTACATGGAATTGTGTCAAAATGAAAGTAAATGTTAAAAAGTCAAAGAAGCTGAGCTACGTATGAGCCTCTGGGGACATGAAGAGGAGAGTAAGGAGCCATCGTGATGTGTGTTTAATCCAGTCTGTACTGTAGTAAGTAGATGGATAGATAGATATACTTTATTGATCCCAGGCTGGGAAATTACAGCATTAAAAGTAGAGCAGTATGATCGAATGTTTTAAAAAGTAAAGTTCAGTTTCTTATTTAGAAACAAAAAAGTAAACCCAGTTGCAGTAGTGCTGACACCTCATGTTAGCTGCAGTTTCTTACATACTATATGTATGCTATAATTTGTTTTCTTTAAATCAACATGAAGTAAAGTGAAGCTCACAGCTCCACTTTCTGATTTGGAAGTAAGCAAAGTCAGAGGTGATTTTGGACCCCTTTTTGATTGATGTGTTTGTCTAAGGAGGTCTGGGAGCTCTAGCAGGACCTGGACTTGCCAACTTGCTGGGCAGTGGAGGTCCAGCGACCAGCAGCTCCTCATCCAGGTGAGACACAACAACACACGCAGAACAGAACATGGTGCATGTAAAAATGTGATCTGAATTTATGAAGCACTATGTCTGCTTTCTTAAAATTTCTCACTTGTCCTCAGCTCTCGTAGCCAATCAGCAGCAGCCACTCCTTCATCAGGTGGAGCCCCCAGACTGAGCTCCTCTCAGGCTCCCACCACACCTGTGACTCCTGCTGCCTCAGCTGTCTCCCCCTCCAGTGTTGCTCCCTCCACACCAGGTACATGAAGCTCAGCAACACGTGTCCTCCTTCCACAAAGCTTAACAGGAGCATTTCTCCAGTCTAACTTTTCACCATCAGCTGGCTAATCCTCTGTGCCGCGATGGCTTCACATTGGTACACGCTAACACTGCTTGCTATCGAGGTGATGAGCGACTTCCTGTAATCAGTCTTCCCTGTTTTCTCCTGAATGCACAGGTGGTTAATTATCAGTTGCTGTTGTTGTTCTGTCACATGCGAGGTCAACGTTCCAAAGCTTTCACTGCACATTCATTAAGTTCATTCTTCGTAAACGCTCCCAGGCATCACTCTGACTCCCGCTGGTCGCCGAGCCATCACCTCTCTACCTGCTAACGATCAAACTGCCTTCCTCTCACACAAAGTCCCGTTGCACTTTAAAATCTGTCTTTGTTTGGGGCCGCATCTCACAATGTTATTTCAACAGGAAGTGTGTGACATTTTGAAAGAGCAGAAAAGTGAGAGCGTCACACACACACATTTTTAATACCTCGTCTGCTCTGACCCCCTCTTCTCATTCTAGCCTCAGCTCAGACCCCGGTGGTCCCAGCCCCTGTTGGAAGCCCCACCTCCCACCAGCCCATCCAGCTCAGTGACCTTCAGAACATCCTCGCCACCATGAACGTCCCAGCAGCTGCTCAGGGATCAGCGGGTGAGTGGCAGATGACTGAGGGTGGGATCGAAGTCTCAGCAGGCTGTTCTAAAAGGACTCAGTCTGGATACCAGCATCAGCGACATGAGAAGAAATGTGGTTAATGATGAAAGGGAGAGCGTAAATCCAGGTGTCTATGAAACCCGACTAACAGGACTCCTCCTGTCCTGCAGTGGACCTCGCCAGTGTCTGCACTCCAGAGATGATGGCTCCCATCCTGACCAACGCTGAGGTCCAGCAGAGGCTCCTGCCCTTCCTTCCCAGCGGGGAAAGTTTACCGCAGAGCGCCGAGGAGATCCAGAACACACTCAACTCGCCTCAGTTCCAGCAGGTGGGAGCAACAGATAAATAAAAAGCACCAACACTTACGGTGTAGTCACGACTTGTGCATCTGGGAAAAATGTAACATAAGCCAGGCAGAAATGTGGTGCTTTTCATTGTCAGTTTATTTGAGACAGAGGCTCTATTTTTATCAGCACTAATGAAGCACCTGATTGGCTGAATCAGGTGTGTTCACAAGCTCTTTTGAGCATGAGCTGTTGATAGAGGACGAAGAAATGGAACATATGGAGACCAAAGACCTCCATCGTGGTGTTAATTGGAAACCAATTCTAAAGAGGTGTTGCAGGTCATGTAATCAAGCTGGAAATACACTGCAGTTTGATGAATGAACCTCAGTGACCGTGTTCGTCCCTCCTTCAGGCCATGGGTATGTTCAGCAGCGCCTTGGCCTCCGGGCAGCTCGGCCCCCTCCTGAGCCAGTTTGGTCTGTCAGCTGAAGCTGTGGATGCAGCCAACAGAGGAGGTGACACACACACACACACACACACACACAAACAAACAAAATGAATAAAATGAAATCCTCTGTCCATTTCTGTCATTGATTTATCTTTAAATTTGTTTGGTCAGATGTGGAGGCGTTCGCCAGAGCCATGCAGGAGAGTAAAGGAGACTCCAAAGAGAAGAAAGAGGACGACGAGGACATGAGTCTGGATTAGAGCTCATGCTGCCGGGCTCAGCTCAGTCAAGTCTATCATTCCTTTTCTTTTCCTCATCATCATCCTCCTCCTCTTTAATGTTGTCTCACACCTTCTGCTACCAAAGGAAACACTCTGCTCCTACTCAGGATGAACAGCAGCGTCAGCAGAGCTGTTTTTCACTGTGACCACCGCCTTCTGTTGACTTTTACTCTGAAAGGGAGCGACGGGTGGGGGGTGTTGAGACTGAGCCTTAAGTTTTTCTTCCTGTTGTTACCACAGTACAGACTGTCTCTGAGTGCTTGATAATAAAAAAAATGACATTGGCAAACAAACAACGAGGAGTTCAGTTTGTATGAAAAAAAAAACTTTATTTGGAATTACATTTACAACACGTGGGGTGGGTGGGAGGGGGTGAGGGTGGGGTTAAGGGACAGCTTATTCTTTCTGTGACAAAGTTTTAAAAGTGGTTATATTACATACAAGCTTCACACTCATGTTTGGTACGTGTTTATGACGGAGTAAAGCTGGGAAACGCTGCCTGTGACCTGGACGCCAGCGGACAGGTGGCTCACATGTTTACGACTTGTGAGTGTTTGTGTCGACGGGACTGTTGAGCGACTTAACATCAACTAAGAGCTAAGAGTTAGTTACAATAATTCCAAGGTATCCTGAACGCATCATTATCACTAAAGTTGATGGAAAAGGTCTGCAGGGTAAATATGGTTTTTACAAGCAACATTTTAAGACAACACGCTGTTGTGCGTTACAGAATGTAAAACTCTGATTCCACAAAAAGTCAGGACGTTGTGGGGTCCAAAAGTCCAGCCGTGGCTCTCGTCACAGGTAACGTTACCCACCTGCGCTGCCTGAGGACGTTGCTCATACATTACAGTGTTCACAGTGTACCGACTCAGTAGGTTTTCTTAACATTCTCTGCTAGAGATGCACGATAAATGACATAGGCTGTTTACTTGAACACTTTGCAGATTTGGGGAAAAACAAAAACAAAAAAACTGATTTTTAGGTGTGTGATATGTTGTAGCAGTCACTTGTATCAGTGCATCTCTGTGTGCAGACAGTAATCACTGCTGTGGCACAAAAACAAACCAGTAATTCTGCAACGACAAACAGGAAAAATATAAAATATACATTTTTCTGAAAATAGAAAATAAATATTAATATATATATTTAAATTAGCTACAGTAACATGACACCCACCACCAGTAATTTGTAGTTGGGGAATGTGAGGATAAGACTGTGTGTGTGTGTGTGTTGGGTCTACATGCGTGGGCAGCCCTGCGTCCCCACAGCTCCGTGCACAGCGAGCGGTTTGGACAACACAGCAGGTCTGTGGTTGACCGTCACTTGGCGGATGCAGCCGTGGAAAGCCGACAAGCCAGCAGGAAGAGCAGGAACTGCAACGCCGTCTGGTGGACAGAAAGAGGAACAACATGTTAGAGGAGGGAAGTCACCGCTGGCAGCCTCACCTGCTTAGGCAAACACTGAAGAGAAAACACAGCACGGGAAACTTTTCTGGTGGCGACTTGCGAAGGGATGAAAAGGATCATCTGCTTGAAATGAGAAATTCTGACTTTGACAAAGTAGTTCTGCACTCCTGAGTGTTAATCAAACAGCAGGGACAGTGAATGTGGCTGTTTGTGTGCTCACCGGGGACCCCTCCAAGGTAAACGGTCTCTTTGGCCCCTGCAGAGCGGCTCTGTTTGGGGCCGACGCTGTGCTCGCTGGCGGCATCAACGTGGAGCTGCAGGACATTGTTCTTCTTCACCACTGGAGACGGACAGATGAGGAGACATCATTAAGTGAGCGCTGGGACAAAACAACAGCAGCAACAGTGACGTGTCGTAGAAACTGTCGTAAACTCACCTGCAATCGTGTGCCAGTCTCCGTTACACAGAGGACTGTCGGGAGCGAAGGAGGTAGAGAAGTCACCTTTACCGCTGTTTACCGAAACAGTCACCTACACGCACACACACACACACACACACACGCGCACAGACCCCTTCACTTTCAGGTTTTGTTTTCTGCTTTCTCGTATTCCTTTAACAATCTGATTAAAACGTCTCTGGTGGTTGTCTGAACCCTCCGCGTTGTGGTCTCACCTCTCCCTGGCTGAGGACCAGACTCAGGTGCTGGTCGGGTGACGTCCCAACATGCAACAGCAGCCCTGAGTCCGACACGGGCCGAACCTCCAGCTGGATTTCCAGATCCCGGCCCACATTTAAGGATTCATCTGCAGAAAGAGTCTTCAGTCAGGGCACAGCCGGACTCAAACAAGAAAAACACAGAAGAAGAAGAAGAAGTGACAGTTAACCACCGATTGCGATGTGTCCTCCCTGGCCAGAGAAATACGCCCCGGGCTGCAGAGGGTTCTGGAAGCAGGGCACCGTCCCCTGGCTGTGAGAGGGGCTTCCTGCAGGGGCCTCGTTCAGCGTCAGGTCCCTGACGCAGCCGACGAATCCACCGGTGCCCCCGGCCTGAAGTTCACAAGAGAACAGCACGGACATAGCTGTGTTACAACACACGAAGAAGAACAGACGAGTGATGAAGGTGCTTTGTGTCCTGCTGAGTCAGCGTGTGCATCAACAGCATCTCATGTTTAGATATTAAAGCCACAAGTCATCATCCCCTGACCCCCATGCTGAAGGAAAGTTTGATTTAGTTGGGTCAGCAGGCAGATTTCAGTCGTGCTGTCAAACTGTTCTGAGAACTGGTGACTGCAGTCGGCACATCAGCTCTCACGTGTCACCTGTGAGTGTAACCTGGATGTTTTACCGTCAGCGAGGGCGGGACTCCGCCGACATATAAAGGCCCGGTGAGGCGAATCCGGTCTCCTCCCGGGACTCTCTTAGACTGAGCGCCGATCCCGTCCACTATCAGACTGATCTTCTCTCCTGCTCGCTTTATAAACACCTGAAGTGAGCAAATGTTTTGTTTAAAGGTTTAATTTGGTGCGACATTCTGTCCAGCTCATCAGACAATTTGCACTCATTATTTACAAAAATACAAACAGTGAGGTGAGAGTGGAAAGCATCCTGTTGCAACACAAACCACCCAAACGTCATTCAGATTCACTTCCTGGGTCACGTGACCCCGGCGTGCGGCCTCACCGTGTGCCACTGGTCGTCGTTGTACTTGTGGTGGCTGCGCAGGCTGACCTTCCTCTTTCCTCCATCCAACAGAAGCAGCAGGTGGCCGGCTGACAGGCTGAGTGACATCACAGCCCTGCTGCGCTCCCTGCCAGCGGCGTACAGCACCAGACCATCGGAGGAGTTGATCCTCACCGCCATGGAGATATGAGGCCTGCAGAGGGGGAGAGGGGAACCTTTCAGAGGATCCAAAGCCTCCTGATGAACATTGGTCTCAAACTCCTGAGCTCCACCAGCTCCAGTGACAAAAATCTGGCGTTTTAGCTGCTAACGTTGCTAACTGCGAGTGTACCTGCCCAGTGGGTCTGTCAGAGCTAAAACCAGCTGCCCGATGATGCTGGGGACAACGAGGGAGCTCATACTGAACCAGATGTGATAAAACTAAAACACTGAGCCAAAAGATGCTTAAACTACCCGTTGAGTTGCAGCATTGGTGACAACTCTGAGTGTTTGTCACTACGAGCGACTCTTTTCACCTTAAGGCACAACTCAGAGTCTCATTTCACCTCTCACATAACTTTCCAATAAAAATACCAGAAACGTCCCTGTGGTTGTTTTCACATCTGTCACACAGCGCTGATGATGCTGATGCTGATGCTGACGGCTCTGTGAGGCTGAAGCTCAGCTCAGCAGGACTCCAAGGCTGAACGTTTCTCACTCACTTTGAGCCGAGCGCGCTGGGCAGAGAGTCGTATCTGTGGTAGCTGTGCGTGGAGCCGCTGAAGTGCGTCGCTCCGGCCTCCTGGTCCGACAGCTCGCCGTGACACAACGCCCTGGTGTTACGACTGCGAGACCCCGAAGGCTTCTTGTGCTTCCCCTGACAGAGATGGAGAGACGACATTAGAGTTCAGAGGGTCACTCCGTGTCTGCTCTTCATGTTTGTGCCTGGATGTTTCTGTTTGATTTGATTTTGGATTGGATTGTGTGTGTGTGTGTGTGTGTGTGTGTGTGTGTGTGTGTGTGTGTGCGCGCATACCTTGCGCTTATTGCTCTGCTTGGGCTGAGCAGCGACGATCTGCTGAGGTTTTTTGGCAGCAGGACAGCTCAGAGGAACGTTGACGTTTTCTTTAGCCTTCAGCAGGTTCAAAACCATCTGAGGACTCGTTTCCCTGAAAACAAGCAACACGTTTTAAACATTAACTACATGATCCACATCGATTGATATGCGATCGATACATCAGCTCTCTCTGTCTATCAGCTCCTCATCACCATCTCATTATCTGTAGGGAGAAGCACGAGAACCTTGAAGTCTGAACTAGACATGAACACACCAGTACATTTTGTAGTTTCAAACAGGACATCTGCAGGTCCTTCAAGAAGGCCTTTTTAATTTCCATCTTTGAAGACATTAGTCTTCACTTAAAAAAATCTGCTGGGGGTGTTCAACGTGTGTGGGAGGATGTTTTAAATCATTTCAGTCAGCATCTTTCATGCACGATCAGAGAAATTTAAAGCTAACAGGATAACGTCAGGGTTAAATTGTTCAGTTAGGATCACTTTCTAATGACTTCGATAAGAGAGGATTGTTTTCCTGAATGCAGTTAGGGATCGTGTTTCTGTAATCCTCAAAATCCTCAATTCTAAAGTGAGATAAGGTTTCATCCTTTCAGTCCTTTCCCTGGTGTTTAAAATCAACTCATTTTGTAATTTAAAAACTTTGATGAGGAGAGGAAACTCTGACATAAATGTGTCATTTTTGGGGGGACAAAACTGGAACCGTGTGCTGCCCTCTCCTCACCTCTTGATGAAAACATTGCTGATACATCCAGTGAGGTTGGCCAAGCTTTCGTCTGGCATTCCTCCCAGATAGGTGCTTTGCTCCAATGTGGTCACCCCACGCCCCCTGCTGTCCACCCGGATGCTGGCGTTTCCTTTCTCTAACACGTCGTCCATGTACAGACGTGTCCTGAGGGGGGAGCGAGCAGACAGTCAGCAGAGTTCAAACAAAAACAATGCAGCTACACTTGCAGCAGAGTTTGATGGCAGAGCTCGGCATCCTACCCGCTGAGGTTGTTGTAGATAGCGACGTAGTGGCTGTTGTCATCGTTGTACGTCTTCTGCGTCTTAATCTCACTGTTGCCAGCTCTCACCACAACGTGGCCGTCATGCAAAAACACCTGACACACTCCATCCTGTGCGCACACAGAGGGAAAACACAGCTGTCAAAACTCACTGGTGCCTGGGCTAAGATACAAAAAGACAAAAGAGCTGGCAGGCTCGTCCCACCTTGTCGCGGTGGTAGAACATGAGTCCCTCCATCTGCTCGGTTCTGAAGCTGAAGCTGGCGTAGAAGTTGTTCCTGAGGGTGGGAATGTTGGTAGGAGCCAAATCCAGGTAGCTCTGACCTGAGAAATGAGCCTCACGAGCCACCTGAACGAACACACACACACAGAGCGGGTCAAGACAGTGTGTATATGTGTGTCTATGTTGATTTCTACAGACATGCCCAGCTAGTAGGTGGCAATAGAGTCTACGTGAACGATCAAACACCAAAGAAGAACATTCTGAGAACGCATAGTGACCTCATAAAGCTTAACGAAAATGAATCACTGGTTAAATAAAGAGTAATATTTGACAATATTTGAGCCGGACACGTTTCCTACCAGCAGGTCGCTGTCACAGCCGAAACTGACTCCAGAGCTCGTCATGCTCTTCAGGTCGATGTGGGAGTTCTGGGCCTTCACGTTCCTGAAACAGCCCTTCAGAGAGCCCTGCTTAGGGAACATAGACTTCAACCTGAGAAGACACGGAGACAGAATGAAAGAGCCTGACAGATGCAGATATCTTTAGCTTAAAGCTCAGTTTGTCTTTTAAAGCTGCACACATCACCAGCCTGCGTAGTTGTTTACAACAGAAAAACTTACACACACAGCCAACGGATGGCAACATTACCGTTTAACATTTACTCTCCTTTTAGCTTCAAAGTAAACCAACTCCAGAGGAAAAACTTTGACCGTCCTGTGTTTAGTGATGAGCAGCTAAGCTTCAGTGGGTTTAAGCAGAGACTTTGTGAACCAAAACAGCTAAAGCTAAAACAGGCTGAAAGCTTCTCTGTAGGTTCTTCATGGTGATGTTGAGCATGAGCATGTGGTGTGTGTGTGTCTGTTGCACTCACTGGGCAGGCATCTTGTTCTCTGGTACTCCTCCCAGGTAGTAGCTGCCACTGAACGGGGGGATGTCCTCTGTGAACTGGTGGGTGTAGAGGATGTTGCGGTTGTTGCGCACCACAATGCGGTTCGGCACTGAACGCAGGATGATGATCTCCAGCTGCACAGTTAAAGAGCCAACACGTCACACGTCGACAAGGATCAACACTTAACCATACAGGCAGCATGTGGGTGATAATCCTGTAAATCAACAGCTTTGACTTTTGATGGGTTCTCTTTCTTTATTTTTCAAACTATTCGCCTCCTAAGGATCCTTCAATGGGCACGATACAGAGTTCAGCACACATGGGAGACGGACAGGAAGACACGGCAGACTTACACCTTTGACTTCGGCGTCACTGATCTTCAGGGAATCAGATGAAGGATCTTTAACTTGGAGCTCCACCAGCTCACCACTGAAATCGTAGAACACCTTCAGTCTACCCTTAAGCACCGCCAGACACAGGAACTGATCCTGATGGAGGACAGAAACACAGAGACCTGAAGGTTTCTGGGCATACATGAACAATACAGTCAATAAAGTAACATTTAAATCCTGACCAACACTTGAGTTCTGAAGCCAGTCTGAGACAAACAAACATTTTGACGTTTGTTGTTTAAAAAAACCAAGAAGAATGAACGAATGACTGAACGAAGTCTTTACCCCATTTTGCAGCAGAAGCAGCACTCCGTTGTGCGACAGAAGTTTCACTTCCTGTTCAAAGCGCTGCATGCGAGACGATTCGTCAGTGAATCTGATCTCAGCGAAGCCTGTGCCGTCAAAATACGCTGCGTCATTCACCCAGGCCTGAGTCAGCACCGGCTTGGACCTGCATGAGTTTGGCAAAGGAAAAAAATACTTCAGCAATTCATACAATCAATTCAGTTCTCAGCGTTTTTGTTTTTAACCTGAGACATAAAATACATGAATTAAAAGGTAACTTGACGCTGACCTGCCACAAGGTTTCTCCTCTGTGGTGTTGAGCTGGAAGACCTTTTCAAAGTTATACAGACTGAGAACTTCCTCGTTTAGTGTATCCAACTCAATACAGCCTTTAAAGTTAGGCAGGACGAGTGGAGCAGGGGGCTACAAAAAAAGAGAATAAAAAGCTTAGGAGTACCTTATGTGTCTTATTTAAATTCACAGTCTAAATGTTTCTCAACTGATCAACAAAAGAACACGAGGATAAAAATGAATCTAATTAACTGCTGTTTGGAATATTTTTCCACCTGAACAATCTAAGCCAAGACTGACTCTCCTAATTAGCTGTTAGTTTTCACTCCAGCTGGTCTCTTACTGTGTCTGTTTACTGGAGGGAATTTTAGATTTACATCACAGCCATTATCTTAACTAACTGTTGAATAATTACTCTGGGGGTTTCTGGCTGCTGGTTAAATTAGCTCTTGGAAGGCTTCAGTTTGGTCTCTGGGATCTTGTCATGGGCTACTGCAAAACTTTCATGCATCATTGCAACAGCCTGCCTTGACTCCCTGTGAGGTTCCTTCCATGACTGAGTCCATTGCCACAACAGAAACACACAGTACTCCATGTACTCACTTTGAAAGTACTCGGGTATCCTCCCACGTAGAAGACAGTGTCGTCGGTCAAGAGGCTGAGCAGCCCCTGATCTCCACCAGCCTCCACGTGGGCTTTGGTGACTCTTTGGTCGCCCTCAGAGGCTTCTGAGGACATGGACATTTGACCGTACTGGAGGATCCTGTAAGACAACACATTGACACAAGAAAGTTCGCAGTGATGAAGCAGGTTAAACATTAGAAGAACAGCATATTTACTGTTCCATCACAACTTGTTTACAATTGTCCACTTTGACCTCAGTTCTTTGGAAATTTCAATGGTTAAGTTGATGCATCAGAAAGAAAACGTTCTATAATCTTATATCTTACTGTCTCTTACCTCTCCAGCACCACATTGTTGAAGTTTCCATCAGACTTGACGTCTTCATTCATCAACACCTCAGCAGTTTTTCCTCCAACATTGAAGTACCAGCGCAGTCGCTTCCCCTCCAACGTCATGCCCAGGAACTCCTTACTGGACTGCACATACCAGACAGACAGTAGTGAACTACAAAATCCCAAACGGTCTTCTACCCTCAAAATCCTTGCAAAGGATTCAAAGGATTCAACATGTCTGTCAGTAATCACCACAGAAAAACAGAATAAACCCTGATTACGCCATCCAACAGCAACAAACCTAATGTAATCAATAAATAAAAGATAACAGAACTGCATTTAAATAATAAACTTAAAAAACAGGCTGATCATTAACTGTGGTAATGCCACAAAAAAATCTACTTCTCTGTTGCCATGGTGATGCTTACATCTTTGTTGCCAAGGTAGAAGACAAACTGTTTGGTGCCATCATCCTGCCGCCGAGATCGGGCCGCCTCCGGCAGGGTGATGTAGAACTTCAGGGAGGTGTAGGCAGCCAAGTCGGCCAGGTTTTGTGGCGTACGGACCTGAACGCCGGACTTCCCGTTAAACTTCACTGAGACACCCACCTGGCAGGAGGAAACAGGAAGAGAAACGGCACCAGAAAACATTAAAGGCCACAGGAAGAAAAGGCTTTTCAGTTCCAGATCTTTATTTTGTTAAAGTGTGTGTACCTTGCTAGCGGCGTTGCGTGCTTGCTGTATGAGCTGACGGATGCGGTTGATGTTCTCAGAGATGTTCGGCATCTGAATGGAGTGATTCTGCAGTTTATCCAGCTTCTTCATGAGCACAGGAATCGTCTCGCCCAGCGTGCTCACTACAGAAAGACATTAAATAACTTGCAGTCCGTTTTTAAGTAAACAAATAACTCAGCAGTGTGTGTACTGAATGTTTGTTATGTAATTGTTATTTAATATCTGTTGTCTGGGATTAGTTAATGTCAAAATCAGAACCATCTGACTTTCACTTATTTCCATTATCAATTAATTTGCCCATCACTTCCTCGATTTAGTGATTCTTTGTTGAGACAAAGTCCTGTTGTCAAATGCCTTATTTCAGTCATTTTGGGACTTTGTTTTCCCAGAATCCAAGATAACATCTCAAAATTGCCTGTTTTATCTAATCAATAGTCTCAAACATTCAAGAAATAAAACTGTGAGAGGAAATTGGTCTGGCTGATTGAAGTATTTCTGTAGGACGTGTCTTCCGTGACAACTTCCTACCGGTCTTGTTGGCCTCCATCAGGGCGTTGTTGATGTCATCGTTGGTGGCGTTGGCGTCTCCGTAGGTCTGCTGCCATTGGTCCAGCTGCTCTTTAATGGGACGCAGGGCATCGTTGACTTGTGTGGCTGTGGAGTTCGCCAGGTCAGCCGCTCGCTTTGCGTCGTCGATCTCCTGACTCACATCTGCTTGTCACAGAGGAAGAGAGATGAAAATGTCTTAGAAAATCACAAAACTGGCATAAGAGCGGCTCAGAGGAGCAAATCGGGACTTAATTCAAATCATCACATGTTGTTGAGGTTTTAAGGTTTCTAAGGCACTTTGAAGAACTACTAATTACATCAAAAAGTTTTTCTGACTCTGGTGGGGGAATTTCACAGTAACCCTGACAATGTCTGTGCTGAATGTCTGTACTTGTGGTCGAGTTGAGGTTGTTCTGAACCGTCTCCAGGTCCTTCATCACATCAGCCTGTTTGGTTTTGGCCTCGTCCAATCGCCTTCGAGCGTCTTCCAGCTGTGGCTTCAGGTCTGTGCAGCAGAAAAGAAAGCACAGCTGAAACATCCAAACTGAACATCTACAAGACTTTGACTTGATTTCATAACATCTGTGATATTAATCACATGGATAAAGATCACATAAAGCAGGTGTTTACCGTTGGTGAGTTCGTCATTTAACTTTTCAATTTCGTCCTTCAGCTCCAAGCTGTGGTTCCTCAAATAATCAGCGCTCTGACTGAGATTCTGGTTCTTTATGTTCTAGACACACACAAACAAGTTCAGAAAATGAAGCTACTTCTTTATGTAGTTTTAACTGGTACATGTGGAAGAAAAAATGTGTGCAACCTGTACCTCCAAGGCATCCTCAGCAGCCTTGTCAGCCATCTTGGCAGCCTCCTCTGCCTCCCTGATACTGTTGATGATTTTGTTGTAGGCTTGCGTTACATCCACAAATCCCTCCTTCTTCGCTTCGTCAACCAAACTGTGGACAAACAAAAACTCATCATGTTTCTTTTCTTCTTTTTAATGAATTCATCATATAAACGCAGGTGAAAGCAGTGAAACTTGTTTTCCTGCCTCCTCCACCAGTTAAACTTAATATTCGGCTGTTGTTCCTCACCTGGACAGGTTCATGGCTAAGGCGTTCAGCAGGTTGGCGTGTTTCTCTGCTTCCTCCACCAGGGGAATTTTGGAGTCAACCCAACCAAAGTTCTGTACTTTCTTCGCCAGCGGCATCCTGGCGCCGTCCAGCTGGGCCGCCAACCGCTCGTACTCCTGAGAGACGCGTTTGAGATGTTAAAGAGACACATACAGCAGCAACACCTGCAGTCTGATTCCAGTTAAGGAACTTTTTGACACGTCGTCACTCAGTTTCAAAGACCTCTTACACATTCAAGATCCAGGAAAGCTCAGTCAAACACCGAACAGCATGGAACAATTTGTGAACAGAGTCAGAGCTTCTTTTCTGGGGTTGCTCAGTAGATTTAAATAAGAGAGTGTTGTGGTGGAGCCAGGCTTCATGTGCTTTTGTTGGTTCTAACCTCTTTGGAGTCATGCAGCATGGACAGCAGGTCGTTGACCTGAGCCACATCATCTTCAGCCATCTGTAGCTGGTCGGTGACCTCACTCTGCTTCGACAGCAGGTCTTCGATCCTCCTCTGCGAGACAGACAGTCAGACAGTCAGTCAGTCAGTCAGTCAGTAAGACTTTGGATCACAGACCTCCGCTCCTTCCTTCCCGTTCTTGTTGATTTCCCAGCTCACCTGGTTGTCCTCCAGCGTTTTCTCGTTGACGTTGTTGATCTCCGATGCTCTGGCCGTGTTGTTCACAGCTTCGTTCAGGGCGTCTCGGAGATCCATCATTTCGGAGTGGAAGCGAGACAGATGGTCTCTGATAGCTTTGGCTAAGTCATTGTTGTCTTCCTGACGAGCTGCCAGCTGCTTGTTGACATGATCCAACACTAACAGAGGACACAGAGGCTGAGTTTGAGGACAGGATCCTGCACCTGCAACTTCTTTTAGTCTTGTCATGATTGGTTTAGGAAGTGGATCTAACTTTTCAGCACTACGCAGGACATTCAGACTAATGAAACCTTAAGATTTTTCCATACATTAAAAGCAGTGTTTGGACGTACATTTCTCTGCCTCGGTCTTCTCCTTGTCGGCCACCTTCTTCTGTCCCACACAGCTCCTGAGCCTCATCTCCCTCAGCATGGCCTGCACCTCCCTAATCTTGCTCTCCCTCTCGTCGTCGTCCCGCTCCGCCTCTGTGTCATTCAGCGACGACTGGTTCGCCATCAGCAAGATATCTGAATCAGTAACATACATGTGTTTAGATGACGACTCCTTCCTCTGTAAAGTTGTTTGAGAACTCAAGTTGTGGTTCATCTTAAATCACTTACAACACCTACATCAGATTTATGTATTTTCATTTTTATAAAAGATGTAAAGGAAGACGCGAAAAATGATTCAGGGTTTCATGTCCTACCGTTTATATCCGTGGTGATGTTGTTGATGAAGGTCAGCAGGTCTTGCGCCCTCTGGTGTGTGTTAGTGGTACTGTTGTGCAGGTCATCGACCCTGTCGGTCAGCGCTGTCGCCTGCAAACACAACACAGTTTTACACAAAAACCGAATTTATATTCTGTGTTTGTAAAGACGACATAAAAGGTGAAATTAAAACTGGAAACTGTTGCTCATTATTAATAACCCACAGAAAACAAAAGTTTCTTTTACTCGGGTCAATGATTGACAGGACAGGAAAGCAGACAGAAGAGTTTAACATCATTGTCTAATTATCACTTTGTCAGAATATTTAGAGTAAGCTGCAAAAACTCATCAACCTCATTAATTTATGTTGTGTTTTCTAAAATACTCAAATAAAAACAACTTATCCTCAGGTGTTTATAATCCCACACATTCAGATACTAGTGAACAATAACATCTCGAAGAGAATTGGTCACAATATAATTATATAAAAAGGAAATGTGTATGTGTGCACCTTGTCCTGCAGCTCGTCGATGTCATTGTCGATGTTTGCGATCTCTGCGTCCAGCATGTCGGCCTGATTCCTGCTGTCATCCAGTGTGCTGTTGTAGTTCTCTATGGCCCTCTGGAATCATGGGAAAATGAGTTTGTTCCAGTGAGTGTGAGCGTTTCAGAGCTTTCTGAGCTTTTTGTGTGTGTGTGTGTGTGTGTGTGTGTGTGTGTGTGTGCAGACTCACAGCGACGTCCTCCACAGACTTGTTGAGACTGTTCAGCTGAGCCCAGGCCATGGAGCTGGCGTTGAGATTGCCCAACTGAGCGGCGACTGAGCCCAAGTTGTCGTTCATTTTGTCGAGATCCTCCAGCAGGACGATGACGCAGCTGTCGCACACTGCAGGCGGAAGAAACACACGTACACACACAAATTACATTTTTTTCCTGTTCTCGTTGGAAGTTCATTGGTAACTTTTTTCATCCTCCTTGAATTACACCTCAGTTGCAGTCACACATGCGAGCGCATCTGTGTGTGTGTGTGTGTGTGCGTGTGTGTGCGTGATCACTCACGTTGGCAGCGCACGCTGTGCTCGTGCTCCACAGGTACGCTGTATCTCTGTGAGCAGGTGTCACACTGTCTTCCTGTCATGCCGTCAGGACAGCGACACTCTCCTGTGCGGGGGTCACAGCGGCCTCCTCTGCAGTCGCACTCTGACGGGGTGGCAGAGACTCGAGTGAAAACACGCCCCAGTTTGATTAAATAAAATGGCAGCCGTTTGTGCAGCAGATTGTGTTGTCGTTGGTCACTACTGATGAGGCAGCTCCCACGAATGCTTCTGCACTTACTGCTACCGACTGAGCTCATGTTGAGAGCAGCTCGGTGTGTGATGCGTTCACTCACTCTTGCATCCGTTGGGTCCGTAGTCCCAGTAACCAGGAGCGCACTGCCTGCAGTTCGGCCCGTTGACTCCGGGCTGGCAGGCGCACTGACCGCTCTGAGCGTCACACGGCTGGACGAGGGCCGCAGAGGCGTCGCAGTCGCACTGCCGGCAGCCAGAACACGAGTCGTAGCCATACGAGCCGTCCTGAGGAACAACAGGTTCAGGTCGTCTGTTTGTGACACTTTGAGCTTCTGCTCTGATCTGCTTTTTTAAATGCTGTTTATGAATGAATGAATGAACGTGCGTGAGATACACTCTCATAGCCTGCTATGAAGATGTGAGGAGTTCTCACCACACAGCGTTCGCAGCGAGCTCCGGTGACTCCTGCTTTGCATCGACACTGTCCACTGTGAGGGTCACATGACTCGGTGCCGCACGGCGAGCAGTTACATTCTGTGTTAGAGAATACAGAACACACACGGCTTTTAGCTTCTGCGCTGTGCTTCAGTCTCCTCGACTTAATGAAGATTTTGCTGCCAAAACTGCCAAAATTAAGCCTAATTAAATCACATGAATGCATCTGTCGAACTCACTGGTGCAGTTTTTGGCGTTGATGGCGTCTCCGTAGTAACCTGGCGCGCAGGTGTCGCAGTGAGGCCCGGCCGTGTTGTCCATGCAGGTGAGACACTCGCCAGTCAGCGGGTGACAGTCGGTGAACAGCATGTTGGGGTCCGTGTTGCCGTGGCAATTGCACGGCTGACAACTGCTGCCGAGCACCATGGGGTTGCCGTAGTAACCAGGGGCGCACCTGTGCCAGAGGACCGATTACACCGCAGCAGATGGTGTATGAGGTAAACAACATAAGGTTTACATTTCTCAGTGTGACCTTGATCACTGAGTCAGTGTCATCATGAGCAATGAAAAAATAATCCAATGATAAATAAAGATAATTATGTATAAATATATATATTAATTGCAGGACTTTTTGTCACGGAGTATTTTCACAGTACTTTCTCTGAAGCTATAGACCTGACGTCGAACACTCGCCGTTTACCTTTCACAGTGTGGTCCAGCGTAACCCGGCATGCACAGACACTGCATCCTGTCGCTCTTTGGCACGCAGCGATCTGCAAAACTGCGCAGACAGAAGCAAACGAGGAGGTACTATTTTAACAAACGTTTAAAATGAAGACGAAAGAGCTTCATCGGGTATCAGAAGACGGAGGGATCTGCAGGAAAGTAGCACGAGGAAGACAGAAAAAGGAGAGTAAAAGGTGCTGACTTGTTGGATGGGACCCTCAACGGACAGGGACAACTGGAGCAGGACACCGCGTGTCCGTCCAGACTGTTGTTCCCGAGAAAACCGCCCTGGCACTTCTCACAGTGATCACCGGCTGTGTTATGCTGGCAGCCCTGTTGGTCAGAGAGGAACAACAATCCTTAAACAATGCAAACCAGAGTGACAGGAAAGGCTCATGTGAGAAACTGATCACTAAGAAGACTCACCACGCAGATTCCAGATCCGTCCAGACACTGGTCCGAGTGTCCGTTACAGTTACAGGGAACACATTTCCCCAGAAACAGGCCGATCGTGTCTCTGTAGTAACCAGGAGCACATTTCTGCACAGAGAATCAATCGGTGATTACTTAATTGATGAATGGGTTGGTCTTTCTGTATATTTATCGCCACAAATGAATAAATCACAAATCCCCAGAGTGTAATGTTTAAACCGAAACCAAATTTTAGCTTGTGAAGGTAACATCAAGCTTATCCCTCACCTGACATGAGTCTCCCAGGTAGTTGGCGGGACACATGCAGATCTCCACGTTGTTGGCATGGCGGCCGGCAGGCATTGTCTCGGCGCCTTCCAGCACGGCGCCGCGGAGTGACACGGCGTGGGCCGACTGGGAGTGCAGGGCTCGGATCTGCAGGGACTCCAGAGCAACCAGAACCATCATGAGCTCCTCCCGAGACACCACATTACCGGTCTGAGCGTGACGGAAGCTTCCCTGTGAGGTGAAAGAGATTCCCAGGATGCTTTGTGAACTCAGACTGCGTTCATGACTCCTGGTGCTGTGAAAGAAGTCTGTCTCGTTGCAAATAATCAAGCAAAAATGTTCAAATCTGAGTGAATATCTAAGCAATTGGACCTTTCCACAAAACAACAAACGCGGATTTATTATTAGCAGCTGAACATTTTTCACTGATCTATGATGAACACAGTGACTCTGGGTACATTTGTTTCCAGTGATGAGAAACGAAGCCACAACGCCCGCTTGCATGTCCTTCCTCCTCAGGTGATTGGTGCAGAAATCACAACAACAATCACTTGCGGAAAAAGCGCGAAGCTGACATGATGCTGCACGTCTGCGTGGGCTGCACTCACATCAGTCTCCTGGCTTCAGCAAGCCATGATGACATGTGAAGGAGAATTTACCTCAACCATGTGAACTATTCCCAGGTGAGGCTCTTCAGGTGACGAGTACTCTCTCTCCATGAACACCAGGGTCATCTGGTTACCCTGCAGGAGGACGGCAACACAGGAAACACAGTGTAAAGTGTGTGTGTGTGACTATAATATTGTTTTTTTGCACACTTCCCTCCTTGCATGTGCGTGCTTGTTTGTATTTCTGTGTATGTTTGAACGGGATGTTTGTGTTCCGGTGTGTGTTTTGCACCTTGAGAATGATGTCTGGCCTGGAGGCTTCGGCAGGCAGAGACGACACGTCTCCTCTCATGGTCTGAGTGTGGAGACGATACCTCAGATAACCTCCATAGGATGAGACCTGGAGAAACAGGGACAGGCGGTAAAGAAAACAAACACAGAAACGAGAAAGAAGGGATGAACCGCAACGAGGCAGAAAGTAAAGTTTGAAATGAGGCAGCTCAGGAAGAGCAGACGGGGAGAAGCTTTAATCTCACGGCATCTTAATCCAGACAACAATGCATTACATTCAATCATTCGGGCTGCATAACAGGAACAAAATCCCAGCCCTGTGCTTTTATCCATAAAAGATCTTATTTCTATAGCAACTGTGCAGGTTTCGGCAAACTGATATTTGATGCAGCTTTGTGGAGCGTAAGAGGACTTAAATCGAGCCATCGCACTGATGCTGGTTGAATCACGCACGAAAGCGAGACATCCAGACGAAACACTGATCTGTAACCAAACACATGGTCTGAGCCTCTGGATCAGGGTGCGGGACACATCTGTCTGTCTGTCTGTCTGTCCGTCCGTGACTCACGTCTGCGTTTATTGTGTGATGTATTTTGCCCTTTGCCAAAGCGTTGTCTTTACATGCGAGTCACAGAGCGAAGAAAACGTTTATTTGTCGGACTGTAAGAAAACATCAACACAATGTTTTATGTGTAGATTCTCAAAAACACAGAGTTTACATTCAAAGATTTGAAAAAAAAAATTAAAAAATAGAACATAAAATAGAACATTATGGGAAATAGTATTTACTCTAGATCTAGATCTGTTTCTCATATGTGCACTGTCTCCTGGATCTTAGCTTAGCCCAGCTCAGCTCAGCTCAGCTGAGAGACTGGAAACGGGAAGCAGCTTGGCTCTGTCTGAAGTTACAAAATCCCCACAGCAGCATCTCCAAAGCCCACTAACTGACAAGTCAGAGCTAGTTAGTTTAATCCATGTTATAATGGTTTTATGGGGATTAAGTGAAGAAGCAGGCTTGCTGTGATTCTCCCGAGCTTCCAGTCTTTTGTATTTAACGATTTAACGGACAGATATGAGCGTGGTGATGATCTTCTTGTTGTTTGACTGCTCCTTAAAGCAAGGATTTGTAGAAACAAACGAAATTGCCCAAACTAAGGTTTAGGAATTAGAAATGATTTGAACCTGTCTGACACAGTAGCATTTGCTTCCCAACACTTTTTTTATTGTTTGTTAGTTAATTTTGAAGAGTTATGTCAGTTTTGTGCCAAGTCCCTCAAGCTAAGAAATGACATTGCATGTAAACGTGTAAATCACATCCAAACTTTGTCAAAATTGGATGAGGACACTGTGTTGGCTTTGACTCTGACACACCGATTCGTGATCTCTCTCTCTCAACATCTGCCATGTGTTGTATTTATTAAAACATAAATATGATTTGTCAGCTACATCTTGATAAGAAACATCCTCGGTCAACCCTCCGTGAGTAAATACAGATTCATCAGAGAAATAAACAAAATCCACCTCCACACCTCCAGCCGTTTCAGAGAGCGACACGGAAGGATTAGCAACTTTCAACAAAAGATTCCAAGCAGCCCGGTTTGTCTCACTCTGCTGTTGAGCTGCGAGGTTGTTGATATGCAGTGGAAACATCTCATGTGTTGACTGCAGTCAGAGTGGATTTAAAAACTCACTCACTGGTCTCTGCGGCACAGAAAAACCTCCCATGATGCTTCAGCATTCACCTTCACTTCAGTTCACACATGAACGGATGCATAGCAAAAGCAGCGTGTACAGTCACGTCATTACAAAACCTCACATCAGACCAGTGAGACTGACTTTGGTTATGACAAGACATTTTGTCACGGTGACGAATCGTCCCCTGAGTAACTGGTAAAGTATTCTGAATTGTACCCCCCGTCCACAGGCTTGTCTGTCCTCTTACCTTGTCTCCCAGGTAGGTCTTGGGGGCGTGCCAGTGGAGATCCTGGTACACGTCTGGCACGTCGCTGAGGTCGGCTTCTACAAGGTCCTGACCGGGATACACCGTGACCGGCACTTCCTGTCTGTCTGCTCCGAGCAGCACCCAACCCTCCATATTCATAATCTACAGCAGAAGACGATGACACGCGATGAGAGACGAGCAGACAGACAAGAGAAAGAAGAGACTAAACTGCATCGGACCTTTCAGAGTGGGAACACTAATGACAGCACGTTACGCAGCAGTAAGAACACTGAAGGAAGGTCGAGTGTCTACAGGTAACAGCTCGCTTAGTGGATCGAGGAAACAAAATCTGCAACAATGCTGAAAATCAAATCTTTTTATTTCCTCTGTTTTAAATCTGTGTGAACTGAATATTTTGAGCTTTTGGACTGTTGATCAGTCTCCCTCTCTCTCAACCCAACCGGTCAAGGCAGATGGCCGCCCATCTTGAGCCGGGGTCTGCTCCGAGGTTTTTCCCCTCCACTGTCGCCAAGTGCTTGCTCAAGGGGAATGTTGGGTTCTCTGTATTACACTTTAATTAAGAGTTTGGTCTAGACCTGCTCAAACTGGAAAGTGTCATGAGATAACTTTTGTTGTGAATTGGCGCTATATAAATAAACTGAATTGAGACATTTGAAGTGGTCACATTTGACATTCCTGCAATTGCGTGGATGAAACAACTCATTGATTACTTGAGAAAATCTGAAATGTCCATCTGTGGTGATTTAACGAGGATTACAGGAACAAACGCACCTCAGTGCGTCTTTTGTCAGAGCTGCGACAGCGGTCGGTGGCGCCAAAGCAGAAGCAGCTGGTGCAGCCCTTCGGGTTGGTGGGGTCCAGGTGGAACGTACCAACTCTGCACTGATCGCATCGCACACCCTGGACGTTCTCCTGCAGGTGGAGGACAAACAGCCGGTCGGAACACACAGCGGAGTGTTGAGACGAGGGTGTGTGTGCGTGTGTGTGTGTGTGAGTGCTTACCTTGCACAGACACTGTCCTGAGAAGGAGTCACACACTTCCTCCTCGGTCCCCGCCTCGTTGCAGTCACACGGCCTGCAGTTGGGGTAACCGTAGAAACCGGGAGCGCAGCGGTCACACTGACGGCCGACGATGTTGTTCTTACATCTGGGAACAAAATGAATGTTGTTTATGTTTACGAAGTTTCAGCACGTTTTTGTACAAATAAAGCAACAAAGTTTGACCTTTAAGTGAAAAACGCCTTTCAGTGCTGCAGGAGATGACGTGTTGATTGCTCCCAAACATCTATCACAAATGACTGACTTATCATACATGTGTCTACATTTACACTGACAACGACTGTGTGTGTGTGTGTGTGTGTGTGTGTGTGTGTGTGTGTGAGCGCAGTTGATGGGAGTTGATGCGAACTTTTGAGCAGAGAAGTCCTTCCGCTTAACATCCTTGTCTTGTCAGAACAAAGCTGCCACATTCCTCTTTGTGTGTGCGTGCGGGTGTGTGTGAGTGTGTGTATGTATGTGTGTGTGTGTGTGTGTGTGTGTGTGTGTGTGTGTGTGTGTGTGTGTTTGTTTGTAGGGGAGGAATGACAGTGATTTAAGATATGTGCTTTGATGCTTACAGGCGAAGGAAGTTGGAAGACAGACTTGGAGAGGAAAGAGTGAAGCTGTGACAGAAGTTGGAAAAGTGAACCAAAGACAGAGAAGATGTTTAGACATGAACAAAAAGACAAAAGAGAGGACAACAGGCAGAGAAGGAGGGAGACGTACATTTTTTAATCTGCACTCGGCTGCTCACACAAAGCGAGAAAAGAGCTCTCGATACAATTCATGGTGGAAGAGAAACTTTCTGATTATGATTATCTTTTCCCACTCACAGAGCATGAAAAGTAGTGACTTCCTCCAGCCAAGGGGTTAGGTTCTGCTTTAGCCCTCTGCTAACTTGAATATGGATAATCTAATTTTTATTACATGCCTCTTCTTTTCAAAATGTAATCAAACTTCTTCTTCTTCAAAGTTCTGTCATTGAAACGATTCACTTTGAAGGAGTCGAGATGCTTTGCTGCTTATGCTGTAATGACTCTTTGACCTATGGAGAGAGCCTGGCTAGCTGTTTCCCCCTGCTTTCAGTATTGATGCTAAACTAAGCTAATCATCTGCCAGCTCTAGCTTCATTCACGGTACAGACATGCATGCACGAGAGTGGCACTGATCTAACCATGCCTTTAAATTTGAACATAGATTATAAGCTAAGAAGAAGAAGAAGGATGAGCGGCCTCAAATGAGGTCCATCGTCACTGTTTAAAGACTGAAAGAACAGCAAAGGCAGACAGATAAGGACGAGGGCAGAATGCTGCTGTGTTGTTGGCAGTCCTCAATAGAACCAAGGCAGAGAAAACACAAAGTTTTAAAACCTGCAGTTTCCACACATAACAGACAAGACTTGGCAAGCACAGCTGGCCAAACACAGAGGCAAACAAGCCAGTGAAAGAGTCTGAGCCAAGATCATGTCAGGAGACCAAATGGGTGAGAAATAACTGCCTTTTTAGGCATTTCCAAACCGAGGCCTGACATTTGAGGGCTGAACTTGCTGAAACAGAAATGTTGTTTTCTATCACATGGTGGTGGCAGGGGGAGGAAGCAGCAGGAGATTTATGGCTTAAGGTGTTTTTTTAAGGAGCATAAAGTGGAACAGTTTTGCCTCTGATGCTGAGCCAGATGCGATATTCTTGAAGCACATTAGCTATAACGAGTCACAATTTCCTGTGTGTACCTGCACTGTCCGCTGACCGTATCGCAGTTCACATCGGGGGTGACGACGCCCGGCCGAGAGCAGTTGCAGACCTCACACCCCACCACTGGGTGGCAGCCAAACGTCTGTGGCTCACACTGGATGCACTCCGGCTGCAAAGTCCTCGGAGGGCAGATACAGTCGCCAGTGACCGGTTCACATAACCTCGTACCGCAGTCGCAGGCTGGAGGGAGAGGGAACACGGTCATTTAATGAAGGACGAAAGCCACCCAAAGAAAAGCACAGTCTTTTCTTCAGAGACGGTCAGGACAGAAGAATAACAGATCCACTTTGATTTTCCTTGGAAAAACAAGAAGGGCAGTAAAAGAAGAGATACGTGGTGTAAGGTCATCCAGCACAGAGGATAAAAATGGTAAACTGTGGGACCTGGCCATTCAGAGTGTGCTTTCATTTACTGAGTTAATGAAATGCTTGCTGACCTGTAGATCTCGGTCAATTAGAAGAGCGTCTTGGAGAAGTTTTTACTGTGAAAATTTACAGCCTTATCATAACATACCCGCTTTTAGAATGAAGTTTGGATTAACAGCCTATTCACTCGAGAGACCTCTGGGAGCAGAGGGAAATTTAGTAGACCCACCTTCTTATACAGACCTTGTAAACATTACGTAAGGTATAAAGTAGGGCTATTCTCTCAGCTCATCGTAAAACCAATGGCTATCAGGAAGCAGTGTAATTTACAACAACGTCCCACTGGACAGACAACCGAAACAAAATAATGTGTGCTGCTTGATGGAGGCAGCCCGAAAAGACGCCCATCAACCCCTCAGACTGTTGACCAGCAATGACGTAACTGAATTGTTTTTGTCCAACTGGTCACAGGCTTTGTTCTCCTTGGCCAAATAGATCCTGACTGTAGCAGCAGACAAGTGTTTTCCATCATTTTTGTTGAACTTTGCGATGACAGTTTTGCCCATCAGACACTCACGTCTGCAGTTGGGGAATCCCCAGTAGCCTGTGGCGCACATGGAGCAGTCTCGGCCAATCACGTTTGGCCTACAGCGGCACTGACCGCCGAAAGGCTCGCAGGTGTCACTCTCGGCTCCGACCTCGTGGCAGGCGCAAGGCATCGCCCCGTTGTTGTAGAAGGCCGACAGAGACACCGCCGAGCTGAGGCAGAACGGAGAGGCGGAGGAAGGACTGGAGGAAGGAGGAGGAGACAGGAAGAGTCCTTCGTTCACATGTTGTCGAAGCAAATGCTGACGCATTTACACAGTTTTAGAGTATAAACAAAAGCATAGTTTAAGAAAATATGAGTGGTACCAAATCAAAGTATCTGTTCAACAGCATGTTTCTATTTCAATCTTAGTATGGAAAGCATGACAGCGACAGATCGTTTGCACCAAACAGAGACAGTCTTGCAAATTAAGTTGAACTGCATCCTGCTAAGACACTGACTTGATGTAGAAGCTGTTTTGGCCACAGTTGCTGATGAAGTCGTATGATTTATCCAGAGGTTCCTCGTTCAGGTAGCTGGAGCTGTAGCTCGCCTCGGGCACAACCAGGACGTAATCCTGAAGAGACGCAGCACATCAGACGCGGCGGGGGAGGAGGCCGAGGTAAGAGGGAGACAGATCATTTTACTTCATTTAGAGAAAACCCGGATAGAATTTGTGTTTGACAGAAAGGAGGGAAAAGTTACGTACAAGCAGATAATTTCGGAAATAAAAATGGTTTAGTAACACTTACCAGCCACAGCGTCTTGCCAGCAGGTATCTGAACTGTGAGGAAGACCTCATGGTCCGTCACATCCAGAATGATCTGATTCTCAGAGACCAGGACGTTGCGGCAGCCGTAAGCGTGGGGACAGAAGGAGGCGTTGGCGTGGCCTGATGTACAAGGAAACAAAAGGGTTGTTCACTGCTATGTATTTATTCCACACAGGATGACGCCGCCTGCGGCCCCCAGCACTCAGTACAAGCTCTTACCCTGCCAGATTCGTCCACCGTTAATGTAGACCTGCACAGGATAGGTGGGGTGGAGAGGCTGGTGGTAATGGAGGATGAAGACATAGCGACCCAGAGCGTGGACACGGGCCGAGTACATCGCGGCATTCTGGGTGAGGGTGTGATGGAGGAAGAGATGGTGATGTTTGGATGTCAGGAATATGCGTCATACAGTTTACTTTTGAAGGTCCGAGTCACTGCTGCTGGTGGGGAATTTTTAGCAGCTCTGATACAGCTCTCATGAAATGGACTGGCATTCTTCTTCTGGTAGTGTCCACACGACACAAGGACAACTCAGATTTCTGCTGGCCGAATTAGTGAACGGAGCCATTTTGAAATTACACTATAATTACGCAGTTTGGCCATTATGCCGAATTGCCTTTAAATTCTCATCCTCCATCAGCGTCTGTACCTGAGCCGAATCCAGCCGGACGTGGTCGTTGTTATCGGCCCCGTGGGGAGGTCTGTCTCCTCTCGACCAGGTTGGCTCATCGCTCTGGTGGGAGGACAGAGGAGGAGCTGCTGCAGGGGAGGCCTGGATGGGCTCCTGCATGGAGGAGCTCTGACCCTCCTTCAGGACCAGGGAGTCTGATGGTTTCTGGAAGTGTGAGGGGATGCAGGAGGAACTGGAGAAGGAAGACGGTTGAGAAAAATGTGAGTATAAATAAAGGACTTTTTAAGGTTGGTTTGGTTATTATACACTGACTTTACCTGTCAGGTGAGAACTGTCCATGAGTGCTGATGCAGTGGACTTTAGGTTCAACGTGCTCCATGGTGAACTGGTCTTTCGGCACCAGGTACACTTTGTGCTGAAGACAATAAAGAAACACATGGGTCGTGATAGATGGTTTTTCAGAGCTGATATTGATTGTTAGTGATCAAGGAGACCAATAACCAATATTAGGAATCGATTTGCAGTAAAAAATTAAATCTTTAAATCTAAAACCAAACTGAATAACTGGTGATGATAACTTTTAGCTATTTCCTTTGTCGTTTGTCTGTGTATACATCCCCAAATCTTCCTCTGTGCTCTAAACCATCTAATAACACAGAACCCCTCCAGTTCTCACCAGGAAGAAGTTGGCGTACTCGGAGGTGAGCTGGATCTCTGTGTTGGCAGGGAGAGAGAAGACGGCCACTCTCTTCTGTTCATCGATGGCCACAACTCGACACAGGAAGCTGCGCAAACACACACACACACACACACACAGTGATTAAGAGCTGTTGACTGACTTAATAAAGCCCAGACACTAACGGTGATCTGTGAACCAGCTGAGTCCACACACTCAGACCAGACCCAGTGTCCTCGGTTACACCCTCCATTGTGGGTGGAGAAGCTTTCATCCTCACTGCTCTTCATCACATCTATACAGCTCATTTCTAGCTGTCTTGTGACTGTGCTCATTTACAGCAGTTGTTTTGCATCACTTCCCATCCTGCATATGTGCAGCTCTCAGTGGACAGGAGAAGGAAGCCAGATGGATCCAGAAAAACAATGGCTTTAATTCAGGCTCAGGCATTAAGACTTTTTAAAAAAAGGTTTTTGAGCTCCATGTATTTACGTGTTTCCTGTAAAAACAGGAAGGTGGGGAGGGACTTGAACAGAGTCAGCTGATAAGACTGACAGCTGCATGGTGCAAGAAGGCCTGTCCGAGGACACACAGTAGGTATGGGACACGCCTTGTAACACGACACACCGCTGAAATGGTTCAGCTTAGGCAATAAAACTACTTCGCTGTCGTTTCCACCGAGGCATAAAAATCTAAAATGTTTCCTTTGTACCTGTACTTGCAGTGCATCAGGGTGACAAAGTGATGACGTGTTCGTGCTCCTGGCATGTTTACAGCGACAGACAGAGTTTCTGGGACTTCCTCCTCACTGGAATATTCAACTACCAGAACGTAGTCTCCAGCAGAAGGCAGACGCCCTCGCAGCTCGACGCTGATCTGCAGCACAATCACGGAGGAACGGTTATTCAAACTCTACTCTTGCACTGCACAGACATTTTCTGCGCATTTCCGCCCCTCTTACATCGTAGCCGCTGCAGACGGCCATGTCGGGGTGGCGTGGGGTGACCTTCTCAGTCGGGCAGGGGCGCGGCAGATGGTTATCTTTGACGCAGGTGGCATCGTTGCCTGAGATGGAAGGGAAGGAGTCCAGAGAAAGATACCTGTAGAGCAGACAGCTGGACACACAGGAGGAGACTGTGACTGACACTGGATGGAAATCGATCAGAATTATTTAACTAGATTCTGGTTAAAGGAACAGTTCAACATTTTGGAACTATGTATATTTGTTTTATTGCTGCGAGGTGCAGAGGAGACTGGTGTACTTGTGGTTGGCGTCAGGTACGGAGCTGTAGGTGCAGGGCTCAGTAACTTTGATCTGCAGGATGGGAGCTTCGTAGTAGGCACTGGGCAGCAGGACAAGGTAATCCTGAAGGCAAAACAGAGCATGAACACATTTATTAGGCATATGAACAACAAACACAAACTGTGAAAACCTGAAGTCACTTTGTCAACTTGTGCATACATTTGTGGGAGTTTTGGTGGACATAATACTTCAATTTTAATCAATACATCAACAAAACATGACAAGTGTTTGTAGAAATAGAGATGTGTAGCGTACGTGTGTGTGTGTTTGTGTGTGTGTGTGCGTGCGTGCGTGTCTTACCAACAGGATTCCTTCAGCCTCTATAACCACAGTCCAGGTTCCCGGGTTCAGGACAAACGGCTCCACAAAGTTGTTTTGGGGAACGTTGACAAAAGTCGGCTCCACACTGGGAGCAAAGACGATCTGTTTGGACTGCTCTGAGCCTAGAAAACACACACACGCATGTACGCACACACACACCAGAAACGTACGGTGTTATTAAATCTGACATGTAGTCAAAAGGGAGAGTTAAGTGAATACTGTAGAGAAGGCGCAGAGAAAATTACATTAATTACAACACCAAAACTACTGAAAATGTTTAAGAGAAGAAAATAATATTGTAAATTCTTTAACATACAAAAATGTGGAAAAACATACAGTCAAAAACTCTCACACTGATACTCGCTTGTGATTGGAGGAAACCTACCTCTGCGGTTGACCTGATAGGCTGTTATTTTACCGCTGGAGGTGGCGCCCTCAGAGTTTACGTATCTGAGGATGAAGCGAGTCAGATAGACGTCTGCCTCCTTCACATTAACCTGAAGCTTCACTGCAGTCTACAGGGATGAGTGGGAGGGGAGCAGCAGGAGGGACAGAAGAGGAAGTGTGGAGGGTAGAAGGAATGAATCCTCAGTCTTAAGTCCCTGAACTGATCTGATCTGTGGCCCTGACCGAGTTGAGGCCTCCACCGACAGCCACTCAAAACCACCAACCACCACACACACAGATCTCAGCTGGTACTCTGAGGTAGCTGAGATCGCTTCCTGTTCCGACGCTGGAACAAGTGACAGAAAGCCAGAACGAGGAAGAGCCCCACCCAGTACTTACAGTTGCCGCAGTAGTAGTTCCAGCCGTCCTCTATGACCGACACCCTGCCCAGAACATCTGAACCCCCCATGCTGGCGTAGCGTAGCACCACGTGGAAGAGGTCTGGAGAGCTGACCAACACCGTCACCAACACTTTGGACTGCCAAAGGACCAGCAAGTGAGGCAGCAGGCCAAAAGGAAACACCGTCACCACTACAACCACCCAGCAACCACTGACTGCGCTTTTACCCCCAAATACAACCCAACATATTTCTCTTTGGATTTCCACCTTTCAGCACAAACATCCATAGGAGCACAGAAGCTTTAAACCTCTGAAAAAATCTTTCCACAAGATCCACTTAATGCTTTCATTTCATTAACATGCATGTTTGTTGTCTTTCAACAAACATGCAAAATGAATTAAGCATAAAGCTTGAACTTTCAGGCCCATACCGAGACAAATTCTGCCGACTACTCCGTCAGCAGAGGACTGAGTGAATGTTAATGATGTATAAAAGGCTAAAGTGCTATGTCCTTTGGAGGTTCACTTGCTGAGAAGTAATTCTACCTCAGAGAAATATCCCTTTAAATGTCCATTTGACATTCATGCATTCATGCAGGAGAAGCACACATGATGGGCCACAGTCACAAAAACATGGCACAAAAACATCTAAATGTTACAATACTGCATTCATAACAAACACAACAACAGTAAACACGGGTTTCTTTCACAACAGTTTCTGTATGATCATTAGTACATCATATTGTCAACAAATCTGCACTGGATCCGTGAGTCCAGGTGAAAAGGTGAGGGTCCTACCTGGATGGGCGACATCTGAGCGTAACCTCTCCAGCTGAAGTCCGTGAACTCCAGAGGGTTGTAGCCAAATCGCACCGGTCGGCCATCCAGAGTTGATCC
This sequence comes from Scatophagus argus, assembly GCF_020382885.2. NCBI lineage: Eukaryota > Metazoa > Chordata > Actinopteri > Scatophagidae > Scatophagus > Scatophagus argus. Next base: position 2,163,261 of record NC_058500.1, read on the forward strand.
ATCCTCAATCTCAAACTTCATGTGATGGAGGTCTGGGAAGTAATGATCTCGAGCAGGTCTGCAGACACAGTCAGATCCATTTAGAAGGCGAAAGACTGTTTTTCATCTAAATTAAGTTTATGAAATGGGGTAAGATATTTCCTGCCTGGGAGCGAGACAGTGAAATTACCTTCTTCTGCTGCCTTTTTGTACTTAGATGTCCTATTAAATTCCAACTGTAATGTAGTTGTAGAGTATTGAGGGCGTCTGCATCATTAAGAACACATTAACCCGTGGTAATGGTAACCTGCAGCACACTCCTTTCAAGCAATTCACAACAGGAGCATGCTCAGACCTGCCAACAGAACCTCTCTTTTGACTCCTTGTATGTTCTACACAGAAAATTTTACCTTTCAGATTTTAAAAGTCATTCAGTCCAGCTGATAAATCAAAATCAGTGTGCTGCTGACAGACATCAGGATGCAGAGGATTTGAGGTGATGTGATTAATAATTAAGACTGTTTTGTACATCTATGAACAGTGTCACATGTGTAACTGCATGTTTAACCGTTTGTAAATTTCTTGACTGGAACTGCTTAAGGATGCAAAAAGAATTTTGGTGTACAACAAATACTATAAGCAGCTGTTAAACTCACAGGTTACACTTCGGTCCGTCCACGTTGGGCCTGCAGCGGCAACGGCCTTGCCTCCCCTCGCACGACTGACCGAGCGAGCCTCCAACGTCGCACTGGCAACCTGAAGACACAACATGCAACATGCAAATACAGCATGGCAGCATCGCAGCTTTTGTTTTAATGCAACACCAACGGTTAAAAAGTGTTTTAAAACACAGAGTCCTGGTGAAAACTCACCGTGGCAGCCAAAGTAGTTCTGCTCCTGCAGGTTGTAGTAACCATCTTTACAGGTGGAGCAGGTTCCACTGCAAGCGTTTGGCTTGCAGTGGCACTGACCAGTTTCCTGCAAAGAAGACATTATGACTACCGTAACAATGATCACCATGTCCCCTGTTTAGAAATGACAAAATAACAAAAATATAAAATATTACATGCACAAATTGCCATCATACCACCTGACGCTTGATTAAGGGTGCAACTTAAAAAATGGATCCAATAGTGGGTCTGAAGTACGACTAACTTGCGCCAGTACAGACAGGAAGTCATTTCCAGAGGAAGAGTTTTAATCTGAAGTTTGATCTGCTCACCTGTGCACACTCAGCCACACTGCTGATGGTACCTGCGATGTTACACTCACAGTCTGAAAGAGAAAGACAACATAAAGACTTACAATTACTTAACATATCAAACCAGTGAACCGTGTGTGAGCTGTGTATCAGTGTGTTTGTTCTCACTGGAGCAGCCATCCGGAGTGTCAGGGGAGAGGTTCCAGTACAGAGGTTTACACCTGTCGCAGGCCGGGCCCTCCACATGGACACGGCACTCACACTGGCCCTAGGAGGACCACAATAAAGCGACAAATCTGTACGTGCTGCGGGTAAAATGGTAAATATTCCATATGGACGCTTGTCTCACAATGAAGCAATCAGAAACGTGTAAAAGTGTCAACATGGAGAGAAAATGCTGGTTTTGCTTATAGTCTTACATTCATGCTTATCCCTACACCTCCTGAAGTTAACACATTAGTTTCCCCAACTCTGAGGCTTATTTATGCTGCATATAAATTAAAACTATAACTTATCTGACCTGCTCGTTGGAGCTATTTGGGGTCACAGTTTATTTTAGATGTAATTTGTATTAAAAAAAGGTGACATGAAATAAAGACAATGAAACTCACCACCGGCGGCTGCACCACATACTGAACGGAGCCGAAAGGGTGGCAGGTGCCAGCTTTACATGACAAAGAAACAGACATTACTGAAACAACAAGTCGAAATGCACACAGATGATCCACACTGATGTTTTCAAGTTACCAGGAGGGTCACAGTAAGTCTTTACTCATCAAATGTTTACAGTCACTGTCAACTTCTATATGTTGTATCAGCACGTAGAGTCCAATGATGAGCTTTTCCTCCATGGTGAGAGTTTGTTTTGTTTTGTTTCAAGTAACGTTAATATCACCTGAAGAAACATGAGACTGAAGCTCAGTGTGAACAGGAAGTTAACATTTTGAAGCCTGAAACTCAGCAATTAATAGACAAAAGCTGCTCTGTAGCTCACGTCACCTGCGTTGTGTCAGGCAGACAGAGCATTTGTCTGTGTTTACTTTACTTAACTTTGTGTGTGTGTGTTATTACCTTGGCAGGTGGGGAAGCCGTAGGAGCTGTGTGCACAGCGGTCACACCTGAGTCCCACTACGTTGGGCAGACACACACACTGACCGGTCACCTGGTCGCAGGTGGTGTAGCGGGAGCCTTCTGCAGAGCACTGACAGGCTGCAACACATTGGAACCCCAGTCATTCCTCTGTCCCGTACTGATTTGTTTGGTATTCGTACGTCAAGCTTTACAAACAATACAAAGCTTAGGTGTTTCTATTCGCGTGTAGCAGGTGAAATAACTTCCTGCGGGAGAGAACCAGGCAGGAGTTTAAGACGTTGCTGCAGTTCAGTGACTTACGTGTGCAGCTGGGGTAACCGTAGTAACCGGGAGCACACTGGTCACATGACGCTCCGCTGTAATTGGGCCGGCAGTGGCAGTGACCTGATGCAGTACAGCTGGTGTCCAATGAGGTACGAGGATCACAGGCGCACACTGAGGAAACAGGAAGTGAGACATCTTGTTACAGGACAAACACGGTGCAGTAAAAATGAAGTACATGTAGATGTATGGGTACTGCATGTAGATGTATGGGTACTGCATGTAGATGTATGGGTACTGCATGTCCCTGGATTGACTTGTTGCTGGAACGGATGGTATTGTATGTACTGATGGTTGTAGGACTCTTTATTGGACTTAACAGATCAAATTCTGATTCATTTCAGGGGGCAGCTGTGTCAAAAGTGTCTTTTTTGGTCACCGGGTGTCATGTAATCCTGCAGCATCAGGTGTGGCCACGATGTCCCACAGCACAGCAGCTTTCCTGGGGGCTGACAACATTATGTCCTCTACCATCCAACGTTTTCATTTTGACGATTTGATTCGTAGCTTCAATATTTTGTCCATTTCTGCAGCTGGATTTATTTGACTTTACGCTGGAAGGGCGTAACCCCAATAAAGTGTCATAAAATTTAACGAGGCGATGTAACACTTCATAAGAAGGTGCGTAAGGTGAAGTGTTTCCATGTGTGTGTGTGTGTGTGTGTGTGTGTGTGTGTGTGTGTGTGTGTACCTCGACAGTCGGGGTAGGAGTGGAATCCAGATCGGCACTGTTCACATCGAGGACCCTGAAACTCTGGTTTGCAGAGACAACCACCGGACGCATCGCAGCCTTCAGGCAAAGAGCCGACTGCACTGCAACCACACACTGCAGAGAGAAGATCACACGGCTATTGATCACGTGTCTGCTCACGCACAGAACACGTTTACAGACAGGAAGTCCGTACAGACAGAGACAACAGATGAATAGATGATCGGCGCCAGAATGAAACAAGTTTTTCACAGCAAAGAGACACGACTCACGCTGGCAGAGCGGGTAGTTGAAGTAGCCCGGCGCACACTGGTCGCACTGGTAACCCTGGAAACCACTCCGACACACGCTGTGACCGGTCACCAAGTCACATGACCCGTCCAGGCAGCCGGGACCTGAACACTGACAGGCTGCAGGAATACACACACGCAAGAACAGGGTATAATATGTGTGAACGAGTTTATTTCATTTTATTTTAATTACGTGCTTGTGTGTTGAACAGCTTCACTGACTGAAGGTGTGAAACACTGCTTACTGGAATGCTGTTTATTCAGGAGCGAGTGTGTGTGTGTGTGTGTGTGTGTGGCGGCTCCTGGGTGGTAAACTAAAACAGGATGAACAAACAAACCGATAAATAAAGTGTCTGGAATTCCTGACTGTGTTTGTGTATTTGTATTTTTTGTCTGTCTTTTAAACTGCTGCCGTGTAGAAACTCTTAAACCATAAAACCTAAACCAGCTTAGTGCCTTTTGTGAGGAGGAGCAAATGTTGCAGCCAGTAACTGCAGTTAAATATCCAATGTTTAGAATTTCTGCATCGTGTCTAAAAACAGCTAAAACTTTCTTATGGATATTTTTTCAAGTTGCGGTGCTACATTATGCTTACACTGTTGACAAAACAAGACGTTGCACTGTAGGATATCTGAGCATTTTTCAGTGTTTTCTCATGTTTTATAGACCAAAGTCTTCTCAGATAAATCAAGAAATTGTAAAACTAATAACCGATGATAAAAACGGAGGTCAGTTGCTGCCCTAACATATTTCAGTCTTCCCATGTGAGCATCTCTCACCCTGACAGTTGAGTCCATAGAAACCTGGAGCACAGGTGTCGCAGTGGTCACCAGTGAACCCTGCCTTGCAGACGCAGGTCCGGGTCCGGGGGTCCGGCCTGCAGGAGTTGTCCACAGTACCGGCTGCGCTGCACTCGCAGTCTGCAGACAGACAACAGAAACAGGTGTGTGACCCGTGTGCCGCTTCTTGTAAATAAAGTTATTTAACCCGATGAGGAGAACAGCAGTTTAACAAAACAACACAGCAGAAATTTGTTCAAAGTTCTCCTCCGCGATGAGAATAAACTAAACTCCCCTCAGTAAGCCAAACACGAACACGACTGGACTCGACAGAGTTCTGCTCCAGCTTATCACATTTCACTGTAATTCCATTAACACACAACACCTCAAAACTGCCCACAAACATCTGACTCGGAGCAAAAACATCAACAGCTGAACAGGTGAGAGGAGAACAAGCAGACAGTTTCTTTCATTCCATCACATACTTCTAAATATCAGGACTGAATCCATTCCTTCCAGGCTTTATTAACCAATCCAGATCCAAAAGCAATGAAAGGACAACACACATGCAAAATAAACAAAAAGAAATAACTCACTGATGATCTCTCCTGCTGGTTTGGCCTCTCCATTGTTGTTGTTGGTGGGGTAGGAGGGGATGGCTGTTGGACAGAGAGGGAGAAATTAGAGGCCAATTTTCACATCTTTAACTGTAATTTTCAGTTTCCACTTCGGTGGTGGATAAGCTCAGGGCTCAGATTCACGGGGTGTTGTCGCTGTGACTCACGGTAACACTCAGGGAAGTTCATGTAGCCGGTGGCGCAGGAGTCGCACTTCTCTCCGGTGTAGTTTGGCTTGCAGAAACAGCGACCGGTCAGATCCTCGCAGGTACCGTCAGTAAACTCTGACTCACAGTCGCAGCCTGCAGAGACGCAGCAGGAGGAAGGAGGTGAGACAAACGGGACAAAAACGAGGAAGGATTAAAAGGTATCCAATCCAAACGACAGATTACATCATCATCATCATGGTGGATCATGTGATGTGACGTCACTCACGTGAGCAGGCCAGCGGGGACTCGATGGAGTGGTCGGGTGACCTGTAGTAGGTGGGGATGCAGCGCTCACAATTCACTCCGGTGGTGTGATGCTGAAAGGGAGGAGTTTACATCACAGTTTGCTCGTCATCATCAGCCATCGGTTGAGAAGAGAAGCTCAGAACACAAAGTACGGATGAAGTAATTCGTTGTTTGATATTTTAACAGGCAAACACGACGGAAAACAGACCGCCGCTCAGTGAGAAGACTGCAGCACGGCGTTCGTTACCTGACAGTTGAGGCAGACTCCTCCTCCTCTGAGGTGGCCGTGGATGTCCAGACTTCCTCTGCTCTGATCCACCTCGGGGTCGTAGTAACAGTCAAACGAGTGACGGTGACAGTTACAAGCTGAAACACACCGTGAAATGGACAACACGGACGAAACGGTCGTACAGGTGAATCTCTGTGAAGGTTTGAAATATCTAAAGCATCTTTTTTTAACAGTTATTCCAACAAGATAAAGCCATTAAACCGCTAATAAACTCATGATGACAATCACACTAAATGACCAACCAAAACCGAGCAATCTGTGTGGTGATGGCGACAGTGAGATGCAGTTGAAAAGCTCCAGAAAAAGTTGGTGAGAGTGACTGAGTTACTTTTATTTATTTTTTTTATATACCCATCGATACATGGTCAGGGTAATTTAAAGCTAACAGGCTGTTGATGTTAGCTTCTCCAACAGTTGCAGGTTAAGAAGCCCAGGTTAAGATTTCAGGGTTGATGTCGTTTCCTTTCTTCACTGCACAGAGGATGTTATTTTAATAGCTTCTTTGAATTCAGGACAGGTCTATGCCATCCTAACTCTGCACTTCAGAGAATCCAGAGTGACACGCTAAACTGAGTTAATATAGGATTTGAGCCCAGAATAAAAACTGCTGCAAGAAAAGAGTCACCAAGCAGGAGAAAGTAAAGACGATGAGAGGGAGGACAAGAAACGAGTCAGGACTTCAGTTACTGATGAGTACAGAAGCAGATATCTGGTTGAGCTGTGGACAGAATCAGTCTTCATTATCTAACAGTCAGAATCACAGCCACACAAAGTGCTTCATTTGTTCTTCACGGATGTGTTTATGTGACGTGTTGCTGTTGTGAAAGCCCTCCATCAGGTGTTCACTCTGGGTGGGATAAAACACACTCTGCTGAGGATCACATTCAGTATGTTTCCAAACAAATCAAGCTGTAATTAACAACCACACAAGATTAATCATTTCCTGAAGGCCCATTTGATGAAAGTCACTTATCAGACACTTTAAAGCAGAAGCAGGAAGGTCGGGGAAATTTCATGAGTCATGAAAGGCTTATTTCATGTGTGACTGCAGTCGGTGATCAAAGACTGCGGCAGACTCTTTCAGAGCCCACATGCTTTTCTTTGCAGCTTGACTTTTAGAAGCTGCACAGTCAAAGAGTTGGGAGAAAAACAACACAACACAAGCTGAAGTGTGGATTTCTGTCTGTGCTGGAAGGCGCTTCGCACACCGACGCTTCCACTAATTTATTAACCAAAGTAAATAACTCTGAGATGAATGTATATTTTGTGCTTAGTGTGAACATCTGGTTTCTCTCTGGTTCAACGTAAAATCTCTTCAACTTCAGTCTCACCTTTCACAACCTTCCACACAGCCACCATGTAGCCCATAAAGTCTTCCCTCTGAAAACATCTCTGAATGCAGATGTTGAGATGTTTATTTAGCCGTACGAATGCAAGAATCACTAACCAAACCAAACCTAACAAACTAAGACAAAAGTGACAAGAAAACACACCTTTTAAGTTCCTGTCTGACTGATGCTTTTCATTATGTCAGTAAAGACAAACAGAAGCCAAAATGTAAAGCAACAATTAAGCATTTTGGGAAAAACGCTTCACTGCTTTCTTGCTGAGAGTTACTCAGCTTAGCTTAGCTTAGCATAAAGACCGGAAACAAGGGAAAACGGATAGCCTGGCTCTGACCAAAATAACCAAACACCTCAAAAGCTTAATAAGGAGTAAAGTATATCTCATCTGTTTAATCCCCACAAAAACCAAATGGAGTCTTGTGACAACCACGTTTGTGCTTGTGTGCCTGACTCCTTTGCCTCTGATGACAAAAGACGACTGGAAGTCTAGCAGCCTGTGTGTGCACACACTCAGAGATTAAACACATCTTGCTTACTCTCGGATAAAGAAAGAACCGCCTGCTTAAGATGCACACGTGCATTAAACCCGGAACAGCCTCTCCTCTTCATACAGAGTCAGTTTGTTCTTATCTGACCCTCAGCGCCTGAGAGGTGCCAGCTGAATAAACCAGCGCTCCTTTATCCTGCAGCTCCTGATAGCGGAGAGGGTTTATTTTATCAGACCTGTTTTTCTCTTTCTAGAAACCAAGCAAGAAATATCTAAAAAAGACCTTTCAGGACTATCCAGAGCAGCGAGCCAGTCAAGCGATAAACGAAGCAGAGCAGAATAACTCGACCTGTGAACAGAACAAAGTCGCGCCTGCAGAGCTTCACTCAGCTGAACTCGTGATGGCTGCTAAAAGTGATCACCTTGTTAATGCTGCCTTGAGGCTGTGACGGAGCTGCCGTGGGATGCGTCAACGTGCACTATGTTCATGTACAAAAGCTGATATTTTGGAGCTACGTGCTCGTGTAACCCAAGCAGACTTTACAGCACACGTATGACTTTGAGCAGTTTGTCCACACGCCGACTAAAAAAAGAGGAAAATCCCACCGCAGTTTTCTTCATATCACGCAGCCCTTCGGTGACCCGTTTGTCATTGTGATACCCGTGTTGGTCCTTGTTAAATATAACAACAGCTTTGATAACAGACATGTAAATATAACCAGAGGTTTGATAACACAGAGACACCTGACAGACTGCGACAGCTCACAGTCACAGACAGTTTCAGGGCACCGTCAAAGCTTTTAGTGGACGACTTCTACTAAAGTCTCCTGGTGTCTGCATGCAAGTATTATAAATCAGACAGGACACTGATCCCACATCTTCAATGACTTCAATATGCATGCGAGAGAAGAGAACGACCCTGGAAACACGACGTCTAAATGTCTCACTGACAGCTTGCTTCAACAAATTTGAAAATCTGAGGTTTAACCTGACACACTGAAAAGTCATTGTGAGAGCACAGGAACAGTTTGGCTTTGGGTCATTCTTATTCCACTGACGAGTGACTTGAGAATCATCTGCGTTTAAACATGCTTTTAAAACATGCAAGCAACATTTTTTTCTTTCTTTAGTGTAATTGTTAACAGAGGGGCCAACAAGGGTTTTTCATCTGACCGTAAAGTGTTAACAATCTGTGCTGGCCGGACCAACATGTCTTAGAGAGAAGGATCCCCCTGCACAGATATTTCAGGACAAGAAAACATTTAAACCTCTCAAAACACTAAAACATGTGACACAGTTCAGATGTGTGAAAGTTATCAAGAAACCCAGCAGCAGCACCGCAGCTCATGTGTCTGTGCAACCTCGTTAAATTAGGGCCAACTAGTTCTGTTGAACCAACACATGAAAGAAAACACATTCCTCTGCAGGGATCACTGGTTACACTGTGTGTGTGTGTGTGTGTGCGTGTGACACACACGAGTCAGTGCGTGGCGTCAGGCTGTACTCACGTTCACACTCGTTGGCGCTGTAGGTCGTGGCCGGTTTCCACGGTAACTGGTTGTGTCCAGGGCAACACCGGTCACAAGACACGCCGCAGGTGTTGTGCTGACAGTCACACTGTAACCTGTAGAGGACAACACCAACCTCAGAATGATGGAGCGGTTCACACACATGAAGTTTGATTTTGACTTCAGCTCTTAATGTTCCTCATTAACACTTTGACACACGCGCACACGTACATGCACACACACACAAGGCTGAACTGCTCCATGGTATGTTCCTATCTCAGCCCATTGTGTTTTGGGTAAAACACTGTTTGAACTTTTATTCACAAGTTCACATTCCTCCTGCTCTTGGCCTGCTACTGTCACTTCAGAGACAAAGAAAGAAAGAAAGTGTGGCATAGAAAAGTTAAAACAGACCCCCCAACAATGAAAGAGTTAATCTTCCTCCTCCATCGACAGCGGCTGACTGCTTCGCCCCGGTTTTTAATCGGATTAGTCTGTAAACCTGCGGCCTGCCGAGCGGTGGCCAAAACACAGCAGGGAGAGAGAACAAACCCTCTTAACACTATTCTCTCATCTCCCCGAGTCCTCTTAAGCGGTCAAAGAGAGACAAACACATTGGACTGGAGTCACAGAAGTGAGAGGTGCGATCAAAAGGAAGCAAAACAAATGCAAGAAAATCACCTTTTCTGTAAAAACTCTGATTCCAATCCTAAAACAACTATTTAAAAAAACAGAAATGTCTCAAGATGAAGTTCAAAGCACTGTAGTTCCCATAATTTAACATCTGGCCTCGGGACAACAAATGTGCGCCTTTGGCCAGCGGTGGCACATTTCCAGTAATGTCCGTCGGTAATAAATAAGCTTTTCCGCTCCTGACTGGGTGAATCATCTCTAACTGCTCCGACCTTCAGTTTCACCTCAGATTCTAAAAACACGGCAGCTCTTTTGTCTGAATAAACTGAAGACTGCAGCTACAAAATCATACCAGATTTGGTTTCGACAGTCACTCGTTTTCTGTTCCTGGAGTTGTCAGTTAGGCTTCATTTCAAATTTGTATATATTTTTTTTTACACATCACAGCACCTTGACCAGCTGAATTTCCCCACCCAGTATAATAAAGCTTGACTTGACCCTGATACAAACAAGTTCGATGATTGAGATGTAGAAGAACTGAATAGGCGATGTTCTTTTTGGGAGGTCGTTTCATTGTGCTCTGGTGTGTGCGTGTGTGTATCGTGTTTCAGCAGGCTGATTGTGTTTCCAGCTTTCACCTTCACCATCAGATGCTGTCGTTCAGCCGATGCCTCACAACTGAATTCACACGCTCACTCATGCATCCCTCAGCTCTCTCGCCCTCCGGCCTTCTTTTCCTTCCCTCTCTGGCGAGCAGCTCCGCTCAAGCGCTTTAGGAAATGACTTTCAATGGAGGGTTTACATCCAAATTCACTACTTCCTGGTTTCGATCGTTAGCTGTGGGCCAGCAGCTTCCTGACTGAGGGTCATTTCCCAAAAGGGCTATAATTTCACTTTTTAATTGAACTCAACATAGTTTTGCCTTAAAAGCACACTCACATACACATTTTGTTTGCTGAGTGATTTTTAGTTTTCTTTGGTTTACCTCATTTCTTAACAGCATATTATTATTTGAATCTAACTGGAGGAGCTCTAATTCCCTGAAACAACAAGGACCCTGAACAAGACATCAAACACCAGAGCTACACCACTTAGACAAAAGTATTGGGACACCTGAACATTAATCATTCACATTCTAAACACACAAACAGCTTTGCAGCCATAACAGCTTCCACTCTTCTGGGAAGGTTGTCCACAAAGGTGTCCCAAAGGTGTTGGATGGGGTTGAGGTCAGGGCTCTGTGTGGGCCAGTCAAGTTCTTCCATACCAAACTCATCCAACCATGTCTTTATGGAGCTTTGCTTTGTGCACTGGGGCACAGTCAAGCTGGAATAGAAAAGGGCCTTCAACAAACTGTTGCCACAAAGTTGGAAGCATAGCATTGTCCAAAATGTCTTGGTATGCTGAAGCACTAAGATTTCCCTTCACTGGAAGTCAGGGGCCGAGCCCAAACCCTGAGAAACTGACCCACACCGCACCTGGATTCAGTAATAAAGAGATACTAGAAACAGATAACTTATCTTGTGTGCTGCGTTAAATGGCACTCGATCAACTTGGTTTTATCAACTGGCAAGTTTTATTGAGACAAGATGGCGGAGTTCCAAAAAGAAATGTTGACAAAAGAGAAAAAAAGGTTTATTTTGAGCAGGCTGTAGGATGTGGACTTGTGGAGTCTGTGTAAACCTAACAACTAACATCAGCAGAGCAGCTACACGCTGATGCACTCAGTCACAGACCTCCAGTCAGCAGACCTGCTGTCGTCTGTGACACACCTGCTGGACGTGATGGTGTTTAACAAAGTCCAGCACTGATGGAAGTTTTCAGATCCACGTACATTCCTCCACTCTGACACAAACCAGACGGGCTATCTCCCAACGCCTGATGAGGTCAGGAGGGATTTATCTGAACTCCTTGCCCCACCTTCCTGCATGAAACCGGTACACACATACAGTAACTGCATGACTCATGGGACATATCTGAATGTCTGAAGCATATTTGGAACCTTTTAATAAAAATATAAACCACATTCCAACAGGATATCAATCCACAGCCCTGCTCCTTCATTCTGACTGTTTAAAATACCAGCATTCTCTCTGAATCACAGAGAAACAGCACAACCGTAATTGTTTAAATGGCAGCTATAAAGCAGAGGTTATATTTGCAGAGCACTTTAAACAGTTTAAAGTACTTCTACTTTCCATAATTAATCTTTTATGTGTGAAACACCAGGACGAGTCACAACTGAAGCACTCAGATCTGTCTCCTGAAGATAAGTGTGCCCTTCGGCTGCTGTGTGTAAAAACCAAAATCTGTCCAAGTCTTCATTCTCGTCTTCATTGGTCTGCCTGATGAAGCTGCAGGCCGATGCAACCTCCTGCACACACAAAGTGGCTTCATGGGAGCTCAGGGCAAAAACACTACAGTCTGGTGTAAGCAGAAGCCACAAACAGGCCTGTTAAAGTTTGTGGGTCTTCTTTAGATCACTAACATTATAAGATAAATTCAACACTCCGACACAATACGTTTGTTTAGGTTTTCACTAATTAAAAACTCCTTTCATAGCTTAAGAAAAGGCAGTTGAGTCAGGCTGTTAGCAAGCTAATTAGCCGTGCTAACGCCAGATAAGATTAGATTAGATAGATTTCACTGAGCTTCCATCAGATTGTAAAAACGCTGTCGATCAGTCTGCACTGATTTCTCACGTAATAACTTTCAAATGTCAGTGTTTTAATGTTATTTTTCCTGCAACATCATATCTAGATTTTCCCCGCAGAGAAAGTGGCCACATGTTTAACTAAGTGAAGTGAGTGTCACTCCATAGGTCGACATCTTGAAGGCGAGTCGTAGAGCTTGTGCTCCGTAACGTACGTCAGCATAACAACAGCGCGAAGAAGACGACCGGGTGGCTACGCTGACTGGATGAACGACTTTGTGACCCTCATAGCACCAATTCAGAAGATCCAACAGTATATTAATTACTGCTGGACCTCACACACTCCTGGGTGGATACTATCACTCCTCCCCAGTTCACCTCTCGTCACTCTCTTCACACCGGAATTATGATCTATAGTCACTGAGGAGGTAGAATAAGATTCTTTTCACCCCCGCCCGCCCCACACACACACACACACACACACACACAGCAGCTGCGCTGATGATAAACCCAGATGCAGCCTCACCTCTCGGTGCTCTGATCCTGAACTGGAGGTGATGAAGCAAAGTGAAACCAAATGGTGCCCAACAGAACAAACTATGACCAAGCAGCCAGTTGGTAACAACATGATCCACCATGATGTCTGCACAATTAGGCAAAAGCAAACACAACTTATTCATCCTCCTCCTCGCGTCTCTGGAGCTTCTTTTCACTCATTCGTCAGACTTTGTTCCAACTCTTTGCAGTACGATGAACCATGAAGGCGTTTCACGCGCTGACATCATCATTATTATTGTATTATTGCACTGACTTTCTTCACCTGTTTTGTCACGTCTACAAAAGAACACAACTTGCGTTTTGGAATTTTTCACCCACCATTTCACAAGAGCAGCGTTCACACAACAGCTTGTTGTTAAAGCCCGTCGAAGCACTCAAAACCAACGTGGTGCCCGATGACACGGCAGCACCTGGAGGCCTACATTAAACAGTCATTTGGTTCAGATCTCTGAGAGCAGTACGACCGCCACAGTACTGCTGTGAAGAGCGAGATTTAAACAAAATAAACGACAGAGTGTGTCGTCACGTCGCACGGCCCTGAAAGCGAGAGGATCCAGAAACGCTACCCGTTCTGTGTATTTAGGCTGACTGTACTGTGGGCTCCTCATCATCAGACGCTCTGCGCTAAACTGTCATACATTATCACAGCAGCATAAACACTGAGCCACGCTGAGGCTGTTAGACATGCGAAGCAGTAAAACAACCCCGCGTGCTTTACGCTCGGACCAATTAGACATGATCTGGAAGAAGTTTTAGATGTCAGTCTGACTAGCTTTCTCTCTCGTCTCACACTTAATTTGGTGGCGAGATTTGAACGTATAAAGGAAGGAGAGCAAAATGCAGCTATGGTTTTCAACGTTCGACCCATCTGCACTCAGCTGAAAAAGTGTGTGTGCGTGCAAGCAGAGAGTACACACACCATCTTCTTACAGTAAAGTACTGGGGCCCCCCAAGATATTACAAACACTCATCAAACACCTCGACGTGTGTGTGCTCCAAACACACGACGCACGCGATAGTTTAAACACACACCTGACAGAACGTCGCAGGCTCAACTCTCTTCCAGCCACATCGCCTGCATACAACAAATTTGTAACTGGTTTGTTCCTTGTGTTGAGAGTTTAGAGTCTGTGGTGTTTCACATTGTGGCTGCTGAAAACCCAGTGAGATCCAACCATCCATCCAAATCATCCGTCTAACCCAGTCCCACACAGTCGCCATCAGCAGTATCAGCACTACTTACAGCGTTCACGTGCAAAAAGCTCATGTGCTTTTTACTGGTCTGGACTAAGAGGAAATAATTTTAATCCAAATCTTTTCAATTTCAAAACCTCCAAGAATCTGACTTCATAATAACAGCATTCATTTTGTTTCCTCCAGTCTTTGTGCCACCCAATTCACAGCTGATTTAGAGTCCAATCAGCCACCCAGCAGCAGTACGTCCTCACCCACCGTACGCCACAAACTATCTGACACCCCCTCCGTCTCCCCCGTCCTCCTCGTCTCCCCCCTGCCTCCCTCTCAGTCCCTCCTTTCCCCCCAAATTCCCAAATCACTTGTGAAACAACATGGAAAACTTCATCACAGGCTTTACGAGAGACCATCTCAGGATGCCTTCAGCGAGTCTGTACAAGTGTGTGTCAGTGAACGTGTGTGCGTTATAGAAACTGGTGTGTGTGTGTGTGTGTGTGTGTGTGTGTGTGTGTGTACGGGCACATAAAACAAGACGGAATGCAAATGTTTAAAGGCAGATATGTGATCATGTGTGTACATGTGACTCATGGAGGATTGGACAGTAACGACAGCTTATTGTAAAATCCACAGCCCGCAGGTAGAAACACACACACACACACACACACACACACACACACAGGCTAATAATAAACTACACACACACCTACTCACATACTCATGCATTTCACACGAAGATAACAAAGCTAAACACACACATTCACAGGTATTATTAAATTAATCACACGCTGTCTGCTTCCATTTCTCATGAGACCTGCACTTACACACACACACACACACACACACACACACACACACACACACACACACACACACACAGTCTACACTACATCCACGTGTATTAGAGCAAGCTCTATCTTGTTCCACTTCAACAATAAAACTAAATAAAGGAGAGGAAGTTTATTTGTACGGAGGTTGTAATCAGAAAACACCACCTCCACCTCCAGCTGCTTCACTCCCATAAAAAGTGTATGAACACACTGAGAAAAACAAGCCGTTTTTCCACCACTTCTGATGATTCGATCACATCCTGATGATGCTCTTCTCAACTTCATATCACGCCAACTTCATGATTTATGACTTTCTCGTACGGAAAAACAATATTCCACTGACAGATGAAGGCCTTTTCGGATATCAAGCTAGCCTCCGACCCTTCAAGTGGTCTGACTTGACGTTGGTTTTCTGATCGGGTTAGAAACTAATACTGTGAATTTGAAACTGAGTCAACTCTCCGGTAGAAAAAGACACTTATTTCTTTAGAAGCGGTTGCTTCATTTCATTTGCTTTCATTTGCTCCTCCGCAGTGAAAGGTCAGGCTTGACTCTTTGTGTGTTTTCTCCGCGGGCTCATGTGTTGGAACATATCTCAGATCTCATTTGCATGTTGCATCGTGGAAGACAGACGCATAATTGAAATCGCTCGGGGGCTTTGAATTTTGAACCTGAGTTTTTGTGGTGTTTACAGAGTTCAAGCATGTGTGTGTGTGTGTGTGTGTGTGTGTGTGTGTGAGTGTGTGTGTGTGTGTACAGTCTGAGGCTGTTTGTCAGAGTGCGTAGACATGTGTGACTCACTGCAGTAACATAAATCATTTTTATCACTGGATGTGTTTACCAAAATGCTCATCTTTGTTCAGTCAAGCCACCAACACACACACACATACACACACACACATTGATCTTCTGAGGGTTCATCTATGTGTCTTACTTGTAGGGATCGTTGGGGTCCTGAGCGTTGCAGGCCTCAGCGTGTCCATTACACACACAGCGCCCTCCGATACTGATGTCTTTTATACTGTAGTAATACTGCAAAATAAAACCACAATATGAAGTATTATTGTCGGCGTGTTGTCATAACTAATGTTTTAGTTTAAGGCAACAGTTTGACCTGCAGTTTGGCCTGGAGATGGACGAGAGCGTTGATCCCACTCTCATGTCTGTAAAGTAAATATGAAACTGGAGGCAGTTAGCTTAGCATAAAGGCTAAGCTAACAGTGTCCTGGTTCCAGTTTCTTACTAAACAAAACAAGAGCGGTATCAATCTTCACACCACAATCAAAATATCAGATACTTCACTTTTTCTGTATTTTTTTTATCTGATACATCGCGCAGCTTCAGTGCAGATTAAATGAAGCAGATACACAATAAACTGGACAGATGCCCGAAAGGCGTGAATTCAAGGCTGCAAAACGTTTCAGACACCGGAGTTACAAACAGTGAATCAAAGTTTACATTCACTGTCAGTCACTGCATCGTCTCACCCTGCGGGTGACGGTGGGATCACGCAGCGCCTTGCCCATCAGATGGCCCAGCAGCGTGTTGGTTCTCAGGAAGCGAAGCCTGATGTTTGTGGCCTTGGTGAACTCCCTCAGCACCGGTGAGTAGGAGAAGTTCATCGCCCCGGGACGACCGTTCACCAAGGACACCACGATCTGGGAGGAGGAGGAGGAGGACAAGGACATTATCAGCTGACGAGCAGGTGTGGAAACATAAACGTTACAGCCTGGGAAAGTCTTGCAAACATCACAGGATCATATCAACAAAACTGTACAGAAAATATGACATCACGTCTGTGCGATTCTGTATTGTGTCATTAGTAATTAACAAGTATAATAATAATTATCAATAACTTAACGTCTTTTTTAAATTTGCTCTACATGATCATGTCCCATTTCAAGGGCTGCCTGGTGCATTTATTATAACTTAACTAATGTGAAAAAATAATAGACGAATAACAAACAATAAAAGAAATGAAAACGTGTCTGAAAACAGCACTACTGACATAGAGACATTTAGCTCCTAATTCCAATAAAAACAAAGATCTAAATGGCAGCTCACTTCACTTCACAATCACTTTGTCTGCTCATTCTTTCCCCGTTTTCCATCTATAAAATGCAGAAAGTTGTAAACAATGTACATCACAATACTCAAGAGAAAAAATCTAAGCTACAATCAGTCAGATGGAAGTTGGGAAAGTTTGCTTGAAAAATAAATGATACGATGAATCTGTTGTCAGAACATTTGCTGGTCGGGTTTTGCTTCAGCGCCACAGATGTGGACAAACACATCCGTGTGTGTTATACCTCTCCGTTTTCCAGCGGGACTATGCGGGAGTATTCTGTGGTGCAGATTACGTCGTTGTCACCGTTGATCCTCTCGATCGTCCTCTGTCCAAAGCGCTCGATACAGTCTCTCTTGGAGGCTACACACACACACACACACACGGGGGACAGAGGCAGAGAAAGATGAAAAACTTAATGAGCTTCAGTGAACGCACCCTTCTGTTAAACTTGACGAGCGTAAAACCGCCCTGTGGGATTTTAATGATGCGTCTCAGTGTGATAATTAGAGGAGGGTCTCCGGTTGGTGGAGGTCCCCTTAAATAAACTACTTAATCACCAGCTTCCACTGACTTCACTGACGCCGTTCACTGACTCTTTCAGGTTTGTCGAATCTTAATTAAGTGTTGGGAGACAAAAGCAAGATTTCATGTGCTCAGTGTTGTGCACTGTGATCAGCTGTGTATAAATAAGGTAAAGCTGATCACTCTCTATTCTCTGCCATGAAACATCCTCCTCATCTTTTATTTCATCTCATCGTATTGGCTGGTCAATCTGCACACACACAAGAGGAAGAGTAAAGGAGCACGAAGACAAGAGAAAGACCAGGAGGCAGAGCGACTTTATCATGTCAAGATGTCAAACCCAACCCTATTACAGTGTGTGAGAGTGTGTGTGTGTGTGTGTGTGTGTGTGTGTGGGGCTAACAGCTGAAACTTTCAAATGGCTGAGATTTACTGCTCTGTGGCCGACACTAACTCACTCTGTCCTTCTCGGCAGGCCTCCCTCTGACTGACACGCTGTAGATCGACAGCAGCAGTTCACACTGGAGAAGAGTTGAGCTGCTTTTGCAAAATGTTGCTCTACAGGCTTCATGTGTTTCTGTGAAGCGGATCTGGTGTCTTCAAACTGGTCAAAAGGCCGGATGTTTATTCCCTCAGCAGGCTGAGGCTGGCAGTTATGGGATACGTTTTCATCTTATCAGGAGTTAAAATTAGTTTTATTATATACTGTAAACTGTGGTCAGTTACAGTCCATCACTGGTTATTCATTATGAATCATATATATCGGCCTTGATAAAACCACATGGGTGGATCTCCATATTTGCTCCTGATCTGGCACCAGACGGTCAGTGGTTAACTGGCTCATATGTGGGTGCAGAGCTGGGCTGAAATGAGCCCCAGTAAGCAGCGTTCAGGCCAGAGTCACTGCATGGCTTATTACTTGTCATATCCAGTAACCAGGAGTGCCAGACTCAGGAGGCCACGAATGTTTGCCTACCTGGGAAAATAAAAACTTCAGAGTGGAACATGGATCATCTTCCAAAGTGCAGAAAGTTCTCTGCTCAGAGAAAGCTGAACTGAACAAAACAACCTCTGAATCTTGATCACCTGTGACTAATTAACGTTTGTTTGTTTTTGGGGAGAGGAGATTTCAAGATCAACGACGACTTTGATGCTCCTTGATCTGCCTGAACCAGCTTCAGTAATGCTAATTAATGCCAGGTCATTATGTGGAAACACACACACACACACAGGTGAGGCAGACCCCCTCTGCCTCTTTGTCTTTAACTCAGGTGAACATCAAGCTGCGACCTGTTGGGAAACATGCCTGGAATTCCCCCACAACCCACCAAGACTGACAGCAGCCATAGCCAATCAGCTGGCAACTCAGTGATGTAATAACCCCCCCCTCCCCGGCCCCCCGCACACCCCCACACACACACACACACACACACACACACACACACACACTCTGACCTGACTGGGAAACCAACCAACCAGCCTGCCCTCGAGGTTTCTGTTTAACGCAGAGATTAGAAGGAGAATTAAGAGGAACCCTGGGGGAGGTTAGGAAAGCATGAAGTGATGCTGATGGAATCTGACTCAGTAACATACCCAACATCTGGAGTCTCTCTCTCTCTCACACACACGCAGACACACACACACACACGTATGTACGCATGCATGCACTGTACAGGTGAGCCTTTGTCTGTGTGTGTGCGCGATCGCCTCTACTCACAGGCGAAGTACTGCCAGGGTTGGTAGGTCTGCCCAAAGTCGACGGATCTCTCCAGAACCCAGAGGTCAGGACGGGGAGAGTTTGCAAACTTAATCAGCACGTAGGCCACATGGAAGAGCTGCAGAGACACAGAAGAAGAAGAAGAAGAAACTCAGGTTAAAGAAGACGTTCAAGAAGAGTTTATTTCGTTTGGCTGGTTTCCGAACATTTAAGCTCGGTTCAATGACAGAGAGGATGACACGAAACACAAGAGGCAACACATCCACCTTCATCAGCGCAGCGACTAACCGCTTTGGTCAGTAATCTGCCAACACGACTACTGAATGAAATAAATTTAATTTAAAATCTGAAACGGAGTTAGAACAGAAAAGACAAGACAAGAGAAAAGGGGGAAACACAAGAAGAAAATGGGAAGAGGATGGGAGAGGATAGAAAAGATAGTGAAATAATTAGGTTTGGAAATAAAATAAAATGACAGAATATAAAACAAAAGGAAGAATGGAAGTGGCATGAAGGGACAGCAAATGACAGGAAAGCAGAGGAAAAGGAAAGAAAAACAAGGAAATAAATGTGTAGAGGAGAAAGAACAAACAAATGGAAAGTAAAGGGAAAACAGGACTGCAAAAGAGTAGAAAAGAGGAAAAGTTTCGAGTAAAACCAGTCGAGTTGACCTGTGAAACTCCTGGGAGACGTCACGTCAAAGCTAACTGCAGCTTGTCTCATCTGTTATGTCGCGTCACGTGTCAGGAGTCACAATCAAAAAGCTGACTGCTGTCACTAATGAGCACCAGGTGCTCCCGATCGCTTTCCCTTGTCATCCCTCGTTCATTTCCTGAAAGGGCCCGAAGCTGACGACAAACAGAGAGACGAGTTCAGCTCGAATGTTGTGTCTGACGGACGCTGAAATCGCTCGCCGCTAGAGACAGAAGACGCTGAAATAACACAATGACGCACATAATCACACAATAACTAATGACACAATCACATCCGTCTCTTACACCTCCTGCTGAGAGCTCATTTTGAGATGACGACAAGAGTCTCTGGGTCTTTGGGACCACATACGTAATTTGAAGGTGTCACTTTGCACTCTGGAAAATGTTGACATTTCATGGAAGACACCATAAATTGATTAATCAACAAAATAATCAATCTGAGAGGGAGCAACAAGAACGTGACCGAGTTTACCCCTGGGGATCAATAAAGGATTTCTAATCCTGATTCTGTTGGTCTGCTTATCAAAGCAAACACACACACAGACACACACACACTGATCATCCATCACTGGAGTTCAACCTGTGATCTCCAGACTTCCTGCTTCTGACAGGCCGCTCTGTCAGAGGTGATGACACACACACACACAGACCTGCTAAAACTAGTTCTACTCCATCACTGTGGAATGCCTGAAGTGCTTAAGAAAGACGAATGAGAAAGAAGAAGGATGAAAGGATGGAGGAGGACAGAGGACATGACGGGACGGCCATCCATCCGTCTCCATCTGTGCGGACTTTCAGACTCTGTTACTCCAATGAGAAGGACGAGTGGACTGAACTGTCATAATGATAATGTCACAGCACTGTGACAATCGAACTGTCATTACATCATTTCCCTGCAAACACTTTCTACAGATGAGTCACTCTGAGTTTTCATGATATCAAATGAGCAAATCAAAACAATCTAAAAAACCTGTCAACGTGCCGATCACAAGCCGTCACAGAAGATCGTCCAGCTCAGGGAAGCTGTTCCTAAGTCCAACACAAGTAAAGCCAAAGTGTTCTGACGTGTGTGTGTCTGAAAGACATCTGCGGGACAGGAAACAGAAAGCGAGGCCTCTACACGTCCCTCAGGGGCCAAAGATATTGAAAGAAAAACCCAGAAGCATTCCTCCGATTCCAGGGTTAACGTCTGAGCGGCTCGGGGAGCGAGCCGAAGTTCAGAGCACGTCCTTTGAACCAAGCATGTTTCTAACTGAAAACACACGAGTGAACACGCAGAGAAATCAGCTGATCAGCTCTGAAAATCACCTCCGACACTGTTATCGGCTTCATGCACACTTTGACGCTAAAATCCACTTTGCCTTCATTTACACGAGAAGACCTTTGTCACCAAATAATAAATAATCTGAAACATTAACTGACTGCCTGCTGCTTTAGTCCAGTCTGTGATGGTGCCGGCCTGGTGGGCTGCAGGATCACAGGAACCCCCGCCAACTTTAGTCACATCGACGACAACTCACTGCGTTAGGGTACGATGAAACAAAGCTGTTTGTTGTTTTCTTACTCATGTCACAGTGATTTATTCCTATATTTCAAAGATGATCAGAAGTTAAAACAACAATGGAAATAATCTTTAGCTGCAGCCCTAATAGGAAATGTAAGCTGCAGTAAATGCACCACACCACCCGCTGAAGCTCACAGAGCAGAGCTGTAGCTGTAGTTTCCATCTTTAATGTTCAGTTAAACATATGCAGCTCTGAACCGATGAAAAGTGGCCTCACAAACCAGAATCAAATGCAAAATTAAAACTCCTCAGTCTGTCTGTCTCCAGTCCTCTGTGGGAGTCAGCCTGTTGCCTGCTCGAAACACACACACACACACACACACACACTCTCTCTCAACAAAGGGCTTTTGCTGACCCTTTTTTTTTTCCTACACACACACACACACACACACACACACACACACCTCCACTGGATATATAGATTAGCGGCCGCCTCCCAGGTCATCCTCCCTGAATTGCCTGTCAATCCCATCAATCAGATTGTTGCCTGTTACCATGGCAATGGGTCAGCAGTAAAGAAAAGAAGAAAAAGAAGACTGTAGAGAAGAGAAATCAGAGAAATGTAAACCAAATCAACAGGAAGTTCTTCAAACGCTCTTAACGACCCGTCAGCCACCACAGACAGCACAGACACCTGATGTAACTGACGCACCTTCAGTCCGACACGCTTCACTACTGTAAAGACTGTCACTCAAGAAGTACACGAAATGTTGAGATGTAAATCAGAAATATAAACTCACACTGAATGAATACACCGTTGGAGCGTGTATGTGTGTGTTTGTGTGCGTCTGTGTGCATGTGTGTGTGTGTGTGTCTGTGTGCATGTGTGTGTGTGTGTGTGTCTGGCCCCTGGCTGGTTTAATAATTGTACACATTCCTTGGTGGCTCCACATTCCCGCTGCCTCAGGTAACCATGGAGATGAGACACACAAGGAAGAAGGAGGGAGGGATGAAGGAAGGCAGGAGGAGAAAGTTTAATTTCGTTTAACTTTGGTTTAAGTTTTATTCTGATCATTTATTAATCGTTCGTGTAATTTCTTCAGTTTGGATGGAAACATTTGCTGGATTTCTTCTTCTTCTCTAACAGTAAAAAGAATTACTTGTGCTGCTGCTCCTCTCATCCATAAACTACGTTAACAGTAAGCATGAGACACTTACTGCTCAAAGACTGATTCAAGTCTCTTTTGAACAATTTCTCTGATTTACTATTTCACTCAAATGCATCATTTCTGTCATGTAACCATCAAAGTGAATTGACTTTTTCATGGAAGATTCAGGACTCTTTTTCAGTGTCAGGAGATGTTATGAATTCCACAGCTGGATCGTCATCACAATCTAATCAGTGTGTTCTTTGGCTCTCCGTGGGCCAGCTGCAACAGTCTGAAAGAGTTACGATCGCCGGAATAAATCTGATAAATGTGAATCGATCCAGACAGCACGAAACAGCGGGATGGATGAAAATAGGTCAAGATGGAAAATATTTAGAAATTCGTACCAAAAGAGCCCAAACTGATGAAAACTCAAAGGAACCCCTTGTGTTTGAGAAGCTAAAACCAGGAAATATTTTTGTTTTTTAATGAATTATGAGATCCATTTTCACTGTGTCAAAGTGACTGACTGACTCCTGACTCTTCAGCACTAAGGCAAGCAGAATGGACTGAGTCCAGAGCTAAGAAAAGGCTGTTTAATCACAGCTCACACACTGCACAGTCACACCGAATACACAACCTGACATCACACAGCACCAACAGATGTTCCAGAGTGTGTGTGTCTGTGTGTGTGGAGACACACATGAGATATCTCTACAGTAAGCCAGGCGGATGAGCAGATTATTTTGGCGTCTTGAGGGCGTCAGTACAGAAGATTTGAGTGCGAGTGTGTGTGTGTGTGTGTGTGTGTGAGGTTGCTAACACAGACAGGACAAAGGCAATAATGGCAGTGCTGTAAAGCAGAGACGGAGCTGCAGCTGCATCTGTCAGTATATGAAGGAGACTTAAAGGCTCATTCTGTGGATTCTAAAGATTATTTTAATAAAGCGTGACAATATGAACATGTCCCACAGGTCCCGTAAGTGCTGATAGCAACTGGTGTGTGTGTGTGTGTGTGTGTGTGTGTGTGTGTGTGTGTGTGTGTGCGTGTGTGTGTGTCAGGCTTGGACAGCTCCCAGAAAACGAAGGTCATTCCTCACATTCCAAGTCAATCTCGGTGTCTCTCTTTGCTCTCTTAAATCCTCCTTCAGCACGTATCCCTCGTTACCTCTCTTTCCATCACTCTCTTTTTCCCCTCATTCTCTCTTTCACACTCTCAGGATCGTGTCCAGGACAGCTTTGCCAGTCTAAAAAGTGATGCTGCGATGCCAGGCCGCTGGTGACCGTAGAGAGGAGTGGATGCTCTCTGTGGGTGCGTTTCCATTCAGCCGTTTGAGTCTCTGAAAGGGGAAACTGGAGCAACGCTCACATTGCAGGAGGAAATAAATTTCTGTTGGTATCTCAGGGGTGTCTGTCACTGTCGCTTGTGTCTCTCCGGGAGACTGGGGATTGGGAATGTCCGTCCACTCCTCCCTCAGAATTCCAGGACAGAATTCCTGACAGAGACTCCCGAGGGAAGACTTTGAAAGCTCCTCTTAGATTTCAGCGAGAACATTTTCTCACCATTTAAAACAAGATGCCCCCCCGTCAAACTTGTCTTGTTGAATTATAAGGGCTGAAAACGATACCGCGTCTATCAAAGCTGAGACTTTTCCACTGTCGAGTGCGTGTGTGTGTGTGTGTGGGGGGGGGGGGGGGTCCATTTGACTGGCAAC
This sequence comes from Scatophagus argus, assembly GCF_020382885.2. Classification (NCBI taxonomy): domain Eukaryota; kingdom Metazoa; phylum Chordata; class Actinopteri; family Scatophagidae; genus Scatophagus; species Scatophagus argus. The sequence continues at coordinate 2,187,586 of NC_058500.1, forward strand.
AGGAAGGGGCTAAGGCTGATGTGTAAAGTCGAGTGTTAACACAAAGACGGCATGAAAAGCCTGGGAAAGACGTGATGAATTGTACAAACGGGCACAGAGAGGCGACGTGCCGCCTCACCTTCTGGTGTTCACCATGAGAACTTCAGAAGAAACTACGTAGCATAGTTCATGGCTGGAGACAAATCGTTTTGGGATGCAGTTTGAACTGTGCCATAGTACATTTGACAAATTAAAAGAAATTTCAGAGGCTCTAACAAGGCTTGTCCCAAAACACCATCACACGTCTCACATACGTCTCCAACACCAACCAAGTCTGGACCAAGATGACTTCATGTGAAGTCAGCCAGCTCCGTAAGCCAGCTGGATGTGTGGTCTTTCTAATATTTTCACAGTCTTACGCAAATTCCTTGAGCTGCGAAATCAACTTTAAATTAAAAAAAAATCAACTGTGTTATTCAACAGTCAAAAGGGAGCACAGTTTAATCTGTCCACATAAATACTGTGCACGTTATGGGAGCCATTTGAAATCGTTAATCACGCGTCTTCATGTCAGCGTCCCCTCGAACTACACATTATCCACACGCCTGCAAAAACCAGGCAGACGCTGTCAGAGAAGCGCAGCTAATGACAGCCTGCGTGTTCCCAATAAGCACCTCGATACTCCAACCACACGGCTCTCCAGGTGGCATTTCACTGCCCAGAGGCTGAAGATGTGTCTGCACCTTCCTCCACTCCCTTAACACCTATGCATCCAGACAGCCGGCCCCTACACGCTCAGCCGCTGAGCTTCAGAAATGTTAAGATTACAAACTGCCTGACTTAATCTTTCCATCTCCATGCTGGTTTGCACAGGGTCAAAAGCTCCTGTGCACAGACACACACATAAACCATCTCTGACATGTCAGGGCAGGACAAGGAAAGCTGGGTGAAGACTTGGTGATGTGCTGAGTTCCAGGGATGTCACAAAGTCGGAAATACTGACTTCCCACTGGAAAAACGGACTGACGTGAATCCTCGAGATGGAAGTTACAGTTTGACAGTCAGCCCAGCAGTTTAATTTTGAAGAGTATGAAAGTGTGTGCCATCCGAGAGCAACAAATTCCTTGAAAAAGCAATTTGCTCTATGCTAACCGGCTCACAATGTTGCACTAGCATCAGCACCCACGTTTCTGCCCTCATTTTTCCAAACCGGACAACAAACATGTCCTCAGACTTCGCGGCTCTGTGGGGAAGACAGAAGGAGAAGAGGGTGAAGGCTGAAAGGAGGAGACAATGACAAGAGTCGTCAAGATAGCGAGGGGGAAAAGCAGACGTGGGGAAGATAGGAAGAGAAGGACGAGAAGAGAGATAAGAGAGGCTGATCGGGGCCTCTTTCTCAGAGAATCTGATCAGACAAGGAAGGAAAGGTTTGCAGTTTCCATTTCTGTTTCTCTACTGTGCAAGAACTCATTCACGTGCATGTACTCTATATGGTTTACATAACACTGAAACGTACACAAGCTTACATGTTCAGGGTTGGACAACACATTTTGTGGTTCTCCACAAAAAGCTTAAATAATCACCATCTTTAAACAGCAAAGGCCAAGAAATGTGAGCACATAAAACAATAAACAAAATTACATACACAGCTTTAGATGTAACGTCAGTTCAAAATAACATGAAGATTTTGCTGCCTCAGATATGAGAGGAGAGGAAGGTGATGGACGAGTGGTGTAGGAGAGGTTGGTGGCAAAGAAAAAGACGAGGGGTGGGAGGTGAAACAGATAGAAGAGGCCCAGAGGAAGAGTTTCTTCTACTGATTGATGCCTTGTTCCACAACTCTGTCTGACAGTTTAACATCCCCCCAGGAAGTGGAAACTCCTGCAAAGTGAGTGTAAGAGTGTGTGTGTGTGTGTTGCTTGTGCTCCTGTCTTTGTGTGTTTTAGAGTGAGGACATTTTTGCAAAGTGATGGTATTTTGTCCAGTTTCAGGGTCAAATTCTTTGTAAGGCCAAATATATTTGGCCAATAAAAGCTGAGTTTCCATCGTTGACACAAAAATGAAGCCAGGATGTCCCAGATATGAGCGCTGGTGCCTTTCTCACCTCCACACAGACGGCCAGTCGTGGCGTGAAGTGGACTGTGGGGTTGTGTGAGTGTGTTTGTGTGTGATTATTGGCTGGCAGGTTGCTGGTGCAGGACTGCAGGACTGTGGGTCTACAGGAGGTGAGAAACAGGATTTAAACAATCCAGGACGAATTACCCTCATCACGTCCTCAACTGTTAGCATCAACCTCTCTCTCTCTCCCTCTCTCTCCCTCTCTCTGACACCACTGTACACACCGAGGCTTCACCTCCCTAACTGCAGTCTGTCTCTCTGCACACCTTTATTCAGACTTTTTCCTTGTTGCATTACAATCAATAAACGCAATCCTCCAGAAAGCATCAGCAGGTCAGTGAGGGAAAACAACAGGTGAGCAGTGTGGTGCGTCACTCTCTGTTTGAGATGTTACACCTGACACACACACAGTGCAGTACTGTGATGCTTTGTAAAAGCCCCACAACGGCAGCAAAAGCAACAAATAAACGCAAAATGGCACACACTGCCCAGTCTGAGTGTCGAGGATTTTAGAAAACCTGTGAAAGTGACAAGATAAGGCCGACAAAGTTCAGAAGATTTCTGAGAAATGTTGCAGGCTGACAGACTGAAATGATGCTGAAATTCACAAAACGATGCTGAAAATGTTCCAAATGTGGTCACACTCGAAGAGGAGGAACGATGGGATGTAAAAAAAAAAAATAAATAAAATAAAACAAGCCCGGAAAGGGAGGACAGAACGAGGAGGAAAGGAAGTTTCCTCTCCTGTGACCTCGACTTTCTCAACCTTCCTCATCCACTCCTCCTTCTTTCACGTGTTCTGTCCACCCCTGATTCAACAGGCAGCTGGGGCAAATTCCATAATTAGTGAAGAATGAGAGGAGGAGGCGGAGGAGGAGGAGTGATAAGGGAGGTGGGAGGTGGGGGTACAGGTTGTCCTAATAAAGAGACGGACAAAGGAGGAGGAGGAGGGCAGTAGAAACCCCTCAATTTAAAATGACATTCAAGACTTATGATGATCATCTGTCTTATATGAAATGCAGTTCGTGTTGTGTTCAGCAGGTCAGGTTTCACTTGACTCCGGACAAAACCTGGAATCACTTAACAGTGACAACATCTCATCCCCTTCTTACTTTTTTGTTCAAGAAAAACAAAAAAAAACCTTTCCACCTCTCTAAATGACCACTTCTTAGGTATGTTAGCAAGACGTTTTCTTTGGTGCATATGGTGTCCATCATGCAGACAGGCTGGCAGACTGAAAGGTTCTCCGCCGTGTCAAATATTCCCAGAATGTGTTACAGTGTACAGCTGAGGCTCCCCAGCTGTCGGCTTTAATGGAACCAGTCACAGTGGCTAATAAACGCCTCCTCTCGGTGCACATGAGACACATGTCTCTCTGTGTCCGTCCGCTCTGATGGACACAATTTGGGTCCTGCTGACAGCTGATGGCCACTGATTAATGTGTGCAAAGTAGCGGCAGGTTGGAGACATACGTGAAATACACTCATAACCCAGCAACACACACACACACACACACACAGCACAGTGTGCACACACCCAAACTTAGTCACTTCTAGTTGATCATTTATTCTATTTCCTGTTTCTTTCAGGCACGTTTATAATCTACAGCCTCCACAGGAGATGTAATGTAATGTGTCTGAGCTCAGCTTGTAAGGCAGGACTGTGAAATCATGCATGAACCAGAAGACTCGGGGAAAAACATGCTGATACTGAATGCTAAGAAACACAGAACCAAGAACAGCAATTTGTTGATGAGAGGGTTCATGCAGGGTACAGCGTAATCAGAACTTTATGTCAGCAACCTGACAGAATCCTTTCTGAGAATGAAGTGCATGAAAATGTGATTTGCTTGAAGGTGTAGAGAGTTGCTTCAGGAACGAACACAAAACAGTCACTCAGCGTCTTGCAGCATGCATTCACTGAAGAGCAGGTGTGAGGCGGAGTCGACCTTTTAAAAAAGTTCTGTCACAACAGCATCGGAGCAGTTTGATGAAGATCAATCACATTTGATCCTCAGGCTGTCTGCTTCCTGACCGACTGAACAACTGGGGGAACAAGTTCTGGACTTTTTAACTTATCTTACTTGGCACTATTTCAGTCTTGTAGTGTACAGTATCTACTCAGTTGCATATTTGCCTGACGTTAATTAGAATGAAAAAATACCAACGCTGGCATCAGTCAAAACGAACTGGAAAATATCACATATCGACAAAAATCCACGATTGTGAATGTCAACCCTAAAGTATGGAAAGCTTTGTGTGCTACCAATCCATGTGTACACACTGTGTCTTACCCTGCACTGACTGTGTGTCACACAGATAAACCCCCACAACACACACACACACCCACCTCTGTTCCACTCCCATTCACCATTTTATGACTTAACTATGGGAAAACACTCCCTTGTGTTTGCTGTCCTCCCCTCCTTCGCTCTCTATCGACTCGTCGCCCTCCATCTCCTCGCTCTGCTCCTCTGTTTGTACGAGGGCGAAGGCATTCCTGCAGCTACACGACAACAGCATTGAAAAGCACGAGCTCCTGCTTCATGTCGGTTACATCAGATCAACTTTACTGTTACACCTGGAGAAACTTTATTCCTCTCAGCACTCCCACAGAGGGCCGATTATCATTGGGCTTTTTTTGGTTGTGTACTAGCAGTTAATATGCAGAACGTACAAGGGATCATTCAGTTAAGTCAAATGTGCTACTTCTTAAAAATGTCACTGTTCAATCTGTTAAAAATAGAGATAATAAGAACACAAGCCATACAAAAATACAAAAAAGGAAACCTGCATGTGTTGCCCAGAGAAGTCACAGGTTTGATCCCTGAGGTCTCGTGCAGACACTGAAACTTGTTGCTCTGGATTAAACGGAATCCCTGGAAATATGAGCGTTAAGATAAGGACACCTGCACTGAAGAAGAATGTGTACCTGCTGTTTAGGACTATTTGAGGTTTTTTTTTCTCTGCTTCCTTCGCCGTTCTCATGATGATTAACATGAACATAAACCTGCACTGGTGCTAATCACTAGAAAAGTAATCTGAGACGAACTTTAACTTGGCGACCTTTACTTCCTCTCTGTTCCCTTTCTATTCTCTGCCGCTCCTTCGTTTTAATCAGCAGCAAAATAAAAGAGGAGAAACTCAAACAATCTGCCGGAGTTAAAACCAATATTTACTGTCACATTAAGGCGGGCAAACCTCTGCCTTTGACCCCCTCCTCCTCCTCACACTCGTGGCTTTTCTGTCCCATTTCTTCGCATTTTATCATGCGTGTGTGTGTCTGCCTTTTCTCTTCCATTCACACAAACTGCTGATAAGTGAAATATGGGAAATGATTACTGAGACTGCAGATAGTTTTCATGAAATTCCAGCAACTTTTAGAGTAGAGGACCTGAGAGAACAGCAGGAAGAAGCCTGCCTTTGTGAGTGCTACACACAAATCAAATTCTGTAGATTTTTCTACAAAGGTATTAAAAGAAAATCAAAAAAATTATTTATTCAAAAAATCCTACAGAGCTCAAGATCACACTTACTTTCATTTTATGAGACTGTGATAAAAAAAAAAAAAATCAAATTAGTACATCAACAGGACCTCTGGGTGGCACTAAATCAAAAGTCCTTGGATAACCAAAGCTGTTGAGATGAACAAAGCTGGACAACAAAGCAGAATAAATGTACAGCAAAAGTTTGGATCAACGCCTCTAAGACAGACATAATTGTTCAGTTTTGACGTGGAACCCAAAAAGCGTCACACATCTCGGCACATCATAACTAGCCTGAGGTTCTGTTTCTCGTCAGGCTGCTCAGCTGTCAAAACCAAATCAGATGAGTCTTTAATGGGGAAGCGTTAAAGTAAGTCGTCAGAGGTTGTACAGTAAACGCAGTATCAGAGTTAAATCCGACCCGCCTGGCTCCAGTTGTTCTACGGCACTAAATGAGCTCATTGTGTGATAGTGGGCAGACATTAGCATCAGTCTATTCTTAGTCGGGCTTGGCAGGGCAGGATGAAAACAGCTCAGAGTCACTCGTGTCCTTCAGGGAAGTCGAGCCTGGCACAGAAAGTGTTTATCTGTCTGGGTTTTGTCTGAGGAGGAAGCTGCACACACTCCTCACACACTGCAACTGGACATCTATAGCATGACAGGGTTTTGGCTTTGATACGGCATCTGACATTCAGTTGTTTAGTTGAGAATACACTTACTGAATAAAGCTGTTTAGCCTAGCTTAGCACGAAGACTCCAAGTTGCAAAGATGTCTTATTCATTTACTTACATGTATGTTTAACACACAACCAAAACATTTTGGTTAACCCGAGTAAAAGTAGGCAAAAGGTGTGTCTGTGTGAAGGATGTTAGTCTAGTGTGGTTTTGGCCTATGAGAACGTATCAACAGCTCACACAGACCTTGACAGAGCTGAACGTCCTTTGAATACCAAACACAGAACAACTGATAAGTCAGTTTGTGTGTTGTACTTGTCCCTGGAAAGATAATATGTCTTTAAAAAGCAAAGAAGGCTCTTTTAGGAGGACGTTTCTCTTAAGGGAACTGCAGAATGATGGACTAAACTTAGAGAATAAATGAAGCCCCATCAAACCAAGTAAAGGAACATGAATGTGCTGTTTGTCTGCACCTCAAGTGGCTGATTAAGCAATCTTATAATCTCCTTTTTTAATTAATTTCCCATTGAATCCCATTCCCTCCGATCTACGACACTTCACTGGCTATTCACGACCAACTGTTTGCTTCGTGTTTGCTCTCCACAGTGTTCCTGAATGGGCCAAACACTCTCGCTGACACAATGGTGTGATAAAGAGCCCATTGAGAAGTATTCTGAATGCTAAGTCACCGGGAGGGTTCAGGCATCAAAAGGAGGTTGTGAGGGCGAGCAAACACTGTAAGACAATAGGACTGAGCTAAATGGACGCTCAGTGCCGCTTTGCCTTGACGAGAGAGAGGCCGCGTCTGAACCAGATAAGCCATGTTCCTCTCTTGTCTATCACGAAGGTCCTGGTCAGCATTAAGAAATGTCTTGTGGGACTGAATCAGGAGTTTATGAAACACATTTAACTGTAAACCCTGAAGATCCACTGGGATGTAATCACTTATGTGAGATCAGGAGCAGACATGACTGGGATTTGGCCTGCATCGAGCAAATATTTCCATTAGTGATTAAATTGCATGGGAGCTTGTTGTTGTTGTTGTTGTTGACTATTTTGTGCCAATAACAAAAAAATATCGAAAATAATTCTGGTTGTCCTCCAGGACATTTTATTCATCTGTGATGAAAAGGTGAACAGGACAGGAGAGACAGAGAGCAGGTAGGTGCTTTTTTAGTGTTTGTGTGTGTGTGTGTGTGTGTGTGTGTGTGTGTGTGTGTGTGTGTGTGTGTGTGTGTGTGTGTGTGTGAGTGCGCGCACATTAAGGGGCATCAGGGAGTTCAAAGCAGCAGGAAGTTAAGAACTAAAGAGCCTGACAATGACCTTTGACCCGTGACAGATCAGCAGGTTGGAACAGACACCATGCATGACGAGGGAGTCTCTCACACACAGACAGACACACACACACACACACACACTTGACATTTCTATTAAAGATGGCATATGAATGGTTTCTTTTTTGGTTCCTCCAGCTGGAGTCCTTCTTTACACCCATCCTGTCTTCCGCCTCCTCCTCCTCTTCCTCCTACAATTTGTCTCTCACTCGCTTGCTCCTTCCTCCTTGACAGCCTAACTTTTGTCCTCTTGCTCTCCGTTTTCTTCTCGTCAGCGGTCATTCGTTGTTTCTTGACTTGTCTCTCTTCACAGCAGGAGGAGGCAAAGTCGTGTTCTGTCAGAAGTGCCAGGACTTCACACATACACCCTCCCCCGTCTATCTGCATACACACACATAGCATACTATAGACTGGCACTAAGTGCACTTTATCTACCCCATTTTGTATTTTGCATTTTATATTTTTTTTCTTAAGTGTGCAATTTTAATTTTCTGCTGACTATTTATAAGTGTGCTTTTAAGCCGAGAATCTGCACAAAATTTCGTTATGCTTGCATAATGACAATAAAGACTCGAGAGTTTGAGTCTGCGCCACTGAAGTTTTTAGACCGGAGTTTTAAACACAATGTTATTACATTTGCTTGGAGCTGCCCCAAGCAAAAGAAGAAGAAAACGCTTAAGAAATAATTAGAAATTAAATTAGTGGTAAAACCAAACTGAAGCTAAAAACGAGGACGTTAACCTGGCAACGTCAACACACTCTGACATCAGCTTCATACTGAAGCAGGCCTTCATTCTTTTCCTCCCGGCCTCCATTCATCCCTCATCCCTCCTTTATTCTGGTTTAGATGTGACATCAACTTTAGCCCTTTTGCCTCTTTCTCTCTCTCAAAGCTGAATCACTCCTATTAAGGTCAGATTTGTCTCTCTCTCTGTCTCTGTCTCTCTCTCTCTCCACCTCTTTTTCTCCCCCTCTTTGCTCATTTTCCTGCCCAGTACACATAATGAATGCCTGAAAAATGTGCACTGTGTGTCAGCGTTTGTGTTTGTGTGAGGGGAGACAGTTTCGAGGTGACGTTTAACGCTGGACGGGAGGGACAGAAAAACAGGAAGATGAGTTGATAGTGACAGGAATAAGAGTCACTGAAGAGCACAGAGGAGTGGGCAGAGGGATGAACGACGGCTACTGTCAAAATGACAGCCTAGGACCTAAAGAGGACAAGTGATTTAAATTATGTGTGATCGACTGAGTCACTGTGGAAAAAGCAGCCACTGACAAAGAAAGAAAAAAGAAAGGAGGACAACTGTCACTTTCTGATGACTTAATGAGGGTGGTAGACGCTCTCTAAATCTCACAATGCAGTACATTCACACATTTATAGAAAATAGTTGCTAATGCTAATGTGGTTCTCTGTAGTCTGAACTGACCAAACCCGCACGGCTGATTTGTATAAAACTGCAGGCCCATAAGATTACAAGAGCTAACGCAAACATGCTACATGTCCACCGGCATTTAACCAGTCTATCGCATTTTCAAAACAATCGCCAGAGTGAACAAGACCAGAAAGACAAGTAAATGTCGAGAGAAGCACCACATGCTATAATAAACTTACAAGCTACACACTAGTGGTGGACCATCAGGACCAGCAAGGCCTTCTCTGCTGGCCTAAACACTGTCAGAAGCACTGACCTACAGTTACAATCGAAATTCTAATATTTGTTCCATAAAATTGTATTAATTTATTCCCAACAGTTTATTCTCTTCATTTGATATCATTTCTCTCGGCTGCACCGCTTCCAGTACGTGTATATGGATGCCCGATTTTTGTCCAATCAGATTTCAGCCTTTATGTGTTGCCATGTCCGTCTAATATTAGCCATTGACTGTTTCTTTAACCAATCAGATTTCAGAATCCTTGCTGTGACGCTTCCCAGGGCCAGCTAGCTGGCTCCGTGAAGTCCTCCTGTAAGAAGTGGACTAAGTCAGGTATGTCCCCACTCAAGGCCCAGGTACCAAATGCACGGCCCGCCACGGCTAAATACTATGGGCAGAAATGTGTTTAAATTGTTGTTTCAGTTCTCACTCTTGTATCTCGTGCCCACAGATCACTACGAACACTGCATACAGTGAGAACTTCATACAATCAGTGCGTAATATAGAACTGGGACACGCGGATAATAAACCATGCTAACTTTTAGTACACATGTCGCTGTATCCACGCTAATGATGCCGGGTTTAGTGACCGCTGGCTGCTAACCTGCGCGACTATAAGAAGGTTGATTTTAGTGATAAAAACTCTTAAAAAGCTTCCTTTGTTTTGGCCTTAAGATTCATATGGAAGCATTGATAAAAAGTGAAAGAAATCAATAACTGAATGCAGCTACTGCAGACAGGTTTACACATGGACTGATTTCACTGGTGGCTTACTAGGAGCTGATAGTACACTGTTTTGCTGTGCTCTAAACAAGAAGAAGACTGGCAAAGAATAAAGTAATGAGGAGGGAGTGTGACAGAGGAATGGGAGAGAGATGTTTGATGCCCATCATATCTATTTTTATGCCTCTTTATTTCCGTCATTGCTGTGTCAGTCGTCCACTCCACAGAAGAGGCTTTGTGGCTGGACAGAGTCAGATAAAGACGAATGGAGAGAAGAGGAGGAGGGGGGAGAGAGAAGAGGAGGAGGGGGGAGAGAGAAGAGGAGGAGGGGGGAGAGAAGAGAATGATGGAGGCGGTGATTACTATGTGAGGAAATGCAGTGAACAAGAGATGGTATCTGAAAAAGTCTCACACACTTTTTAGGAGCTGTCAGCTGGGCCAAATGTTGTACAGCCGGCCACACACACACACACACACACACACACACACACACACACACACACACACACACGTGCGCGCGCTCATACACATCCACAGAGGTGATCTCAGACTACTCCTCCTCATCTACACGACAGGACAGGATACCACATCATGTTATTCTGTCAGGCCGTAATATACGAAAAGCTACAGTTAGTTATCAGCTAGTCCAATCTCCTAATACCCATAAGCCCTTGTGTTAGGGATGCGTTTCCTGGCTTACATTACGCTGCATCCCATCACAGTTTATTTGATGTTGGAGTCAATCTGTCATGTATCTGTTGCTGCTCTGCTGTGGTTGGGTGTGCATTCACTGGATAAAACGCGGGTCATGCTGGACTCCTGACTTGTGTGCTATTTTGTCCATATCATACAGATACTGGACATCTTATTAATCTTTGACTGCAGTTTTATTTATTTCTCTTACTCCTCATTTCTGTCTCCTGACACCCCAAAGAAGGCGATCCCTTATTCCTGCTCTTTTTGGAGGTCCAGGCAGCCCAAGTTGATCTCACGGGTTGAAGATATTTCCAGAGATGAACTGCTTTGAACGAGTTTGTTATGAGCTCAGCTTCACCGCCAACAAGCGTGTCAGAAACTGCTGGGGTTTTCCCAGATATAAACCTCATCCCTGCAGCTCAGAGTCGACTGGCACTTTAAAGGTAACCCTGATGCTCGAACCACATCAATAGCAGGAAGCGTTCACTCGAGAGAAGTTGGCACTGCGCTCGCTCTTTCGCAGGGCGAACAATGGAGCTACCTCAACACTGCATGTGAGTGTGTGAACTTGTGTATGTGTCTTTCTTTGTGTTTGACCAGCAGGGAAACCTACCAACAAACCAGGAAATTAAGGGGACATGACGGTGAAAAACATCTGAATCTCGTCAGGAAGAAACAACCGTTGTGTGTTGTCTCGTTGGGTCCACGTCATAAGGCATCATTTTGGGCCAAAAAAACTAAAGAAAACTGCTCACCTGTTGTAGCAGGTGGACACTGCTCAAATGCTACTGTGTTTTTTTTTTGCACACATGGCCCGTGTTCATGCATGTACTTTAACCTGAGAAAGACAAACATGGTGAAATGTTGTTACAATTAAATATCATGTGGTTCAATCCCACTTATGATTGTGGTGCTTCCTTCTCCTAAGAGGAAGTGACCCTTTAAAAGTCTTCTGCCATTCACTAAAACCAACTGAAGCTGCAGCAGGAGGATTATGGAAAAGAGAAGACCTCACCTGAAGAACATGCGCACACGCACACACACACACACACAAAGACACATTCCCAACTGAAAGCTATATTGTACTTTAATAATAGGCTGCAGAAACAAACATCCCCTTTTCTTTTCCTCTGTCATCTCCTTCTCCTCCTCCTCCTTCCATGTCCTCACCCTCCTCCACCTCCATTCCCTTCTCCACTTAAAAGCTCCCTCCTCTCAATGCTATACCCCCCCAACACATCAGCTACTATTGGCTCCAGCTCCAACCCCCCTGCTGCTCCTCCTTCATCTCTTCCAACTGTCCCCTCCCCTTTACCAAATCCTTCCACTACATCACACACCTGCAGAATCAAACTGCACACAAACACACATCTTTGCACGACGTGAAAACACACACCGACGTCACACAGCAGTACATACAAGTGAACGGTGAACTGTGCTGAACCGGGTATGACCTCATCGGATGATTCACGTTCTCCCTACAGTTCAACAAGTAGCTGTCATTTCTCATCCATCTCTGCCTTCCCCCATGTGCAGATAAAAACAGGAGTAGACAAGTTGCCAGGAAGACATATTTGCTATAGATAAGGAGAATAATGAGGTTATACACACAGTCAATCTGGTCGACCTGCTTTCTCTGCAATCTACTGTACTTTATGTAGCATATGTTAGTTTATTTAGTATATATTTAGTCTATTTTTCCCACTAACAGTTAGGCCTTGTTTGGTTGTTTGTTTGCTTACTTTTGACTAACCCACACTGCTGTAATGGGCTACTGGATCCTTGAATTTCCCTCAGGATCAATAAAATATCTATCCAGCTTTGTATCTATCTGTTACATGGTTTTTCTAGAAAGTCAGCATTATATTCTCATCCTTTAACCTCTTTACTCCTCTCTGAGGACAAGGAGAAGAATAAGAAGCAGTGACAATGAGGAAGGAGATAATGCTGGAGCAGGAGAAGAAAGATAGGAGGGCAGAGGAGATAGAAATAGTCCGTCTTGGGCTGTGTGTTATCTGGAGACGACAGGGCAAACGGGTGGTGCGGATACAGAAAGACGGGAGGAGGAGAGCAAGAGGAGGGTGAGCAGGAGGAGGTGTGGGTGAACTGATGCTCTTTATTTCAAAGTCTGACTCAGATTTGATCCAAACATGCTTTGGAAACACTGAATATCACAAATGTCAGAGAGACTCTCTTTCTTCAGATTACAGTGCAGTGTTGGGTGGTGCAGTCTGTGCTTGGTACACCTGCTGCAGTAACGTGCTGATGTACTGATAATGAGAACGAATGCACAGTCTCTTCACTGTGAGCTGAATTCCAAACTACAAGATTTCAATCTGTTTGCTGCAAATCTATATGAGTTGCTTCACCTTCTGAACTCACACTCAGTTGACAGCATCTCAGAGAAATGGACTGACTTTTAGTGCTCTGCTCATGGGAAGATCGGTGGTCTTAAGAGGCGGAAATTTGGCTGCACCACTAGCAAGATTTACAGTTAGATTGCCAACATTTATGGACAGAGAAATGGCCAAATGTATGTGAACATCATCTCTGCTGCCCTCCTCTCTTCTGGTTTCAGACTTTCCACCACATGTTGGAACTTGGCTGGTAGGATTTGCTTCAATTCAGACACAACAACATCAGTGAGGTCTAGCACTGACAACGGGCAATAAGATCTGGCTCACAGTTGGTGTTCCTGTTCATCCCAAAGGTGTTGGATGATGGGGGGGGGGTTGAGATCAGGGCTATGTGTAGGCCAGTCAGCTTCACAGACACCAAACTGGGATCACCATGGGACTCTCTGGGAGGGACTGCCCACTGGGGGACTCCCAGATGTGTCCACATATTTCTAGCCGGAGGACTACAACCAGAATTCAGTGAAAAGTTTTTTTCTTGGTGGGAGTTGATGAGAAGATGAGAAGAACGACACAATTCTCATGTCAGTGAGAAGTTCCTAAATGGCGCTGATTAGCTTAGCTTAGCACAAAGACCACAAAACAGAAGCAATCAGCTTGCCTGGCTCTTTCCAAACATATCAAAATCCACCTACCAACATCTCTAAAGCTTGCCATTTAACATTTCATACAAAAACAGAAGTCCAAAGATGCCAATTAGGAGCGTCCAGTCTCTGTGCTCAGCTAAGTTACCTGGCTGCTAGCTGTAGCTTCATATTTAGCATACAGACATGAGAGGAGTATGAATCTCATCAGGTAACTCACAGCAAGAAAGTTTACTCTTCTGGTGAGAAATACAGGGGGGAGAGGAAAGAGAGAAAAGGGGGAGAGGGACTTAGGACTAATTTAACAAGCCTTCCCCTCTGCGGGTTGAGACAGGTTAACTGACATTCCAATCTCTCCCTCCTCTCTTTCTCTTTCATTCAGGCAGAGGTGAGGAGGGGGAGGTGTGTGTGTGTGTGTGTGTGTGTGTGTGTGTGTGTGTGTGGTGAGGTCTCCAGCACACTTTGTGAGCCCTGTCACTGACACACACACATAAAGTCTGGCCTCAGCCCACCTGCATTCCAACATTACAAAACTGCAACCTGGTAACTAGAGATCCTCCCCCCTCCCTCCCCTCGCTGTTTCGTGTCGATGCCATCCAGAAAACACTTTGTAGATGGGAAACATTTTCAACTCTGCAGCACTGTTCAGTGTCAGTGGTGTTGAAAAGGAAACATACAAGCGGACCAGGGGCTGGTTGCACCAACAGGGTTCACGCCTGGCGTTAAGGTACTTCAGTCGTGTTCTGTGTCCGACCAACAGTAATGGCAGCTACACCAGCCATGCAAAGGCTTCCTCTTGTAGCTCCCAGGTGTAAATCCTATTCCTCATGGGTAGCGGACGAAAAGCCAAAATCAAGAGTTTTTCTACCGTCACCACTTAAATAACACAGCTTGTGCTGTAACTGTAAATCATCACCTCATATTGGTACATTTTATACTGAGTGGGCATTTAGATTGTCTTGGGATGGAAGAAATGCATGGAACAACACACTGAAGAACTGTCTAATACAGATTTGTGTATAACTGGCATTAGAATCAGAACTAAACTTACCAGAATGAACACACCAAACAGTCAGCCCTGTAAGCTTCCTTTGCCCCTGCACACACTGTATTGTAATGGCACAGTGGATAAAAGACTGCAGGTAGCCTTCATCGCTGTCATCCAGTCAACATTCAATGACCGACTCTCTACTGGGCTCTGACAGGACTCATTTTGTTCTTTAAAAAACACTTCATTCATTCTTTTATTACTGCTACAAGGTAAACAGGCTTATAAAGGCTTTTACAAGCTAATCACACACACACACAGTGACAGTCACAGCTCCCTGCTCCTCTATTGAGAGAGAGGGAGGAAGGGAACAGAGTAAAGAGTGAGGAGAAAAGGGACGATAGATGGATGAGGGAAGGGGAAACCGAACGCCATGACAGAAAACACACACACACACACACACACACTCTCTCTCTCTCCCAGTGAATGAGGAGAGCACTCGAGCAGGAGAGCCTGGCACAAAAGAGTCTCATTCAGAAGCATAAAAGGTTGTTCAAGAGCAACGTTCAGAAACACAAAACAGTTAACTTAGAGTATAGAGTGAAGGTTTCCTGTGCTCTGTGTGTGTGTGTGTGTGTGTGCTATACATCTCACTGTGATTATATCTCAATCTGATGGATCCACTAAAAACAGCAGCTAGAACAAACTGATCCTCCTGCCAAGAACAGCATCTCCCAAAACTGAGGAGTCAACCGTTTGATTTTTCATGTGGGTCCCTGAGCTTAGGGAGGTTGATTTAGGAGGCTTAGGTTAGATATTAAACCAGTTAAGGGGCTCAGATTTACTTTTCAGGGCAAGGCTGAGCAGTTCATCACTCTGAGGCAGCCAGCAGTCAACAGCTGGCAGAAATCCAATCAGCTTCATTTGCAGTTTAATGAAACAGCTGAGAATAACAGAGAAGCTGCTATCAAGCAGTGATAATGATGGGAAAAGTTCACATTTTTCAGCACAAGTGGACTGGATCTGAACTTTAGAATCACAAATAATTCTGTAAATTTGACAATTTGGGAAACACGTTGCAGAACATTTTCCAGTCTTGAGCTCTTCTGAACACATTCAAGAACACCAGAAAACAGCCAGTTTGGTCTGGCTGGTCAGGACTTCTGACACATCCTGATACATGACAAAGCTTCTGATGTTCTACAAGCTTCTGGACAACAATCAGGTTCCACAGGAATCTATTAAAACACTCCTGAACATGCAGGCAGAAAAGGGGCACCACAGCACACAGCACTTATTTACTGAGCCTTACCTGTCCGAGGTCCAGGGTGACGTTCACCTCGTTGTATTCGGTGCTGCGGGACAGAGGCGGGCTCTGCCACCATCGCTCCGTCCCATCGATGGCGTTGGTGATGGGATGGGCACGATCGCTGTCGCCCTGGCTGCAGATGTCACAGTACTGGCCCTGAGAAGGCAGGGAAAACACATGTTTGATCTTTAGTGGAGGATACCAAAAGGCTCTAGGACAGGAGTGCGCGAGTGGGACAATTTAACGAGGAGGTTCACGCCATATTTTCCTCACAGACTATTCAGCTGTGTAAAGCAAGGTCCTCATAGTCAATTCCATGGATATTCTTATCAATCAGTACACCATACCAGGTGTCTTGGACTGGCTGATATATGGGCCTCATTACAGGAGCTTCATAACTCAGTTTAGGATGACATCTACAATCTGTGGTATTACAGGATGACAAAATCCTGAACTTAGAAATTCAGCTGTAACAGAATCGTCCTAACTGGAGAATTTCTATCTTAGAAAAAAAAAAGTTAAGATTTTACTCTGTGATGAGAAACCAGATCTCCAGTTCTTTCACTGAATGTCAAAGATGACACACGGTAGCTTCAAGAAGCACCAAACGTCTGCAGGGTTTGACAAGGTGAAACCTCCGACTCGCGAGACACGAGCTGTAGTCTTTGGTCGGAAGGAAACTTTGCAGAGTAAAACACTGTGCTTTATCACATTTTTGGGAACAACACACTCTGGTTAATGTGAGATTCGACTCCTCAGTCCAGCCTCTATCACCAACAAAAAACAAAACAGCAGCACAGTGTTTCAAGGTCACAGTAAACTTCTGTGAAAAGAAGAGATTTCTTTCACGGCTGTTTGTCCCTGAAGCAACCTGTGTCAAGTTTCTTATACACCTACAGAGAGGTGCCCGCACTCAGGTTACTGTTAACACTGAGGCTCCAGCTTGTATTACTGCTGGTAGGTTTTGATGTGTTCAGTTCATTCAGTTTAAGCCTGTTTTGTGCTAAGTTACACCGCTTACAGTCTGATCCGAGGTGAAAATAATGGAAATGAATGGCTGCGTGCAAAGACGGGAAGGAAGGTAGGAAAACATGTGAGAAAAATTCCAAACATCACGACAAGCTTTCATAATTCGTGTCCAAGCGGAGGTAGACACTTGAAGTGGCCCCTCCACTTCTTTGGTTTCTAAAGTCTCTTCATTCTTAGTTAATCCAGGTTGGTTGTCTGAGCATTTAACCCAATCACTGCTGGCCATGTAAGCATTAGCATAAACTAAACAAGCGTGGACCTGAACAAAAGCCCGGGACAGGAGATGCTATCGCTGCAGGTCAGTGAGGTCAGAGGTCCTCCACCCTCCTTCATCATCCCCCGGTCTTCCTCGTCCCAAAGATCACCTGTCAGTCAGCCTCTCAGATCCCCTGTGGATCTCTTGTAGTCTAAAATTTTATCACCTGACAAATCAGTCCCTAATATTTGACATTTGTTTGCAGTCATTTGCATTCTTTGAGCTATTCTTATTCATTCCCTCAGATCATCATTTCTTTCATCACTCTCGCCACCAACCACCTCGACAGAATTTAGTTTTATTTACATCCCTGAGAGTTTGTGACACACTTCACATCACATTATGTTGTGTCGTCTTTGACATGCACTGAAAAAGACTTTGGACTTTCATTACGCTGAACAAGATTCACAAGGGGTAAATTATTGGACTCTGCAGTTGTGTTTTAGTGATAACATTGGTTTTTATGAAGGTGCTGCAGGGTCTTAATCTTTATTGCTTTTCCAGCTCTCTTTTTATCTCTGTATTCATAAAGAGCTAATTATCTACTTCTGTACTAATTGCTCTCATTTAGTTTGTCATGTCTGAGACCACAGAGCAGTTCGCACCACCTTGAAAACATTAAAGACGGCAGGAAACATAACCAAAGAACTTAAGCACCCATGACCCGATGGTGCACCTCTGTTCATAACAGTTTAAGTTGGCTTTGAAAGCGACAGAAAAGCTGCTGACCTCCGCAGGTTTGCAGCATCTTTACAGGACAAGGCAGGTGTTTGGTGTCGTGAGATGTCACTCTTTTTCACACGACTTCTTCCTCAGTGTTCTGTCACCACACCTGTCCCATCATGCAGAGCACATTTATGTCGCACATTGTTATCCGTCTCTTTTCTCATTTCTTTCTTCCCCTTCAGGTGACTGACAGTGAGGAATCCATGTCCTCAGGGCAAAGCCAAAGAGTTACTCAGTCATCTGTCACTTCATGTAATCTTGTCCTCCTCTGAATACTACGTGTGGTTTTGCTCGTACTCGGTTTGAATCCCATCTGTTTGTCTTCCTTCCTCTCTTCCTGTCTCACTCTCACCTGCTTCTATCTTACATGGCATCAGTATTTCATGATACGAAAGCAAAATGAAAGCTGCAAGTCAGATTCTGAGTTGAAGACGGCCGAAACTCCCGATGCCACAGGTAATGCTGATTACATTACAGCATCAGAGCCGTGGCCCAAACAGGCGTCACCACATCCACAGCACGTTCAGGTCATTAAGTCCTCTGAACTTTAAAGCGCTCTCATAGCCCTTCAAATACGATTTTGATTTGGTTAATGCAGCATTTTGAGGAAAAAGGATTTTTAAACTTTTCTAGTCACTTTCCCTCTCTCTCTCACACACACACATTCCAGTCCTCCTCCTGCTGTTTTTAATTAATAAAAACACTCTCATGTCTTGCTGTCAAATCAAAACAGGATTAACCTCAACACAGAAAAGTGTGTGTGTGTGCATGTGCATGTGTATATGTGTGTGGGTCTGTGTGTTGTCCGGGGAGGGGGGTGCAGTAACACAACAAGTGGGCCGAGCCACAATAGCTCAGCAAAGCCCAGCAAAGTGGGCTAAACCTCTTAGCCCGAACACATAATGCACCCTCCTTCGAGCTAATGACCAGATTTCTGGGGTTCGTTTTGGAGATTTCCTGAACTAATTATGCACCTCCGTCACCACTTCAACCAAACCGCTGTGAGCAGGCACATCAGAGAAAGACTGGATGAAAACTGTCACGAGAGACCATTCGGCCTAATCTTGTGTGGAGGATCTGAAGTGGGTCAAATGTGGCTGGGATCACGTCTGCGTCTGGGGAGAAGGAATCCCACAGCACAAATATTGCAGCTCGAAATGAAGATAATTACTCAGCTTTCCCCCATTTGAGGCGGCACTAGATTTTCTTCTGGGTAGTTCATCAGTTAGATGTTGAAAGAAGAATCTTGAAAGCTCTTTCTTTCTCCTCAGGGCACATGTTTTTGTCTTTTTCCTGGTTTCATTCTCAGTCTTTACAGTCAATCAGACCACCTGCTGTTCATTCCCTTCCTCTACTTATCATCCTGTCTTTATTTCTCCACACTCACACCTTTTTTTTTCCACGTCTGAACTCTTTATATTTCCATTGAAATGGTAATTGTTAGCACACGTGTTGGCTGTTTCACACTAACCATGAGGGACAGGTTTATCATGTTCTGTCTTGTACTAAGATCACCCGCCACCAGCGGGGGGGAGCAGGACTCGGGTCTCGATAATCTCGCCGCAGCACAGCAGATAAACTCGGTCTGATTTAACGAGACGGGTCAGTCACTGTGAGGAATGTGAGGAACAGGTGGGAGAGAGGGAAGGCAATAAGCCTGCATGTTACCGTGTTGTTCTTTAGCCTGCCGCTTTAATGGTTAACCCGTGGAACTGCAGTAATCCATTGTGTGTTAACTAGCGATACCTGCCTCGAGGCTTAATTGTCAAACACACAAAAGGTCCCGTTGTTGGTCCTTACAAACTCATCATCACATTAAAAACTCATCTGTACACACAATGTGAAAAGCTCAGGGGCAGCTGAATGAGCGAAATGCTGCTTGTCCTTATATAAGTGGCCTGTGTTTGTTAACTGTTGCCAAGCCCTACAAAGGAAGCAGTGCATGAAATAATGACTTGGCAGAGCAGTTGGGAGATCCGTGCACACTGCTGACCCCCTCTGTTCGACTGTGGATGCAATCAAGTTTGGAGGTTGGCATTCGGTGGAACATAATAAAATTGGAATGAAATGCGCAGTTTGGTGCAATAAACTTAAAGGAGCTGCTCTAAAACTGCAGTTTGACGAGCTAACAGATGCATGTGTAAAAATGTGAAGATCACAGTGCTGCAGAAAGGGTACAGAAATTACTACATAACCTAAAGCTGCCACAATTAAGTACTGCAGTATTAGTATCATATTCAAACACTACATAAGTGTTATAACGTGGGTTACAAAAGATAAAAATGAAGTCAATCGCGCTAAGCGCCACAGGTGGGCTTTCAGTCCTGTACTTGTCCGTCACTATGGCTGAATTAAAGCTCCATTGTGCCCAACTCCCTGCTGAGCCTCATAAGCACGAAAACCACATGTAGAGTCCTGTGGGGCTCACCTGGATGGTCTGGCTCGGGTCTCCGGACACCGGGCCTCCGACCAGCTTGCAGTACAGGTCGTGCACGGTCCTGCCGCCTTCTTCCTCCCCGCAGGTCGCCGTTGCGGTGATCTTTGTGCCTTCGGCCAGGTTGAAGTACGGCGGGTGCAGGCTGTATCCGTTCACCCCGTTGGTCGGCAGCTCCTGCGCCGCCGTCGAGCGGCAGCAGGTCACCAGCAGCGGCCACAGAAGCAGCGCGACCCGCGGCCGAGCGCGCCGAGCCGGGCAGAGCGGCGCCGCTCCGCTCGCCATCATCTCCACCTGTTCGATCCGCTCCGGCGATGAGAGTTTGGGGAATAAATCGATGTGAGCGCGAAGAGAGTTAAGTTCTACAGAAGACAAGCATTTGGAGGAGAAAGTGAGGGAGATGTGGGGCAAACTACAGAAGAAAGAAGACGGGGAGCTTCACTTTGGAGTCCCGGAGAGCAGAGCGTCGAGATTTGTGTCCTCTGTCCTCCCTGCGTGTCGCTCCACCAGGCACCTACTCCAACTCAGTCTGCCTCCCCCTTCCTGCTGGCCCGGCCCCAGAGGCTGGAGGAGGGCACAGCTTCTGTTCCACTGAACAGAAGGGCTGAGTGGTTTCATTAACGGGCTCAGATGAAGGCTGAGTTTGGGTCCGCAGGTCGATCACAGGTTTCTTTTTTCTGATGTTTGTTATTCCTTTATCATGTCTGTCCCTTTCTCCCCTCTTTTCCTCCCTTCTCTGCCAGTCCTCCTCACGTGTTGCCTCGTCTCTTCCTTCCATTTCCTCTCTTCTTTCCCTGCCCATCACTCCATCTCATTATTTTTTTTCTTTTTTTCCCTTTACTCTCATTAATCTGACATTCCTGCATGGCACCCACCAAGTGGCAAAACAACAAATGGGAAATCAAACCACACACACACAAACAGTCAGTGGACCTGCAAGCTGCCACTCAAACAAATACAAACACGCACACGGCCACACACACACTCAGACCATCCTCAGGTCCTGCAGGATGAGGACCACCAGTCAGGTTTGGATTTGAAAGTCGTTATGAAATCACAAACATGTTGTTCTTTAGCCTCATGCAAACCTTCTGTAACTTTCTACATGTCCACATGTAACCTTGGTGTTGTATCAACATCTTTTAGGAGCAGGACGTTTTTATTTTTGTAAACATCTTCTTGTTTTTTCATTATGATTTTTAAGAGCGGCTTGGATTTTGCAACAGTCCCTGTAAATATACAACATTTCACAAATCAGACAAACACATCTATGTTGACATCTGGACTGGAGAAAGACATAACTGATTTTAAATAAAATGTAACCATGAGGCAGTTTAAGTCTGGATAAAAGTGTTGGAGCAGTTAATGTGAAGAGCACAACAAGAAAGAAAGTGAAAGTGACATATTTTGTCATTGGAGGGAACTCACTCCAACGAAATTTGTGCTCTGCATTTAACCCACCCAAGTGACGTGCACACACACACAGCAAACCCGGAGCAGTGGGCAACCACGTGCAGCGCCCAGGGAGCAGTGGGGGTTAGGTACCTTGCTCAAGGGTACCTCAGCCATGGACACCGGTACGGGGAATCGAACCAGCGACCCACTGGTTACGGGTCCAACACCCTAACCGCTGATCCACGACTGCCCAACATGAAACCCACTCCAGGGTACGAGAGGCTGACCTTTGTGACTCACAGCATTAATTTATTTTGTGTTGGGAAAATGAGCTAAAATAAGCTTTTTTTGTGCTCATCGCTATGAAGTGTCCCCTGGAAACGGTTTCTATTGTCATTTGTGCTACTTGCAGTGTTTCTGCATTGGGTTATGTTTTCTCACGTCGAGCTCGACTTTAGATTTGGCCCGTGTACTTCGGGCGGTAGAGGAAAACCTTCACGTGCCAAAGTTTTTACAGGTTATGCTAACGTCTTGAGGTTGTTAGCAGCAGAGCTACACAGCTCAGGTTTGCAGAGGAGCTTCTGTGTGTGTTTGCAGGCAGCCTGTCATTCTTCTTCTTCTGTGTTTACAGTCCGTCCTCTTCTCTCCCCGGGAGCCATCACACTGTCCCATACGCACTTTTGTCCTTGTCTTGCTCCTGTGGGACAGTGTGTGAGGGACATACAGAGAGTGAGACAGCGAGTCCACTCAGTATTCCATCTCAACACGCACTGTCTTAAATGGTTCATGTGACAGAAGAAAAGGCTTGAAACAGACAGCAGAATAATCCTCTCCTCAGTCTGAATCCACCGGGAGCTGCTGTCAGAGCTGCTGAATAAGCTGTTCTCTCCCGTCTTCTGCAGTCCGTCTGTGGATGTGTGAAGATGGCTGTTAAACTTGGCTGCTACTCAGGTAACACAAAAGGACATTTTAAAAGCAGCTGTTTCTGATGCACTCCCAGGTCAGCTTTCTTGTTTGGGGTCTGTTTGTTCTTCCAGTAGAGAACTGGCCCAACATCAAGCATGGATTAAAAGGTGAGGAGGCTCCTGGTCACAGAGTCTTCAGGGACACGGTGGTCTGACTCACAGGAAGTAGACAGTGGGTATCTTCGCCTGCCACTGGCTGGTTACTTCAGTCATAACTCCCTTCGCTTTGTGTTTTGTAAAAGTACCCGTCGCTATGTGAAATGGGATTTGAGGCATGCTTACAGTTTGGTCCTCATGAGCAGTTTTGTACCTCGGTAGCTCAAATGTTCCAAGGTCAATAATGACACATTTCCCCACTTTTAAACTCCCACAACTGAAGTGAAACAAACACAATGTTGCTCACTGCAGAAGACAACAAGTTCAGACACATTTTTCTGTTGATCGCTGTGTCAATGAATTAAAAACTTCAGAAGAAAATTGCAGAATGGTAACAGAATGCATGAAAAGGTTCTTCACAAGTATAAGAGTGTATATAAGCTTACAATAATAAAAAGTGTAAGAGAAATCGTACAGTTACATGAAGTGGAGATTCGAACTGTGGTTTGATTTTTGCAAAAATAAAAAAAAATTCTAAAAGAACATCCCGCTGTGTACAGAGAACACCTGAACAGCTGTGTGTGTGTGTGTGTGTATTCTCACTCTCTGGAGCACTGCCATCTAATCAAGGTACAGGAACCACTTCAGAAGATGAAAGAGTTTCTCCTCCACACACACAGACACACACAGTCAGATAACAGCTGCTCAGGTGAGTCAAAGTAATATTTACAGGCCTGTTGCTTTGAGAGGATGTTTATATCAGAAGCAAATCCTGGCGGACCTGTTGGGAAACCGAGAGAAAGAAAGAAGACAGAAAGTTAACACGCCTCAGTCAGGCAGGTGAAACTGTTGCCATGTTTGTGCTATGCTGTCCAGAGTCCAGAACGCTCACACACATCCACTTCCTCTTCCTCCATCGTCTGTTGAACACATGCTGAACCCTGACCTGTGGACTGCTGCCTGCCTGACACACACACACACACACACAGAGGGGTCAGTGACCTCCTGCAGTTTAAAGAAGTCTCGAGGCAGCGTGTTAATGCTGCAAAGCTTCATTCACTGACACACTAGAACATTCCACAGGCTGTCTGTGGGCTCACAGGCCACACCGCAGATACTTCTGTGCTCTTTATGGCTGCTACTTTAAACAATTGCTGTGATCAATTAATCCACGGGTTATTTCATTTAACCTGCCAGATGATGTGCAAAATGCTTCCCAAATAGCAAAGATGACATGTTTAAATGTCTTCTATTTTCATCGCCAGCAGTCCAAGATTTTTTCATTTGAAAAACTGGATGTTATTGCCAATTAATTTCCTGTCAATCGACTAATCAATTAATGGACTTTTTGAACTTCATTGATCCCACAGTGGAGAAATTCACTTGTTATGGCAGCTCACAAGAACAGAAAAGGGTGCAATGAATGAAGTGGCATGAATAATGAGCTTTCCATCTAATCACAGTTTTATACTTGCATATGAATGTCCTGCGTTCCCACTGATAGAAGAACAGATGCAGAGAGTCAGGAGGGAGAAACTGCTGTCTTCCGGCAGAAAACGAAAAAGAGTGAAGAGAAGATCTGGAAGAGAGGAAAAAGTATAAGACAACTGAGACAAATTAGGAGAGAGGGAGAAAGAGGGCTTGTCGTTTCACCTCACTAAGCCTCTCTCTTTCTTCTTGAAATCTATAGCTAATCTACTTCCTGGTTACCAAGGAAGCCAAAGGAGAAGTGAGGGATTAGCCACTTGTTGTTGTGGCAACTGCTAACTGCTCCATCAACTGAACCCACTTCCCCCCGTCTACACCCATGATCCTCCTGCCCTCCACAGGACAGTAAACAGTAAAACCTTTCTGTTTTGCCAACTCTGAAACAACAAATTACAAAAACTGCATATGTTCTTCTTCCTGCTTCCACCTTTATGATGACATCGTGCCTCCTTTTGTGTGGACAGGAGTGGAACAGCCTGATTACTCCGCTGTAAAGTTGTCATGATACAAGCAATTTAAATTGTGTGAAAAATGTGTTAAAAAAAAATCTAGTCACAAAAAATGGATCATTTTTTGCTTTTCCTTCTCCTTTTCTGAAGAAAATCACTGAAGACATATTTTACCAACACATTTGTGATGATATTATCTATGCAAACTTGGGCTGAGGAGCTGATTGTGGATCAGCGTTAGTACTTCTGATGGCATCAAATACAGATAGTGTATTGTTTTAAACATGTCTGACAACCTTACTCTGCTGAGTCTTAGCTGTCTACGCGTCCTCTTTCTGCTGTCCTTCATTACTTTTACTGTGTCTGAATGCAGCTGACATTTAAGTCATCAGACAATATTTTTCAGGTTGTGGCCATCAGGACTAAATGATGGTAGAACAGTGACTCATAAATGCTACCTGTCCACCAGGTGAACAGTAGCTCCTGTGCTGTGGCACTGAGACTGCAGGTACTGACAGCTGAGCACTGCTCCTGAACTGGTTATATGAATTGAATAAGTTCACTTTAGCATAGGCGGGAGCTCAGAGCAGCTCTGCAGCTCCAGACTTCCTGTCCTCACCTGAACGCTTCTATCTAAATCCATCTGTGAGGATCTGCCCTCAGTCAAAACTTTGATTATCATCATATGCTTCACAGAAATACACATACGTGCACAGCCATAACTTCAGTTCACTGAGATGATAACTGCATTGGCTAAATACTGTTAGAGATACTGCTCCATCCCTGCATTCCTCCTGTTCTCAATCAGATAGGACTTCGAGAGACACACACACACACAAATGTCACACAATGCTGTGGGCGGATATGTTTGAAGTGCTGGAGGGCCAGGGAGGGGATGTTTGGAGTTGTCAGTGGACTAAAGTGTGTGTGTGTGTGTGTGTGTGTGAGGCAGGTACCTACATGCCTTCTCTTTGTCTCTTTCAACAGGATACTTCAAACCACACGCACTCCTGGTGGCCCCTCTCCCTCTTTTGTTCCTCACACGAGTTCTGCTTTAACTGTCCTAAAGAAAGGATCAGAGCCCGATGTCACCGGTGCCTGCAGGTCAGTCGGCCCAACCGGCCATCCGACGCTTCAGACCAGAGCGATAAGTAATGCTATTCAATTCAATTCAATTCAGTTTATTTATATAGCGCCAATTCACAACAAAAGTTATCTCATGACACTTTCCAATTAGAGCAGGTCTAGACCAAACTCTTTAATTAAATTGTAAAATAGAGAGAGCCCAACATTCCCCCTTGAGCAAGCACTTGGCGACAGTGGCGAGGAAAAACTGCCTTTTAGAAGGCAGAAACCTCGGAGCAGACCCCGGCTCAAGATGGGCGGCCATCTGCCTTGACCGGTTGGGTTGAGAGAGAGAGAGAGAGAGAGAGAGAGAGAGCAGGAGAGCGACAGAGAGAGCAAGGGAGAGAGGCAGAGGGGGTGGGGCGTGAGAGAAGGAGCACACAAGCAGAGATGCATAGCAGCAGTAACAATACCAGAAGTATCGAAATGTAGATAATGATAATGACAATGAAGTATACAGAAGGTATTATGGTGATTTTGATAACAATGGTAGTGACAATAATGGTAGTAGCTGTACTGAGTCTTAACAGATTTAAATCAGATTATGACTAAACAGTAGTAATTGCAGTAGGTTTTGAGCAGGACGACAGCAGGACCGCAGCAGGAGGTCCAGTCATGATCGCTAATAAGGCTAATGCTATTACATTATCCTTGTTTCAATTAACATTACTAAAATGTCTGTATGTTGTAGAAGGCTGATGATGTTTTTCTGCAGTTACAGGGGCACAATGCCACCACAGGTATAAGTGGGGATGCTTTTTACTTTAAACAGCTTCCTCCTCCCTCCCTTCCACCCATTCACTCTCTCCATCCAGCATGCTTTCATTCCATCCCTCTCACCAGTGTCTCTTTCACCTCCCTTCACAGACCTCAACTACTTTGAAGTCTGCTGGCGTCTGAAAGAGGACAAAGACACACAAAGAGATGGGCTGCTTGTGAAGACGGACAAAAGGATGAGCGAGGGAGATGGGAAGATAGAGAGGGAGAGAGAAAGAGAGAGGCACAAGAAGAGACAGGAAAAGAGGAAAGGAGAAGATAGGAGGGCTACGGTAAAATGGACACCAGACACTCCTACATTCAGAGAGAAGGAAGTAAGAAGACTCTGTAAGATAACCTATGAAACTCCGTACAGCTCAGAGAGCGTCAGCGTTTTATCTTTTAAATCACAAGTATTTCCACCAGTTGGGAGCTCACCTGTTCACTGAAATGCAGTCTGAGCTTTGTTTAGCTGACACCTAGTTGCCTTTCAGGGGACTGCAGGCTGAACTGGCGGTTCTCACACACTGCACTGGTTTCAACATGCAGCTCTGGTTGCTACTGCAGCGAGGCAGCCAGTGCAAAGAGCAGAAACAGCTTGGCGCAGTGCTGTGATACAACAATCGATATCTGTTTTGATGAAATTGAGGTTGAGCGTCAGTCAGTACCCAAACCTGCTTCACTCACTAACAAAAAGGCCTACTGGTAGCACTCAAGGTGCAGGTCTACATGTGGGAACAAGTGCAGCAGAAGCCTCCAGAGAGGGACAGATTTTAACATGGATGTTCCGCTCCCTCCTTCTTGTCTAAAGGCTGAAACAGGATTCTTTGTGTGTGTGTGTGTGTGACACAGTGAGTGAAAGGTATGCAGGGGGCCAGGTGAGGGGGTCCAGGGGGCTTCCATCCCCTCATGTTAAGATCATTGTTTGGCGAGCTACGACTTGCCAGGAGCTCATCGCCATAGGCTGAGAAACACCACACGTTTGGCATTTAAGAGTATGAACCAGGTATTTAACTAGTTAGTAATGCACAATTTTCTCTCCTAACCTGGTCTCGTTATGTGATGTTTCTGTGTTAGTTTTAAAAATGTGAACGCTGCTGTGTTCTTACTAAATTCAGTTGGGTGGAGTGACCACTCCCACGACCCCCACAGTTTTTCTCATTGCTGATGGGTTCGGGGCAGCTAATGGTTAGTAATTTGTCCATGAACGGGAAGTGATGCAATTAAAAGGCTCCACGGCGCAGCACACACACTTGAGTCTGTCATTTCACCTGAGAATGTGGGGGACAGGGGCGAGACCCTGCTGAGAAGGTGAGAGATGGCTTCCTTTTACCCAGTGCTGTAAGCAGATTCGACACAAGTTAAATCGTACTCCGCATCATGATTTCAAACAGCAGGCTTTGCTGCATCCACCACCTTTTCTATTGGCTGGATGAGGAGATTTAAAGTTTACGTGAACTGCACAGGTTAAGAGCATTTTGCAGCACTTGCCCTTTGAGTGATTTTCAGTGAATGCGAAAATGAGATTTTAAGCTAATATTCACACACACCTCAGTGTACAGTCCAACCAGGCCTTGTGGGGGGGAAAAAAGGACAGGAGCAAGAGAGGAGCAGAGGTGATGAAGACGATGATGACATATCGGCTCAGCTGTTCACCTGTGGGGGGGTGGGGGTAGGGGTGTGGGAACAAGGCAGTAAAACAGCAGGTGATGATAGCTATCACTAAGGCAGTGTGAGGTTAAAGACGCCCTGAAACCGCTCTCACACACTACTGGACCATCACCTCCGCACTGTGTTTAGCCTAAATGACCACTGTAACCCTCCCATACCTTCACCTTGCCCTGTTATTCCCACTTCGACCCATATTTCATCTGCTCTCTCCTTCTCTGAAAGCCAGATGGTGCAGACTACTCCAAGATCTTGCAACAACATCAGCTGCAGTTTTTAGCATCAGTCACGGCTCTCTCAAAGGCTGTACTGACAAAGTGCCTGACTGACACCAACTTCGGATCCCTGCGTTCACCTTCAACACTTCTCTTTATGACATGTGAATGGTCATGGGCTCGCAGAGATCATTTCACCAACCAAGTGTGTGAATCAGAATCAGAATTTCTTTATTTATCCCCGAGGGGAAATTCTATAAAGGAATTCTGATTGGTTGACCAACTAAGTGTGTGCGTGTAGACAGCACGCACAATAACTTGAACACATGCAATGCATTTGAGCAATATGATCAGATAATTGCAAAATACTGTACAGCATGTCTTTACAAAGCCAGACATCAGTAAATCACAGATTTAAAAAATTAATAGTTCTGGTACTGGTCTAACAAGGCCTCAAAGCTGTTTTTAAATCAGTTAAACCATGGGGAGATCAAGAGCGTCACACTAACCTGGTTTGGTGAGATTCAAGACGCTTTTTTCCCCTCCACATCACTCAGATCTTATTCCTTTTCACAATTTTATAGTGTTGAATAACCATGTCAAATCATTTCACTGTGGGCTATTATAAAAGAGAGCTCCACTGATATTTTTGGTTCATGAGCCAAGTGTCTCCAGTCCTGATTTTTTAAAAGGCAATTTTCAATTCCCGGATGTTTTACTTCCAAATGGTTTTAATGGTGTGAAAAAACAAGAATAAATATTACTAGATATTCGAGACACAAATCACGGACGGAGATCGAGTTAGCAGAGATCTTTTGTCAATAAACTGTCGTGTATACTTGACTTAATCTGCTACCCTATTGAACAAACGCCCACAAGTAACAATAGAAAAAAAACATACAAAAATGTTATTTCTAACGTACGATTTGCAAAGCATCGTTGGTAAAAATGTCAAGCATGAGTAGCTAACGAGGAATAAAATCTTTACTTCCGTCATTTTTTCCTCGTTTGTTGCTAAGATTTCCGTTTGTCACCGGCTAACACTAGCTAACTGTGACAAACAAAACGAGCAAATTAGCTAACTCTGCCGATGTTTTGAACTTTTTACGACTTACTAGGAGCGGGACCTGGCTGCAGATGTTTCAGACTATTCACAATTTACCAGCAACATAAAGGAATTACATCTGGCTGATAATCATAACTTTTAGCCAAAGCAAGTCAATTACACCCGGAATCCCGTCGGCCGAATTTAAAGGGGTCCCTCGCCTCCGTACCTGCGCGTTGCAATATCATCTTTCGCCACACAAAACTGACAATTACTACTTATTACTTATCTATGGGGGCGCTGTTCCCAAAATTTGAGAGAACTTGAGCCACAATGCAAGGAAAATATATTTATGGTATAATTATACATATATATATAGCATAATTGATAGTTTCAGTAATAGCAACCGCAAGAAACCGTGAAAAACATCTTACAGTGTATCCTGTGGTGGTTTATACTGACCTTAGAGGTCACATCTCAACAGCTATTTTAAAATCAATACAGAGCTGGTGACTTCAGACCACCCAAGATGTCATACTGCAAAGACACGTTTTCTTACTTTCACCAGCACATTATGATAATGGATGCACTGCATCACTGTGCATGTGACACTTTATTTTACTAGCTGTTTATATTCACTTGGTTTGTATGTCTTCATCATGATTATTTACTGCCAGATAATTTTGGGACCATCACCAACTTCATTTCAAATATTCATTTCAATATTCACGTAGATTAAAATATCAGATTATGTGTGAAAAAAATCTGGATTGAAGATTTTTAAGTCTCACTGAAGAAAAACTTCTGCCGTCTAAAAGGTTGACAATAAAACATCTAGACTGCTGATATACACTGTGCAGAACACTTTCACTGGTTATTAAGAAATTACAGCAACGACATGGTGTTTTTTTCCCCCATTTTATTTTACAAAGACTCCACAGATCCAGCGTCACACTCAGAAGTTCCTAGGAAACAAAAGGAGGACAAGAGCAGATATTAGTTTATAAATCCAAATGGTCTGATCCAAAACATCCCGCTGAACAGGTAAACAAAAAAAACAATCAGCTGGAAAAGCACTGGTGTCAGTAACAAAAATGAACAACGGTTGAATTGGATTTAGCTTCAGGCTTCTGGTATTGTGCATGCTGGCTCACTGTCAGCTGTTCTATTCAAGTGTCCCACAGTGCATCCCACTGAAAAAAATCTGGCTTCAGTTACTGGTTAAATTTTGTTATCGGATGACAGCAATCCTGAGTCTAAACGTCGGGCGTGAAAAAGGCCCAAACAAGTTCAGCATCGTTTCCAAATGTGTCGACTCAGCGTAGACTGTTTAAACAGTGTACACTGCCTACATTAGGTCCGATTCCCTCCTCTTCTCGCAAAGAGGAACAGCTTCGACTTTGCAGCACAAATTAGCTTTATCAGATTTATCATTAAGTATTAACATACAGCATTACACTGCGTCATCACAGAAACGCCGACTCAACACTGTGGTCAGATCCATAAAAAGTGTTTTCAACAACTGCTTTAAAGAATTAAGGGAGTGAAAAAAGAAGATTACAACTGCATACGTCAGAAACTCTTGGCTGGTCATCCTTATTCATGCATACTTCGATGTTACACATCTATCTCAGCAGCAGAAAATGGAATTTGAGAAGAGGTTCTTACTTTGCAACAACGTTGTCATTCTTTGCCAGCCTCAGGATGGAGTCATCAGACTCGCCCTGTGGGAGGAAAAACACGAAATCTGCTCAGACAGAAGCTTTCAGCGAGCAGAAGACGATGTGGCGGCAGTGGCAGCTTCCCAACAGAGAGCGCCGCGAGTCAGAACCACCGACATATTCAGCTCAAGGTCGTTTCCGCTGCACAAACCTGCTTTTCATTTTCACTTTCACAAGTAGAATCCACCTGCCCAAAACGTTAAACTTCCCAATCTGCTGGTCAAGTTTTAATCGATGGATGACAAAAGCTGCACATCCACAAAAAATATTAGGTTCATACTGAAATTATTATTAGAAGGTCCCAGAAACTGTGCTGGAAGTTTGCTGCTGCTGACAAAGAAAATGAGAGCTGATGCAAACTTGACACTTGGCTCTTTTCATTTAATGTGCTTCTAATGTGTTTTGACTTGTTCCACAAAAAAAAAAAAAAAAATCCACAAAAATTGTTGATAAAACAACAATCATAGCGTACTGTCATTTTGTTCATTTCACCAGTCATTCATATTAACTTTGACTAAACGTTTCAACCACAATTCCTTCACACTGAGAGACCTAATCTGGTGTGAGACAACAAACACAATAATTTTCTGCCACATATGAAAACATTTTTAAATTTACCTGCAACACTTTGTGTTGCAGTAGCCTCTGTACAAACTCTGATCACTAGTACGCTTTTCAGATGAAGACAAAACTCTCACTGACAAACAAACTGAGGACTTTTCTGCGTTTGTGGCGCAGCAGGTAAACTAAAATACAAACGATATTCAACAGAGGCTTACCATTCTGCGGATGGCGCCGCAGATGGCGTAGGTCTTGAACTGACCATTGAAGCGACCAGTCACCTTGTCAACCTGCAGAGGACAGAGCACAAATGGTAAGAACATTTTAACTCAAAAGCTGGTGCACACAGCAAACTAAGGGTTAAAAATTTAATTCCTCAACATGAAGATAATCACAAAATCTTTATCCTCCAACACCGGAATAGTTTCCACAACAACTTTGCACCTATCTATAATTCGAATGTGCCAACACTTGCTTTCATAATGAAACGGCAGCTTTGTGACAATCATATTTTACATTCTTGGTTATTTGAAACCACTCAGTGTTTTTCCCTACTGTTTACAGTCTCAGGTGACTCACTGACTACATCGACAGCCAGAATGATTATGCCAATATTATTCTATGACGGGTCTATTACATGCTGAAAACTGTTCCCTTCATATTCCTTCTTCCATCCTGCGGAACCTCTCGGCTGAACATTAATGTTAAAATCTCACTGTCGTGGTGCTGCTGTGGTTTATTCCTGTTGCTCCATGCAAATCTTACAGGCAACAATGAGCCCACTGTTTCATTTAAAGCTCAGTACAAAGTAAATTCAGACTGGAGAGCATGTAGTCACCAAGCTAGTGAACTACCTCATAATCTGCAAACTGTCCTAACAACCGACACAAAATCTGCGGAGACACTGATTTTTAATACCAACCACTTTTTGTGATCCAGTGACTGTAGTCCGTCCAACATGAGTAAAAACACACAACCATTTCTGGTTTTGCAGAACAGAAGACTGACGGTCTGTTACAGGTGAGCTAAGATGTTAATGAGCTAAGAAGAGAAGTTTAAGTATTTCATGTTTACCCCTTTTCCCTAAATCTGCTTGATTTAATATGAAACGCCTTAAAATTAAAAAACTAAAATTTGCTTTCTCAAATCTAAAATAAATGTAAAATAAATTTGAGACAGCAATAAAAGTAATATTGTGGTCTAATTTCAACAATAGCCCTCTGTTTATGTCCTCTGTGCACCCTGCTCAGTAGCCTGGACTGTTGCGGAGCAGACAAGTGTCAAGACTGCGTCCCCTTTAGGGAGACAACAAGCACAGCTGCAACACCAAAGTGGACAAAAAGGACAACAAGCCAAAAGCCCGTCAAGTTCCATTTCGCACATCCAAATATTAAAAAGCCCAGTTTATAAACTTCATTTCTTCCCAAAAGAGGGAACGCATAGTGAGAATAAAAGAAGAGATGTGTGGTGTCAGTCCGTCTACAGAAAGAAGCTAAATGGTAAACTGTGGGATGTGGCTGGGAACTGTGTGCACATCTACAGCAGCAGGTGAATGAAATGTGTGCTAGTGGCCCCTGCAGATGGACAGGAGTCAGAAAAGTGTTTGGATGAGAGACAACAGCAAAAACTAGCAATCGGATCAAAAGCAACTTGTTTTCTACTTATCTCAGCAGCAAAAAGTCACAGACAAAGTTCTATCTCCGCTGCAGCTGTAACATGTGTAACATCTGTGACCTTGGACAGGGTGGCCTTTACACCGTAATTCTTCAATTTACCTCAGCAATGTTGATCTGGATGGAAGCATGGTCCTTGGCTCCAATGATTCTGTTGCTAGCAGAGCTGCAAAACACAAAGTTGTTTTTACTGTCACCATCATTCACACCGATTTCCGCATTCAGTGGAGCGACAAGGTAAACCTACAACAACGCTTACTGTTGTTACCCACAACGTATATTTTTCACGTCGTTAAATACCACAAAGCTTAACTCAGAAAAGCTTACGAGTTATCTTTCATTTATCCCGGTATGCCACAAATCACTCACCATTTACGTGGGACGTAAAGGTCCACAAATTCACCAGCGTCGTTCTGCATGTTTAAAGGCTGTACAGCTGGTCGCTTACAAATCTGAAAGGAAGAAAGTAATATTAAACTAAAAACTGAAGTATTTTCTTTAGCGTTGACTAGCTAACATTACGGTAGCTCAGCACTCAATCTCATCGGGAATAAGCAAAACAAAAACACTCCTGTTCATATTTAAACAGTCATCCCCCAAAACTAGGTGAAACATCACCATAAAGAATAAAATCCGGAACATTAATTCAGTGCGAGTCTACACAGAACCAGCAGCTACATGAGAGTTAGCCCGCTAGCACATCAGCTAGCATGCGGAGCGCACAGCACGGCGGCATGTGGCTGCTCACGCACTCGACTAATGTCTGATATTTACACACAATCTCTACCATAAACACCAACCAAAGATTATCTACAACGACACTGTCACATTAACTTCGACAAACATCACAAAGATTACGCCTACGAGGGGATTCGTTACTTATTTTACGCATTTTCAATAAGAGAGCTCGACAGAAACCCACCGTATACGACTAATGGCCGACAGGAAAGGAAGAGCGATTCACCCGGAAGTAAAAATATCTCTCTGAGCGTTTCGTTCGCCCCCTGCCGGACTTTGTTAGAATAACCTGAATGATAAAGTAGTTTCTCACACTAAATATACATACATGTAGATTTCTTTCACTTACTACACTATTATTATTATTATGATTAATAACAGCACTTCGCAGACGTAATAGTGTTACATTATAAATCAGGATTTCGGCAGTTCGGCAGTTGATACCCGTATACTGCTTTTAAACATGCATCGAGAGGTTAAAATAGGTGTTAAGCAATGAGGTCTGACTTCAAGTCTGCATTCCTGCTCATCAGAGCACTGCTGGATGCGGTTGAGGTCTCACTCCATACTGGGAAAACCATGTATTATGCACCTTGATAAGGGGAACCACATGTTTTTGGTCATATAGTATATACTACAAATGGTCTGCTATTTATTACAGTTATAACACACATTCATAAAAAGTCCAAACATTCTGATTCTACTTTAATAATTTATTAAGGAAACAGTAAACGTCCATTATGTTGCACATAATGTAAAATAAAGTATATATATATAAAAGTTTAAATGTTTAAAGTTTAAATAAAAGTTTTCACATTTGTATTGAACACAAACATTCAGAACAAATTCTGCTGTTGCAGAGCACACGTAGCAAAACGTGTTCTTTTTGGCAGCGTCTGAGACACTGCCAAAAATTCAGCAGATTATAAACTCACATGTAAAAAAACATGTATTACAATTAATTCATGTCACTGACATGCACAAAACTGCAGAACTGTTTCTGAAATGCAATTATATTTAGCCTGTCATAGTGGATGCAGTTATCAGATATAAATCATATAAATTAGATTTGTTCACATCTAATATATGCTCGCACATATGAGAGCTTGAACATGATAGACTTTTGCAATAAAACACAGGAAAAAAAACAAAGAATCTAGTTTGTTAAGCTGTTAAGAGTCTTCAAAGGCGCCATATGGTGAAACAAATAAAAATATTCTAAATAATTCCCTTAAAACTAGCATACTGTAACTAAAAGTGCCCCAACGTCACGGTCATTGCGATTTCTCGTTGACACATGTACATCCAACAGCCAGCTCGTAAGGACACTTGCACCAGACGGTGTCATTCATGCTGCGTGTCCTCTTGTAGATTGAAATCTTGAGGTAAATGGGCTTGGCGATCATGTTGGCTATAGTGCAGGTCGTGCACACAGCGTTCTGGATGAAGGGGGGATGGCTGTCCACTAAAACATCTGCCCTGAAACATATGACAGCAAACGTGAATAAGTGGAGGCGCACGTGGAAGTGGAGCAGCAAACAAGGGTGGAACATTAGGGCACACTGGAGTTTAATGTGCTTTGTAGTCATGCTTCTGCAACTTAGTTAAAGTTCTGCCACAACAAGGAGCTTCTTTTGCATTTTTACGGAGCGCAGGTGACAGATAGTTTTTCACTGCATCATTTCATACAAAATTTCCCTGAAATTCTGTAATTTTTAGCTGCATCAGTGACGATGCTGAGTGAAACATTTTTCCAGTCCTTAGATGGATCACCTGGAAATTCAGTATGGACATCCAGCAGGTGAATTATAATACGAGTGCTGAGCTCCTCACTTAAAACTTAAAACATGTAGCTTTATGTAAACTGCACTGTGTTTCACTCTGCCTTGTGTTTGGGATGAACACACCTGATTTATGACAGTTCTGTTCAAGAGGAACTACTTTGCTGTGTCACTTTTATTGACATGGAATGCATCGATTGGAGCAATTCGTGCATTTGTACGTGTTGAAAATAAGAAAAAAAATCCCTACATTTTTAGAAATTATCCCCAGGCGCTTTGCATCATCACAGTGTGATAAGAAAATGTCCGTATCTCAGAGACAACACATGAGAAGATAAACAAGTAAACTATGCAGAGTAAAACTTATATAAAAAGATAAAACTGTGATTTTTCATGTGATCTACACATGTTGTACAGTTTGATATGTGCCCTAAATATATCTTTACCAAATTTCAAGACTTTAGACCAATCAGAACGAATGTTGAGGCATTTTCCCTCCTTTTTAAACGTAGTGTTGGAGGCACAGACTTCTTCTCCATTAGTTTCAAAGATTTTCAGTGTCACTTTGCTTCTATTAAAAACTCTGAAAAGTGACTCAGTGAGTTTTGAAAAATGTATACAGCATCAGAAACTATACTATAATAACTATACCAACTATATCGCTAATGAAAGCTTCGACAATGTAACTCCACTGATATCAGAAGAAGAAAACTCACTTCAGGGTCCAGGGTGCAACTGAAGAGCTACGGAGATTGGAAACGTGTTTGAAGTGTGGCACATGAGATTTGTTAGTAGGTGTACAGTCCTGAGGACAGCTGCACACTGTCCCCATCAGTCCCAGTAAGACCTGGAAACACAAATATTTAAACACATTCACAAGATTAAAATCATGTCGCCAACATCTTTGACCAAAATGGACAAATAACAAGCCGATACCTTCATCTTCATATGCAACATTTGCTCCACATCAGCTTTGTTATCTGTTGTCATTATCAACTACCGAATTAAAGTTAAAATAATAATCCTTGTTTTAGCTGCCATGGGTTTGTGTATAAATGAATTCTGACATCACAGCTGTTCTTGGAAGGTCCCTTTTGAAAGTTGCCTTTCTTTCATAAAATTATTTTCAGGCTTTGAATTAATGTGAAGGAACATTAAATTAAGTCTCTAAGTTCATCACTCGGGCACATCATCCACTTTAATTGTGAAAAAACATTTGCGGGCTGCAGTGTAATTTCCTTTACTCACCAGGAGTGAAGTGAAGCTCATCCTGAGAAGCAGACACGAATACCTCGAAGCTGGACGAAACAGAAAGCGGTCTTATTGTGTTGTGTGAGCTCGGCTTTGGCTGGATGGTGTCCTCTTCACTGAGCTGTTAATGTGTGCCACTCTCTCTGTGGTGGATGTTTTTATACTCTCAGCGATGAAAGAGCCTATTTGCATTCTGGGGAAAACAAGGAAGGCGGGCATCACGGGCAAACCCATAGTGTCATTTCAATTTGAAATGCACTCATGGGTTTTTAACTTGAACCTCCAGGCTATGTTAATAAAAAGCAACCCAGTATCTCTGAGATCTTTCCCTAACCTTAAACAATGTGTAAATTCTGCGGAATAAATTTCAGTGTTTCAAATCTTTTCCTCACTTTTAAAGCAGATTTTCATTCAGCTGAGGAGCTGTGGTGCGGGCACACGGGATCCTATTGACCACAACGGAAAACAACTGTGTCCTTGTACACAAATCCTACACACTGTATGTGTGACCCTTTCACAAACGGCTGTGATACGATGTTAAATAAAAGTCACACATTCACTGTAGTAACGCCAAGGCTGAAGTGTGACTTAACATAAATGCTTTTATAAATTGGTTGTCAGAATCAGCAGAAATTTGAGTTTTTACCAAAAATCCAAACCTGCTCTTATCACGACCTGATATACTGACCTTCACGACAGCTTGATGCCTTGGAAAATATCAGTTTATGGTGTCAATATTTTATATTAAATTACTGGTCAATCACACCCAGACTTTCAACCAGGAATCTGCTGTTAGCATCACCAGTGAATCCAAAAGTCATCACTGACTAATCTTAACTTAAGTTGCTTAAGTATTATCAGGGAGAGTTGCAGATCTGATCTGATATGAGTTGCAGACATCAGCTGCAGGAATGTCTGCTTTGTCTTGAATATATCGAGATTAGATGACACTCAAAGTGCCAGAATAACACTCAAAAAAAAAAGTCAACAGCGACGTCTCTTCCCAAGGGAAGGCAGACGTCCCTACAGCTGATATCTCCAAAGCTCTGCAGCTCACGGCAGAAGTATCTACACGGATAATCAGCACGCAGTGCCTAACGCAACCAGCTGCAGCCGCTTCGTCGCTTTGTTCACTTGATGACAAAGGTTTCGTATGGCTGCTTGCTGGTATTCTCCAACAGTCATAAGTACAACTTCAGGTGTTACATTATGCAGTGGTTTCGGTATGTAGACATGCTGACACACACACATAGAAAGAATGAACAAAATACATGTTCACTGTAAAAGCTTTATGTCATCTGTTTGTTTTTTTAATTCAGTGCAAGAAACCACAATGACCCCAGGGAAAGACAGGTTTCTCCCGTGGGCCTGATTTGGGATCACACCCCTGCTGTCACAGCGCTGAGCCACGGCTTCCTCTGAATTTGATCCGGGGAAACCTTACGCCCACACAGGAGGCTCTCTCTCGGTTATGCTTACAGGCGTGTGGTAACCGGCCTGCCACCTACTCTATCTCACGCTCGGCGAGCTCAGCCAGACAAAACTACAGGCAGAACTAGAAAGTTTGGAGAGGCAGAGCCAAATGGTTTTGAGCGCCAAAGAGGTGCATGTCTCCAACCTGAGCAGACAGCACAGCTTTGGTCATAACTGCTCGCTCTTTGTTTTCACATTGAGTCATCAGCTTGGAGTGAGACTGACACCCGAAATGCAATCGAGCTTCTCTGTGGCAGGTCAGCTGATGGCTGACAGCAAGGCAGCAAAATGATGACCTTTTCATCATCAGTCGTATGTGCTATGACAAAATGAAGGCCCGATTGAGCAGAAACGTTCAGATGCTATGAATTGGCAGGAATTGTGAAGTCTGTCTTCATCTAATTTTCTCAAAAACTGTAAAACCAGTTAAATTTATCTCCTCCAACATTTTCTGCACCTTCAGACTGCGAGTCAAAACTATCCGGACAGATTTTTAGCGCCCACAGTGCGTCAAAATGTTTGACAGCGAATTGTGCTATGAATAAATCCTCACAAACAAAGTTTATGTTTTTTTTATTGTGGTTGATGAAATGTGGACAATCTCAGAATTTTATTTCAGATCATGAATTTTTGACAGAATTTTGAGTTCTACCCACACTTAAACGTTTGCAGTCAATGAGAAACAGAGCATAAAGCAGAGCTTAAGCATAAATTAAGCTTGGAGCCATCAGTCTCAAATTCAATTCAATTCAGTTTATTTATATAGCGCCAATTCACAACAAAAGTTATCTCATGACACTTTCCAATTAGAGCAGGTCTCGACCAAACTCTTTAATTAAATTGTAATACAGAGAGCCCAACATTCCCCCTTGAGCAAGCACTTGGCGACAGTGGCGAGGAAAAACTGCCTTTTAGAAGGCAGAAACCTCAGAGCAGACCCCGGGTCTAGCAATATTAGTAACAATAATAACAGTAGCAGCTGCAGCAGAGTAGTAATAGAATTAAAATAGATTATGACTAAACAGTAGTAAACGCAGTGAGTTTCGAGCAGGACCGCAGCAGGAGGTCCAACCGCGATCCATGAGAACCTGAGAGACGAGAAAGTACAAGGACTCCAGGGAAGACGTTGGGTTAGTGATATGCATTAATGGGACATGAATGTGTGCAGAAGGAGAGGGAGAGGAAGAAAGAGCTCAGTGCGTCATGGGAGGGCACCCGGTAGTCTAAGTCTATAGCAGCATAACTAAGGGCCGGCCTAGGCCAGCCCTAACTATAAGCTTTATCAAAGAGGAAAGTTTTTAGTCTACTCTTCAATATAGAGAGGGTGTCCGCCTCCCGGACCGAAACCGGAAGATAGTTCCATAGTAGAGGAGCTTGATAACTAAAGGCTCTGGTTCCCAGTCTCCTGTTGTCTTGAAGATTTTTCCTTGATAACTGAAGAGCAGGATCATGACTGGCCCTTGGTGTCTGAGGTTCTGGGTTTGTGCCCTGCACCTTTCGGATGTTGTCCGATATGAACAGGCTGCTCATTTGACATGAAAGATTATTATTCAAGAATGAGCGAAAATTGCTAGTACCAAGTTTGTTTTCATATATTAAAAAAAATATTTTCTGTCTCAAACTGTAAGAAGACATAAGAGACATAGAGCAGAGCGTGGTGTGTGACTGGCCTTTATTCTTACGCTGAAACTAATCTTGGATCAGAGGTTGTTTATAGTGAAAGTTTAGATGCTGACCTGACAGTTGGGAATTTTACAGCAGGGCGTTAGTTTCACCACTGAATCCATCACATTGTAGACCGAGAGGGTTCCTCAAACTGTCTATAAATCAGTGATGAAATACTTTTAGCAAGACTCCGTTTTGTCCTTGAATCTGTACAAATGATGAGTGATGAACAGTTAATGATGCTTAAATCACTCACTGCTTCATCACTGCATGAGAAATAGCGCTCGTAGTGCTTGTTCTCTGTCTGTTTGCTGTAGCCATAATGCTGGTGAAACACAGGAGTCTCTGCAAACCATATATGGCTGTTATGCGGGTAATGGTTGTGTAATATAAGCACAGCCTTGAACTGTGCCACCTGCATGCATCAGCATTGGCACGCATTACTTTCTGTGATGTCAGGCCCACTCATCGGGCGCCTGCCTTCCCGGCAGATAAACCAGACAGTTGATGCTGGACAGTTCTGCAAAGGCACAGATTTTGTTCGGTACATTTTTCAAACATCCACTGGTGATGTGTTTCAAACTCTGACAAAGACACAGTTTGACATTTGGTGTCGTTTTTTTTTTTTTTTTTCATAAAGTGGGTTTCACTCTTGTGCTTGACAGTTAAATCTGAAGCAGGCTTAACTTAATTTAGATTAAGATCCTGGTTGCCAGGGAAAAACCAGAAAGTTATCGCTCCAAACTAGGAAACAGCTTTGGACTTAACCCCCATTAAAAATGCAAACTTCAGTGTTGGTTACTGGGTGAATAAAACGAGATATAACACGATATATCAGGCTAGCTGGTTTCAAGTGTGTGTGTGCTGAGCTAAGAGAGCTGACTACCATCTCCAGCCATGTATTTCATGGACGCACACAGGAGCAGTTTAAATTTAACTCTCTGGCCAGAAGGCCCAAAATATTGAACTCCTGCTTCTGGGAGGGTTGTGGTTAGCGTATGGCTAATGAAAACACCAGTGTTACTTGCAGGTCTGTGACAAGATGTGAAGTGTGGTATCATCATGCATGTTCATGTTATACCCCCACCTCACTAGAGGACACTACTTCCTGTGGTGGCACTAAACACTTGCACTGGATATAAATTGTGAAGAACAAAGTTGCCCAGTTTGACCTGACCAGGTCAGCTGACAGCCACTCAGATTGGTGACAGATCAGTAAAATACTCAGCTCTCAAAATGAAACCCAGAGAGGGCAAAGACCTGATGTCATTTCTCTCAGATTTCTGTGGACTTTGTTGAAGGATAATTTTAACACTTGGATTTTGCGAGGGATGTGAAACTGCTTTCACTCGCTGCCTCAAGCAGACTATTGATGAGGCAATGAAATTTGACGAAATTACTCTCTCAGGCAGTGAGTCACTTCTGACTCACATCCCAGTTGGCATCAGCCCAACCACATGTTTCAGCATTTGGCTCTGAGGCTGCTTTGTGGACAACATAAAACACAGATAAGTTGGCAGACGATGACAATATTTTCTACCCAAAAGGTCAAAGGTCAGCTTCACGGTGACATCATAATGTTTTCAGTCCTTTATTCAACAGCAGAACTCATGCAACAGAAGGGCAGACTGCGACCAGATTTCACGTGCTAACGCTGCATTCGCTTTGCACTCGTAAGTCGTAGTTGAAACACTGAAAACATGCAAAGCCACAGCTTTTATCTAAAAACAGTGAACTCGGTGTCCTCTGAGGTCGACCGAGTAGACCAAGTTGGAATTCTGACTTCAGGTGGCGTTCGAGAAAACAAGTCGAAAAAAGGCGTACGAGTACAAATCGACAATTGTACATTTCTGTGCCACTAAATGAGTCCAGTGCAATGCATTCTCTCATTGGCTGATGTTCATCTATGGGTGAGCAAAAACATTTTAAAACTCCATGAGGAAAAGAAACTGAGATTCTTGTAACAGAGCCTGAGACTGACAGAGAAAATCTGCACTCAACACTTTGTGGCCTCAGAGGCTTTTCCATCATCTCAGAAACTCATTCTATTGTTGCTGGTTGCTTTTTTGCTGGTTTATTAATCTTCAACAATAGTATTGTTGCAATTTTTATTTGTTTATTTATTTTTTTTGCTGTGCGAAGATGCGTGTTTATATTAAAGCTGCTCCATAAATAATGTTGAGCTGAGTTAAAGCATCCATGTTTTACAATCTGGAGCTTCTTTGCAGCAACATCCATATTTGTAGTCCACCACAGGCTCACCGGTTGGAGTCTGGACAGATGTGGATGAAAACTGCAGCTTGACTGATGCCTAGAGGCACACAAACATGAGACAGTAATTCCAGTTGCATATTACTGTATTTGGGAATTCCTGTGGAAGACCCTGGATGCTTCACTGCTTTTGCATAATTCAAAGCAAACAGGCTGGTGGATGGAGGAAGTACAGCATAAACAGTGAGAACGTGGAACAAAAGAAGGTCACACACACACACACTGCATGGAAACTGGATTCCATGCTGTTATTGTTGTGTTCTTTATCCACACACCAGACACTCTCATTTTAATGTATTCAGACAAGAATCCCTCAACACACACCCACTCAAGTGGAGGGAAAGCACTATTTGGTCACTTAAAAACAGAAATGTTGTTCGGTCTTTTAGTCACACAATACACTATATAGACAAAAGTACTCGGACAACCTCTTTATTATTGAATCCATGTGTGGTACGGGGCTGTTTCTCAGGGTTTGGACTCGGCCCCTGACTTCCAGTGAAGGGAAATCTTAATGCTTCAGCACACCAAGACATTTTGGACAATGCTATGCTTCCAACTTTGTGGCAACAGTTTGTTGAAGGCCCTTTTCTATTCCAGCATGACTGTGCCCCAGTGCACAAAGCAAAGCTCCATAAAGACATGGTTGGATGAGTTTGGTGTGGAAGAACTTGACTGGCCCACACAGAGCCCTGACCTCAACCCCATCCAACACCTTTGGGATGAACTGGAACGGAGATTGTGAGCCAGGCCTTTTGGTGTGGACACTAAGAGTTTATGTTCCCATCTCTTGTTAAATTGCCTTCAACTTTTCGTCTCTTGGACACACCAACACTGGTGTCAAAGCTCATGAAGAAGACAACAGGAAAAGGTGTCATGTTGTAACGATTTTTATTTCCCGTCATGAACTTGATCAAGCACAAGAGAAGCCTTTCACAACACAAGGAGAGCATAATATTACAGAGATGATAGATGGCATCAGTTTTCACCTTCGTGTCACAAGAAGGACAACAAAACAAAACAAAACAAAAACAAAAAGCAAGAATTAAAAACTTGGTTCAACTTGTTTTTCCATAATGATAAAAGCTACAAAAAATCTAACAATGTTGAAATCCTCTTCAGAACATACAGAATTATAATACAGCAACACTACAACACTTTTCATCTCGCCCTCCCGTCCCCACCCTCTAAATTACTCCTGAAACCGACGGTCACAGACGGACAAACATCGAGTACTGTACACAGACACGAGTCATCACGGCTCCACTGATACCAGAACGTTCTCAGGAGAGCACGGCAACCACCACCTCCACAGCCCCAGCCTGCACCAACCGAGCGCCACACCAGGCCACACCCGCCTCTG
The DNA here is from genome assembly GCF_020382885.2 of Scatophagus argus. Taxonomy (NCBI): domain Eukaryota; kingdom Metazoa; phylum Chordata; class Actinopteri; family Scatophagidae; genus Scatophagus; species Scatophagus argus. The sequence continues at coordinate 2,231,687 of NC_058500.1, forward strand.
GATCGAGTGCAAATCTTTGTTTTTAGTTTTGTTTCTCAAAAATGCACTTTAATTGAGGGAGGATCTACAGTATCTGCCAACACACAAGAGGTGAGCGTTCAGCCACACACACACAGCATGTGACTGGATGCTGTCCTTCATCATTTTTATTGTCCAAAAAAATAAAAGCGAATCAATGAAATCATCAGTAAAAGCTTGCAGACTGAGGCTGTGGGCAGACTTCAGCTCTCTCCTGTCTAACCATTCAGAAGATTGAGTGTGTGTGTGTGTATGTGTGTGTATGAATGTGAACTCTCAAACAGAGATTTTTAATTCCCAATTGTCATGATAACTTACAGCTGGTCACCGTCAGTGCAAACACAACACAAAAGAGCCGCGGACCGTCAGAGTCTTTGATGGGAAACATCAACAGGAAGTGCTGCCTTTCATTGATGTCAATGAAGAATGAGAATCAAGAAACTGGTGCCAGCTGCTGGTCACTTGTTTTGTCAAATTCAACCGAGTTGTTTTGAGAATTTACAGTAAATTTACAAGTAAAACTTGAAACTTAGCGGGCAGAGGGGGGTCGTACATTCTCTGGTTCGATTCGACTGCGTTCTTCTCACCAGGAGTAAAAGCTGACAGTGGAGGGTGGATGGGACCGAAACGAAGAAGCCAACTTCATCTTTCCAGCACCGTTGGGCAACTTTGCCATTTCAACACTATGGCGGCCATTTTGCGACCCTTCTCACTGGTTTACTGTTAATGGAGGTGTCAGTCATCTGCTGTGTCGCGGCGGCGGTGGTGATGGTCTCGCCATCGAGGGGTCGCAAATCGTCGCGAGTAGCCACACGTTGTTGCTCTCTTGTTGAAGTCCTTGTACAGCAGTGCGATCCCGCGTCAGGAGGGCAACGCCACTGTGTGAGGAATGTCGGTTTCTGTTTTGCTGACAGAATTAGGCTCATTTGGATTGGATGCTGTCTTTTACTGACTCAACTTTCTTTTTGTTTAGCAAGTTTTTGGTTTTTATAAGAAATCTTAGAAAAATTAGAACCCTCTGAGAGGAGTTTGCACCTGATATGGCATGACTGAAGTCCTCTCCTTTATCTTTTCTTTTCGTCAGTAGATTTCACGTTGTCACGTTTGCGCGAGTCGCCATCTGACTGGTGTTGTTACTTTTGTTACCAACGACGGAGGATATAAACGCCGTCTGGTCTTGTGAGCTTATTACAAAACGGTTTTGTTTTTGTGTCTGTTATTCTGCTTGGTTAACAAAAATTAACTGAGAAAAGGACGGTGGTTGTGTCAATTAGAGGAGTTTGCGCCATCTGCTTGGGTTCTCCATCCTTGTGGTATCTGACCTTGAGTCGCATCCTCTCCCAAACTGAAAACGTTTGTTTTTTTGGTTGTTGTTGCACAGCAAAAACTTTGCAACAATACATTAATGCCTCAGAGATGCTCCAAAGTCTTAGGTTCTACAGGCATAAGCTGGTTTTGAGACATTTCACAAATGATTCACGGGGGGGGAAACAGAGAAGTGAAAATGTGACCGACTATCGAAGGGCGACTAAAGAGCGATAAAAACACTGATAGAATTCCCCACAGACGGGGGAAACCTGGTCAGGATGAAGACAGTCTGGTGAAAAAAAAAAACAACGATAAAAATACAGAACAGAGCTGGCTCATGTCTGACTGACAGTCAAGTTAATCCTGGAACAGAAAGGACAAAACCTAAAACTAAAAAAGAAGCAGCAATACTGTTCCTTGGTAACATTTAAGAAAAGTTTAACTTCTTACGTTTGGCTACGTGACGTCACGCTGTGGCATCTCCTACAAAGAACTACAGAGAAAGCTACTGTTCTTACCCACAATGCCTCGCTCTAAAGGCAGGTTTACATCCCCAGACTACAGTAACACACTGTAAACACGTTTGTACAGACCACCAACAGAAACGGCCTCGACTGTTGCTATATGGTACATCGTTAAGTCAGGAAACCCAAAACGCGTCAGTTTTTAGCCTCTGATGCAAATCAAGCGTTCACGTATCCTGACCAGGTGGTGGCAGGTGTTCCCACGAGACCTGCTGCGAATCATTGGTGTATCACGTTCGCTCGAAGTGGACGTCCAGGGGAACCTTACATCCACATGCAAAGCAACGAGACAGAAGCTGAGTGGTAGTTTTCGACAGTCCCTGAATGGGGCCGAGACGCCCGCCTTGTGGAGTCGGGTTCGGTGACACAGTTTAAACATTCGTAAAAACCCGCCCTTTATTTTCCGATGTGCAGATTATCATCTTCTGGGAAACACTATGCACTTAAGATTCGAATGACCTCATTTACAAGCGTTTCAACTCAACAACAAAGAACGTAATAATATAAATACAAAGAAGTGTTTTTTTCCAATATAAAAGGCTCCAAACATTAATTCCTAGCATGACACCGAGTGCGCAGGTGATGATGTTTTCCTGGTTAAAACTACGGGTACACGCAGTACGTCACATGTACACGCTATGAGTAGTAAATGTAAAATGTGAAAATGTAGTAAAAGTACAAAAAATTCACTGTAAACCCTGACGTGATTAGCCTGGTTGTAATACGCTAGGACAGACAAGGTAACTGATGGAGCCGCAGCTTGGAAAAAACAACTACGTGTTCATTATTTCTAGCTGCTTCAGAGTTCGTACTGGCTGGTGGCAGCAGTTTTAAGACAGTAATGTTTCTTTTCATTTTCTTTTATTACAAACGATTCGTCGAGCTGCTAGTTTGAGGCGTTTTGTTCCTTCCTCTGAGGTCTGAGCCCAATGTCACATTTTCACCTCTGTGTTTCCCACCCGGTGGAATTCCTGACTGCAAAGACAGAGGGCAGCTTTTAGATGCACGGCGTTTGAAGAGGAGGAGACGCGTCACATCTGGAGTGTTTGGAGGCCAAGTCGGGGTTTCCTCTCTCTCCACTGGCCGGAGTGCTCACCCACGACGGTCTGACCTCCGCCTGCTTTAGGTGGTCTGCAGAAAGATCAGAAAAGAGAGATTTTAGACGGAGAAAAACTTTCCAAAAGGTTGGATTTCCGAGCATCCTTTCCCTCCAGCACTCAGAGAGGCGTGGCTCCTCTTTTCCTGCACCCCTCCTTCCAGTTTCCTGTCCCTTCCTCAGACCACTGTTTTGCATAGTTAGCGTCCTGAATTCAAACTTCTGTTTTGTGTTTTTTATTGTGAGCATGACAACCTGACATTTACATAGATGACTCTCTCTGCTGCCAGCAGACCGACATGCTGAAAAATATTTACTTTGTAGTGGGAGCAGAGCGACGTTCCACACCTACACAGCATCTGTTTGCCTGCCTTGGTGAAGGTAGCGTGAAGGATCAACAACAAATAATCAGACTTTGACTGCTCGCTGCTGGCAATGACCTCAACAATCACATTTATAATTTATCACAAAGCTGAGGGGGCAAACGCATCAGCTGCGTCAAAACACACACACACACACACACACACACACACACACACACACACACACACACACACACACACATGTATTGTCTAATGACATTTGATGGGCACATCGAGCTGAAACCAGTGCATCAGTGCTGAAGTGAATCCTCCCTTCATGAACGTATTAATGTCCAGAGTCCTTGTACTTATCCCGTCTCACAGGTTCTCATGGATCGTGGTTGGACCTCCTGCTGTGGTCCTGCTTGAAACCTACTGCGATCACTACTGTTCAGTCATAATTTATGCTAATTCTCTGGCCAAGTGCTTGCTCATGGTGGAATGTTGGGCTCTCTGTATAACAAAATTTAACTGAAGAGTTTGGTGTAGTTCTGCTCTGACTGGAAAGTGTCATGAGATAACTCCTGTTGTGACTTGTTGCTATATAAATAAACTGAATTGAAACTTAAGCTCAAACTGACTCATATACACGTTGATTCAACCGCCTGAGCGTTCTGGGCTCTGCAACCGGTGCTGTTGGCAACTATTTCGATTTAATCCTTTATTAGCTGCTGATTCCAGCTTCTTAAATGTCACGATTTGCTGCTTTTCTTCGAGTCTTTGGGTTTTGAACTGCCGGACAGATGAAGCACTTTGGGCTCTAGAAAACAACATTCAGATGAATCAATAATGAAGACAACGTTTGGTCGCTGCCCTGTTCAACAAAAACTGAACATTTGAAGCTTGATGCAGGGTGGATTTACTACGCCAATAAATACTTCTATATTTTTCATTGTTTCTGTACAGCCTGCAAACTTGAACTTGGAGGATTAACATCTTCAGTGGGAACAAAAAGGACTGAGGCTGAGAGGCTGATAAACACATTAAGGTTTGGTCTTTCAGTGAAACTACAGAATCTTACCAGGCCTGTTCTGTAGGTTTATAGAAAAACAAGATGTGTAAAATTCAGCTGCTGTTTGTAAGAACGCATGCACGAGGCCACACTGGCCGTCCCCAACGTTTTAACGGAGCCATAAAAAGGCGTCAAAGGACGACGAGCCTGACCTCTGCACTCTGCCTCTGAATCTTGCTGATGGAGCAGGACGCCAGGTCTTTCTCCCCGGATCCGTCGCCTCCCGACTCGCGCTCCCTCTTTCCTGTGATGCTTCTGCCGTGCAGGAGGAGTCCTGAACGTCGCAGGAGGCAAGAAGAACAATGTTATGTGAAATACTTCCTGCAGGGAACGACTGACAGAGGAACAGAGTCGCCCCCTTGTGGCAGCATTCACACACATTACCGATTCCTCCAGCTGACACTCTATTTGAGAAGTTATACTAAATTACTCTTTTATTGGTGACTGATTAAAATCCAGTTTCCCACCTGGGTGTTGAGGCACAGCGAACTCGTGGTAGAGTAAGCTGCTGGTGACGCTGGTCTGGTTGGGGTCTGGGACTGAGTGGTATCCTGCAGCACACAGCAAGCAGTGGCTTGTGAGGGCGCTCAAAAGGTGCAGGTATTAGGTCACTACACTATCAAATCTATTTTGTTTTTCCCAGAGAAATTCCAGCTATTTTGTCCTCATGTCCCACATGTTTGCTTTCTCAAAGCAACAGGACTCATCTCAGTCAGAGGATGACCTACCAAGCTGCTGCTGCTGCTGCTGCTGCTGCTGCGGTTGTGGTTGTGGTTGATGTTGTGGTGGTGGTGGTGCGAGAGGCTGCAGTCGTTGTTGCTGCTGCTGTCCAGAACTGCTAGGCCTGCTCTGTTCCTCATTGTCAAAGTTGAGTAGGATGCTCCCGCTGCCGTTACCCGTGGCAACGGCGCTCCCCGACACTCCAGGCACTGGCAAATCACACGCAGAGGAGATTAACATTTCAGTGAGCAGCCAAAACCACAGGAAAAACATCTTTAATACTAAAAACTGACTCACAATGTGAGTTGCTGTTGCTGTTGGTCCCTGGCTGCTGCTCTCCGGGAGAGTAGGCCATCATCCCTCCGCTCCCGTTCCCATTGGTGGACGGCACTGACGCCAGCAGGCCTGAAAGATGCAAACACACCACTGTTTTTCTTTCTTGAAAAGAGAAAAAATTTTATCATATTATAGAAAGATTTTTGACTCCTTAGAGTACACAGAGGAAACAAGAGCCTAACTGTTGATTTTATTTTGTTTTTGAGTCGTGTTTCTGATGTATTCAAACCAAAACATTCGAGTGCTGATCCAAATCCGCATGTTTAGTGTCAAAATGCTGTTTTCCTTAGGTTAACCAGGTGTCTGAGGATGACCTTGCTACATGCAGCACGAGTAAAGTGTTTTTTCAAACGGCAACCAACAAACCCTGAAAAGAAGCGCTTGCTTATTGTCATATTTTTGTCATTTATCTTGAATTAAGAAATAAAAAAATAAATAAATAAAATGCAAGGGAGGCATGCAAAGTAAGAACTTCATTGTAAAGTCCGACTCGATGAGTTTTTACTGTGCATATGACAATAAACATCTTGAATCGTGAATATTTCCCTCCAAATCATAATGAGGTTTTGAACATTTTTTTTAGCCTTTCAAATCTATCAATCTCTTTGATTTATTGATCTCTCACCAAGTCCTCTGTATCGGCTAAGTTGCTGGTAGATCTGCTTCATCCTCTCGATGTTGAGCCGACTCGCCTCAGCGTGGTGCACCATGGGCTTCGGGTAATGGACGCCAATTATGCACTTGGCGGCCGCCTGCACGGACTCCGGAGCGTTCCATGGGTCGTAGATGTACTTAGCGGGGAAACCTCGAAGGACAGGTAAGTATCGTCTGGAAGCACAGGGAGACATTAGATTTGCCGGCTTGTGTCAACAGGACGAGTCAGGCGGGGGGCGGCAGTGATGCAGGGATGCAAAACATTGTTATGCAACACGTCAGGAAAAAATTATCTTACAGTAGCAACAAAAATAAAATTTTTTCTGGGTGAAAAATATTTAATAGCTACAACTTGTGTTTGAAAGAGTTTAACATTTAAAATGCAGTTCAAGTGTGTTTTTGCAATCTCATCAGTAATTATGCATGTATCAGATAATTATGAAGGTTTCTTCTCATGTGACCGAATGATTGCATTCACACATTTCAGCTTTAACTTTGCAGCCTCTGTGTAACTGATGAGGACATGCTGGCCTTCAGCACTTCATGCTTACGAGTATTATGGAAGATAGCTGCTACAAAATGAAAGCTACAAACAACCACAACACTGCACACTATGGCTACAGTACATCAGAGTATGAGTACAAGGTCACTATAGACTTATGGAGATTGTGGCACTGCAGTCAGTTACCATCACAGTGCACAATGAGGACTACAACTTCACAACGTGGTAGGAAAACGCGGGGCTGCGGTCCTGAACAACATTTTGCTGTAAGCTGGAGTGACAGCAGCCACAACGCTGCCAAAAAGTGAGCTCCCCCAAGAGCTGAAGCCAATAGAAAAACCCTGACTGCAACAAGATGGAGAAGTCAACATCTCACAGTACCGTTCCAACCTGCTGACGTTGGTCTTTGTTTAGCTTTTGGTTTGTCTTTTGGGCTGTCGTGGATTTGCTCCGTGTGACAACATAAAGAGAAGCCACCTACCTACTGCACTTGGTCCGACCTTACCGAGTCCGAGGAGGGGAGACGGACAGGACAGAGGAAGGGGGCAAGTGGAACTGTGGAACTGTGGGAAGCGGCACAGTGCAGCGCTGAGAGGCAGAGAGAGAGTGGTGGGGGGTGGGGTGGGGGCGGTGCAGCCTCGCGGAGCCTCGCGGAGCCCCACACACATACACACACACACACACACACACACACACACACAACAGACGGCGCTCCGCTTGCTACAGAGACCGCCCCCGTTGTGAGAGAGAGAGAGGTCGCTGCCGATTGGGTTGATGATGCTAGGAGACGTCTACTGTAACACGCGGTTAGAAAGCAGAGTGTATTGACCCCCATCCACCCACCCTCCTCCCAACCCACCACCCAACCCCAACCAGAGCAGGTGTATAGTGGAAAGGTTCTGCCACCGAGAGATCTGTTTTTACCTTCTGTCTTACCACTCAAAAAAGGAAAAAACCAAAAAAGATTCATACTTTCTTCTCTCTGATGCCCCCCATTGGCTGCCCTTTGATCAGGACTCGACTGAGTCCAAAAAAAACAAAACAAAAAAAAACCTTCAGGTTGAATCTTCTTAAAGCTCAGCGTCCACACCTCCCTGGTCTCAGTTAACGTCAGTTCAGGGAACAAAAAAGTGGTTGAAGCTAAAGGTCTGCTTCAAATATTTCTGAAAATTCCTGGTCGATGACAGAAGTCTTCCATTATACCTCACAGCCCCAGGCCCCCACCCTCCCTCCAACCTCAATCCCCCATGATCAGACAGTGGTGGACCGAGAAAAGAGCTCATGCCTGCTCCCCCTGTCCCCCAGACTGTGGTGGTTGTCTTTTAAGTGGTCTGACTGACTGTCCCCTCCCACAGCCACAGCGCCACACTCTGGGCCGGTCCACTAGGGGGCCCCCTCATTTCACCAAAAGGGACGACAACCCTTTTGCCAGGAAGATCCGCGACCTGCCAGTAACAAGCGGCCCTACGAAGGACAGCGGGTGGTGAGTGTTGCTGATGCAGAGTGTGTGTGTGTGTGTGTGTGTGTGAGACACAATGCCATAACTTTTTGATATGTAATTGTGACATTCGCTTCTCGGCGAGTGTGAAGCCGCTTCTGTGTGTTATCTGTAGGATGTTTACTTCACTGTATACTTGGTGTATGTGGATGAATGGCTACTAATTTAAGCTTTCATTGCGTTTTCTGGGTTGCAGAGAGAACAAACTGTGAAAACCATCAACTACATCTTAGCTAGATTTTGATTTCAGGCTCATGCTCCAATTGCTGTTTTGCAGTTTCTATACCAACTTGTTAAAGATTGATTAAATTAGACGAAAGGCTCCTTCACCTCAGTTTATGCAACATAAAGCCATAAATCTTTCTGCGCTGCACCTGAAAGCAGTTTGTATGTCTGTGCTGGGCAGTACTCCTGTGTGTGAAATGTGTAAATGTGTGTGTTCCTCTGTGTTTATATTCAACCAGCCGCTGCTCCAGGTCCACTTGAACCAACAAGGCTGCATTCACACAAGCAGAGCACCACTGAACATTTCACAAAGGGTCGGATGAGGGGCTTTGTCCAGCGCCTGGACAATGGACGGGCTCACGTGGCACAGCACAGGTAACGAGTACCGGCGCCCTCCGTGCATCACTGTGATGGCAGGGCTACAGCTGGCCCAACGCCTCTCCTCACTACCCTCTGGGGAATGCTTCATAGTCCCCTACCTAATGAATGCAGACAAGGCGTTTGCATTTCCCTACCAAGCGGTCAGAATCCTTTTTGACGAAATGAGACGCTACCGAGTTACAAACCTGCCCAGAGGGTGCTGCTGGGGCGCGAGCCAAGTCCCGTCCCTCAGGGCTGCACAGGTAAGTAAAAACAAGCCACCATCAACTCGGTCCCCAACGTCCATCCAAGGCAACGCCGGCTGGCAGCCCGGCTGCACCTGGGTGGGGGAAGGGGCCTGAGAACGGCCAATCATCTTAAAAGCAATCAGCTACAATCTACGAGGAGGGGGATAGCTGAACTTTTCCCCCAATCCCCCAAAAACAGATGAGCCAAAACACAAACACAGAACCACATCCACAGAAAGAGAAGAATTAATCTACGCCTTCTCAGTAATCAATCATCTGGAGTCAACAGTTATATATTAACTAAAGATACGCACGCGTACACAATCACCAAAAGGGACATTCACAACAATCAAAAGGCACGCAAAGAAGTACACTGTGAACACTGAAATTATTACAAAAGACATGCCTGATTTCAAAAACTAAAGTGCTGAAGTTTTAACAGAAAAGAAAAATGAACCAATGGGCAAAAATGAAATAAGAAAAGAGGAGAGCAGGGAAGGACGTTTCTCCTTCATTCACTTACCCAGAGATCTGGATGGGGGACCCCCTTTATCCCTCCGTCTCTCTCTGCCTATCAGTCTGACGGTGTGTGAGCTGCGTGTGTGTGTGTGTGTGTGTGTGTGTGTGTGTGTGTGTGTGTGTCCGAGTTTGAAGTCTGACAACCAGGTCAAGATGACACTTTATAAATAAACTATGAACAAACAAAATATTTCACTGAATGCAGCAAATCATCAGCTACTACAAGATGACAGCAAGAACAGGATAATGAAATATTACTGATACGTAAACCCTGAGACAAATACGTTAGAAAGACGTTAGAAAATCAGTAACCTGAGAATCTCAGATCTTAACACCCCTCAGCTGTTAAACTCCTGTAACACACTCCTTTCTGAAGCTGCTCTCACACACACTGAACCTGCAGTCGTGTTGCACGTGTGCAGCCTGAACGTGTGGATGTCCAGAGAGACAGAGGGAGGAAGGGTTCCATCCAGGTGCAGGCTCAGCGGTTGGCACCAAGTGGCGATGCCAGGAAAGGTACCCACCTGATGAAGTCCCCGTTGGGGTCGGTGCGCCGGCCGAAGCCCACGGGGCAGTAGCAGTGGAAAAACTGCTGGAAAAATGAACTGCAGGACAGCCACATCCAGCTGCCTGCGTTCACGCTCCAGTCTGCATCGAGAAGCAACTCCTCGAAGACCTGCAGCACAAAGACCACATGTTACCCACATGTTTGCTTTAAAGTTCTCGCAGCGACATGAGTCCAACAGAGGGCTCTCGGGGGGCGGAGAGCTTGGAAGAGATGCACCCTGTTTCTTCATTTGGCATTCAAAAAAAACACACTGATGGGCATCACTGAGCAACTCATGTTTGTTTGAAAAGAGGGATTTTTTAACTAAAATAAGAAACTACGTCACTCATGTAAAGATGGCCTTAAAGTTGAAGTTTAAGCTAACGTGGACGAGAAGTTGTCAGTGGGCTCAGAGTCAAACTTCATTAGCCGATGATGATCCTGTAACAGGCACTAAAACAGCTACCAAATGGACATTGTGTTGAGTTTATTCTCTGAATGTCTCCATAGAAGATGAGACATTAAGACTTTGTTGAACTGCTTTCTCTTTAAGGAAACATTTTCCTCACCTTCATCCCTTCCTCCCAGCTGATCCACAGGTCCCCCCTGGTGAGGAAACAGGCCACGGCGTGCCTGGCCAGGTGATGGATCCAGCCCTCCTGCCTCAGCTGAGTCATGATGGCGTCTATCCAGGGGAAACCCGTCTTGGCTTCCGCCCACTTGGCGAGCGCTTCGAGATTTTTGTCCCAGGGGATGCGGACGCAAATGGGGTTCCCCTCCATCTTGTCGAAGCGTGGGTTGTTGGTCGCTGCGGTGTAGAAGAACTCCCGCCACAGTAACTGGCCATACAGAGAGAGTGGAGGGGAGCTGTTCTTCTTCACCTGGACAAAAACAAACGCAGCGTGAACAGAGGCCAAAACCACATCACAGAGATTCACTTTAATGTTTGGCAGATTTTAAGGCGAATCTGTGAGCTGACCTTCCGGTAGAGGTCAGTGAGCTTGAAGTAGAAAAGGCGACAGGAGAGGCAGCCAAAGCGGAGGTATGGGCTGAGGCCCGTCGGGCTGGCCAGCAGCGAGTTGGCGTTCATCCTGGGACGCTCGAAGTTCGCCACCCAGGCCTGGAAGAGAGAGAGAGAGAGAGAGAGAGAGAGAGAGAGAGAGAGAGAGAGAGAGAGAGAGAGAGAGAGAGAGAGAGACAGCGAGAGAGGGACAGCGAGAGAGGGAGAAATACATGGAGTTAGGGAGGGATGGATGGCAGACTGCTGAATAAAAGTGAGGCAGGGCACAATTCTCAAAATCATTTAAAGAATACAATTAAAAATTGGCAATGCTGGAATGAAACTGCAAAACTCGTGTCTGATAATTTAATGATGATATTGGCTCGGTATTAGAGTCAAACATCGGACAGTCTGTAAAACCTGCAATAACAGAATTACTCACTTAAAATATTCCACAATTATCTATGTCAAAGAAATCCAAAAAAAAGTGCAATTCCCAGAAAGTTTTTATTCTAGATATTTCTGCAAAATATTTAGTGTCCCAGAGGGAGATGCAGTACTAACTTTTCTCTCCAGGTGGCGCTCTATCCTCGTCAGAGCCTCAGTCTCTCCTCCCGGCCACACGGCTGAAGGCAGGCCCTCGATGTCAAAGCCTGAAACATTAAATGAGCTCCCTGGTTTACAAACAGTGCAGCACTGGCGAGTCACATGAGTCAACCGTCTGTTGTGTCACGCAGAGCCAACGGCGTACAGACGATTTCCTCCAAGTCAAGAGCTTGTGATCCTACCGAACACACCTGTCAGTAAGGCTGTTAACCTGCCCGTTTGCCAGTAAAACGAGTAACAAACTGAAGCTATTAGAACTAAACACGTCTTTCTAAACTATCACACACTGCGCAGAAGATTGGAAATTTTCATAGCTGCTAAATCCTAAGGGGTTCGTCAATGCAACGGCTCTCAACAGGTGACCCAGACAGCTGATCAGGGGGACACTGGGTGCAGGTGTGTGCAGCAGGTGGCTGCAGTATGAAGGGAAAGGTGGCCTTCTGTGAATGGAAAGAGAAACATGCTGACTGACTGAGTTTAAGAGGGTTAACAGGCCAGACAGCAGCTTGTGTGGAATAAAGATTCACAGGGAGAAACCAGACATCTGCACAACGCCTGAAATATCCTCTGCACAGGTGAGGCGGCAGAAGGAGATTTTATGGATTGACTGTAACACTTTGTGAATGGAAACCAGACAACCGGCTCCAAATTCAGAGAAGGTGAAGGCGCCACCTGATTAATCTGGTCGTGAGCGATGAGTTGTAGCTTAAAAAAAAGAGAAACTGGATTAAAGAACATACAATTTTGGATTTTCATTTTGTTTAAGCCATATCAACCACAGATTTGTTTTCACAAATTGTCAGACACAATAATGCACTAACTTTGGCTGAATTTTAGTTCTAGTCTTTCAATAACAATTTCGGATTTTAGAACTTTGATTCATTTTAAGTCCTGCAGTTCCAACATTTAACGGTTTGGCCTGAATATAAAATGAAACTCTTTTCTGGAAATTAGATTTTAAAAAGTGGAGATAGCGTTATATTTTAGCACTGGGTAATTACACGTTTATCATGTGTGTCCATTTTTAGTGAATCACCACCCAGCGTTCGCACTGCTGGAAGCTGCCCCGTCCTCACTGCACCGTCTATCTTTTCTATCTCTTGTCTCTGCAGCAGCTGGTCTGAGGTCAACGTGAGCGTTCTTGTAGGGCTTGTGAAGTCCGTCCAGGTCTGCACTAGTCTAAAGCCTTGTTTTCACCAAGCATCCAGTCCAGTTCAGATCAGCTCAGTATATATTAGTACAGTTATTTTCACGTTGTCATTATCAAAAGTTTTGTGGACAGGCACACTGATCTGATACTACACAGCTTAAAGAGCAGAGTTAAAACTCTGCAGGCTCTGATGTGGGATGTCCAAAACTCTCCTGTCTGTTTCAGGACTCTTCAATCTTGCTGCCTCAAACAGAACATGTAATGAAAGTATGACAGCTAAAATTCAAAGCAACTGTGAATGTCAATCTGGCAATAAATGAGCACTATCAGCTACAGCGTGTCAGTTAATAAATACTTTTCACAACACGGAAAAATACCCTTTCAAGTTCTGTCTGCTGCGGAAATGTAAACCAGGTACGGGTTCCACGAGTGCCATAGTGAAAGCGCTTTGAGTGTGTTTGGTTTCTCACCCAGCTCCTCCAGGGACGGCACCCCGTACTTGTCTCCATGGTCTTCAGAGATGGGGGTCACACAGCGACCCATCAGGGTGTCCGACAGCGTCTCCACGGGCATCTCAGGAGGATCCATTCGACTGATCAGGGTCTGGAAACGCTTGTAGGTGAGAGGAGGCTGACTGCCATTCAGCTCTATGATCCTGGGGAGGGAAAGAAATGGGGGCCTCGTCAGTTCTTAAATTTCCTATTTGCACACGTAAAACAGAAGCTAATAAAAGTTGTCTTGGTGAAGGATGACAGTGATGTGTGTTAGAGTATATTTGTTTTCCTTACAATGTAAAAGCTTCAGAGGAGGTAAAGTTAAGTTGACCAATGGGATCAATGGGATATTGTTACGACCTTAGCATTTAATTATCAAAAATGCAATGTAATTAAACAAGATGAAAGTAATGCTAGATGAAGATGATGTATTCCAGCTAAATAAAATTTAAAAACAACAACAAAACAACAGAGTTTGCAAGGTGCACCCGAATGCAAAAGTGATGTCGATTTCAGAGTTTGAGGCAGGTAACCCAGCGAGATTTACCCTCCGGACTAAACTAGCGGGTCATCCATTCTGCTCAAACCCTCCATCGGGGTTTGAGGTTCATGTCCACGGCGTAAACTGACCTGCAGAAGAACACTGTGAACTGAAAACAACAGAATATGATACGGCTGGAGATGCGGCACGTAAAGAGGTTGTTTGGCAACGGAGACGGAGGAGGGAGGTGCAAGTGTGGCTATCTGGACAGCTGCCCCTTCACACAACCACAGACCGTTTACTCTCTACAACAATCCACCATGGTGTATGTTTCTGTGGCGTCTGCATGTCGGCGTGTGTGCTTGCATTCGCCTCACTTGTCCAGGTCGTAGAGGGTGTGCGATATCTTGACGATGACCTCCACCCCTGCCTCCATGGCCAGCTTCTTGATGGCAGCGTCCCTTTCCTTCCCGAAAGGCTCCGAGTCGTACTCAAAGGTCAGCCGAGAGATCTTCCACTCCTGACACGAACACACAGAGAAATGATTTGTTTCCCCCCGAGCGACATCTTCAGACCTCGAGCTCAAAACCAGACTGAGACGTGCTTGACAACTGGAAACGGCAACTCATTTTTTGCTTGGTAAATGACTTGAATGACACCGTTGATGCTGACCTTAAAGAGCCGCGGGAACACGTTGGCGGGTTGGCCTCTGATGACAAAAAGGCGAGAGTTGAGCTTTCGAAGGCTGGCGTCCAGATCCTCGAGACACTGGAGGAGAAACCTGAGGACGGAAGACAAAGACGTAGGAGGACAGTAAATCCATTACAGATTTTAAACCGAGTTTTACACTCAGATCCTTCACGTTGCTGCGAGTCTCTGAGGTTTATTTTGTGACTGATGTTTGGCCCCAACTTGATGTCACACCAAAAGCTGTGACAACAAAACTCGTTTTGCACGGCAACTGTTTTTGGACTAATTTTGGGTTTGTTGTTGCACACGACCACCTAGGGAGAAGCAATTTCCCCCAGTGTCACACACACATTTGAAGCTTTAATGGACCAATGCACATCAGAAAACATAAAATGATGCCCACTGTGTGTCTCCCTCGCTGTGATTGGATGTGTCCTCTTCAACCTTTTACGCTTACTGTATATTAGCATTTCCATTAGTGCAAACCCTGAACTTGTTCTCCGATTTATTTTCAGTGAATCACGTTTGTCATTCTGAAAGTGAACAATAACAGACAGTTGGTGATGTAGATTGTGACTATTCATTTGTAATTTACCTTAATGAATTCAGATGTGAACTAGAGCAGAAGGACGTTTATAAAAGATGAAAATGTGGACGGGGATGAGCTTGTGATCAGGCACTCGGGGGGAGGCAGGGACGAACCACTACAAACCAAAAGGTTAAAGGCTTTGGTCTTTCTGCCTCTGAAGGACTGCATGAAGGTTGGCTGTGACGCACACTTCTGACTGTTCTGCAAACGGACCAATCACAGCTGCTCGTCAGGACTTGTTTTGAGAGTAGTGACTGACGCTGACAGACGATGCCAGTTGCAGTCCCTGACCTGACGGGCAAAGCTGGCACAGTTTTGGATCACATCCACCTCATCATTAGAGGAAATAAATTTATGTCTTTGTTGCTCGAAATCAATTTTTGTTGCACATCCAAGTCATCTTCTTATCCTGTTTGTCCACAAGGATTCTGACTGAAACCAGACATCAGTCCTGTTTCAGCCGGCGTATTCTGGTTGTCATCACATCAGACACTGTTTCCTCTCTAATGCACAACAGTTCATCCCAAACTCACACCCAGAAATTCATGTTTCCTATACGCGTTATCCATGAGCCGCAGAGTTTTGGAGATATTGGCTGAGGAGGTGTTGTCTTCTCTTCATTTGTGGTGCTCAAAGCACCAAAAACAAACAAACAATGTGATGCAATGTAGATCGGTACAAAGAAAATCACAATATACAGTCTATTTGTTACCCATTAACGTAAGTTCAGAGAAGCCGAGTCGTGTCCTGTACAGAGGCATCTGTTTTGTCCTCTTCAGTGGATCAGGTGGACTACAAGCTGCAGTGGCGTATAGCTGTCCTCCACCGTTTATCATTTACTGGTGTTCATTTTGGCAGTTATATATATTTTCTATGTGGTCAAACACAGAGATGATATTTCATCAGCTTCTTCACCGTAATCCAGTTATCCACACTGAGTAAAGTGTGCCAAGCAAAAACAACATGTCCACCTGTGCATGTCCAGTCACATACGTTGTGACTTATTTGACCCACATATATATATATCACATATTCTTTTGATGTAACAGACAGTAAAGTACAAAAAGAAGTCACAGCTGGCAACACCTCTGCTTACAAAACCTTCATGTTCTGCCTGTTCAAACCTGTCTAGACTTTCACTTTATCCCCATAGGTCATACTGCTGAGCAGGACCAATCGATCCAGACCGTGTCTGCACGTGTTCCTGATCATCAGCAGAATCTGGCGGGGTCACAGACCTAGCAGACAGTCTGTGAGCCCAGCGGGCAGGCAGAGGGGCAGCCTCCTGTCTGAGCCTGTTAGTTGGATCATTAAAGCAGAGGAGGGCTCGCTAACAGACAAAGCTCTGCTTGCTCCCAATCCGCACACAGTCGGGCAGAGCTGGACTGCAAGGTCGCGCACACTTCACGCACGTGCCTGCTTATGCATGAGCCAGACAGAGCTGTGAGGCCTGAATGAAGTCTCATAACTGACCATCTTCAGACTGTGGCCTCCAACCATAATGCTAACACAGGCTTCAGATTTAAAGAGAATAAGCTTGTGATATTTATAACTGATCTTCTTTTCTGCAAATTCTGTAAAAAAAAAAAAAAAAAAAGAAAAAGAAAAGAAAAAAAAAGTTGAAAATCAGACTCTAGATTAAATACTTCAGTTTGAAACAATAAGATAAGATGAGACAGGACTTTATTAACTCCGAAGGAAAGTCTGGGGCCAGAGGTTGCTTAAAAGAGCACATTACAGAACACTATTTACCAGTTAAAGACAAATTAAATTATGAAACAAACTGATCCTAGTGAGTGAGTAAAACCAGTGCCTAACGCAACAGCAGCATTTACACAAAAGAACAATATCACAACACAGTGTCACTGCCTGTGGACTGCTCCTAATCTCGTACCATAAGCATGTAAATGTGAGCTGGTATGACAATAAAAGTTCCTTGATCCTTCTGAATCATGTCATGCAGACGTGGGTGCGAGTTACACTCAGATCTCATCACACACTAGAGATTTAGTGGTTTCACTGCTCGTCGACACGGTCGACAGCAGGAGCAACACCGAATGCACATGACGCCTCCATCTTTAAATTACAGTCAACCAATAAGCTTTGCTGACACGCCCACATTTAACAAACAGCAAATAATCAAACTGGGATTTTTGGTCAACGGTTTAAATTCCCTTAGACTCCCAGAAGAAACATTTCAATGTGTCAAATCATACACAATAAGCTTGTAAAATTTCCTATTTATTTATTTTTTTCTTTAAGATTATATTGTAAGTGTTCAGTTTTATTTGTACCAGCTTCTTTTTGAACACCACACAGGCATCAATACAACCCTGGTGCAAAAAACACTACAAAAATTTTTATTTTTTTGAAGACGTCATCCAGCACCATGGAAACCGTATTTGTGCAAAATGAATCACTGAGCAGGTTGTGCATTTCTTTAAGTCACGTTAATCCACACACGCATCTTCTGTTTTAACCACATTCTGCTGGGCTGCTGCCCTCCTTCTGACTCAGTTGACAGAAAATATTTACATAATATGAGAGATGCTCAACAAGTCATTCTGAGTAACATGCTGTTACATAGGAGAGTTTGTGCGCGCGCGTGTGTGTGTGCACCCCAACATGCAGCAGATAAGCATGTGTGGCCACGTGCATCCATCCAAACGCTGTCATGTGTCTGTGTGTGCAAACCCATCAGGAGTCTGCATGTGCGCTTCCACATTTGTGAGCTTCTGAACTGTTTTGCCTGTGTTTGTGTTGCTGGGTTGGCCACTTCCTCTCAATGTTTCTGCTTCCCTGCCTGTTAATGTGAGAGTGTGAGAGTGTGTGTGTGTGTGTGTTTGTTGGCTGGCTGCCGAGTCATGCATCAGTCCTTATATAACTGTTCTGGCCTACATCTGTCAGAAGACACACTCTCAGCATGGACTGCAGCACAACACACAATCGCTAAGCCCAGTAACCTCATTCCTGCCCCCCTCCCCCACGACTTCTGTGTGTGAAAACCTTTGAAAATGATTGATGAATGATGAATTGATAAGTTGTAGTTTTTTTACGTGTATGTGTTTCTGCTCCTGTGACTCACTGAACCTTTCATCATAAGCAAAGAAAAAGCCAGGAAAAGTGAAACGTGTTGGCCGACACATGGAGGGTAAACTTTGGGTTTGACTTCATTCCTTTGGCAGAAAGCTCGTGTGGGTAACCTCGATGTCAGACAGAGAAATCAGATGACGGCAGCATCCTTGGATCTTGCGTATTTTCTCAGATAACTTGTTAGATTTCTGTATGGTGCTTTTGTCTTTGCATCTCCAGTGTTTTCTCCAGTGTGTATCCGCTGGGTAGCCAGCCAAGCGAGAGAACCTTCCCACAAGTAGGTCATGTTCACATAACCGCTCACAAGTTTCATGTGGTGGCACACTAACCTACATCTGTTGCTCAGACTCTCACATTTTCCCCCAGACTGAAAAACAAATGATTATCATCTATTGTATTGGTTTTTGGCACCCCTGTGTTATATCTCACCACAGCAGGGACGCAGATCATGGCTCCGTCATTAAAATGCACATTAAAGCAAAAATTTCTTTTGTACCAATTAACGTGTACGAGAAGCCTTATTTTTTGAGTTGTTAAAATGTGATGTGAAAATGACTTTTAAGCTGAGGAAAACGTTCTAAAAAGGCCAAAAACAAAACAAGCAAAGAGGCCAAATTAAGTGAAGATTCCAAGCTTCTGAAAGCTTCTTAAACAAAACAGGAAAATAAGGAGAAAACACTGATGTGCAACATGAAAAAAAACATTCACGTCTTTTTATTCTTACTTCAACTAAAAGACATCAGCTATAAAAGGTCAGACTTTGTTTTTCAGTCAGGCAATAGGCCATACATTTCAGCATATTGTTTTCCAACACATCCTTCTGATTCATCGCTGACCCTAACGTGAGATGCTTCAAAACACAGAGGAAACGGGTCAGAAATGCATAAATGATGCACATAATCCACTATTGAATGCTTTACTTACCGCGTTATTCATTTACAATGACAAGACGAACAGAGTGCGGATTTGGCATCAAATTAAGTTTTTACATTAAATAACAAAATAATTACCTTTGGAGTGGAACAGCAGGCAAATAAGACAAACGACACTGGAGCGTTTAACAACCTAAACCCGTCTCTTTCTGCGTCTGCCGTCTTGCACAGTGATTGGCTAACGGTGCTCAAACCGCCGTGACTATGAGGTGCTGGTATGAACGACGTGACATCTGTTATTTGAGCTGTTTGTTACCGTATTACTTAGATGCGACAGGATTCACATTTGTGACAACAGGAAAAACAGCTAGCAAGCTTCTTGGTGATTATAAAAGTCGGGAAGCCATTCTCAAAAACAAACCTGCCAACTGCGGGTTGGTGTTGCTCCCATTAATAAGCTGGGACACCATTTTAATCCAGGCACAACAGCCCGCCGAGACATTTTAAGCCCCAGTTTAAGGTAAAAATAAAAGATGTAATTGGATGACGGCCTGCCATGCACGGACCTGCAGGTGTCAGGGCAGCTGGACAGGTTTTAGTGCCACTGCCTGAGCATGTGATGGCTGTCGGTGCTGCAGACATCTCCTGTATGTCGCAAACTTTAACTTACCCTCCAAAGACCTTGAAAGCAGTTTTCACAAAAACACAACACGCGCGCTAATGCAGAGACCACTGACCTCAGTTCTGTTCTCAGTCTTAATTTAACCATCATTTCGTGAGCTCATCACGCAGCTTTTAAAGCTTCTGCAGGTAAAAATGGCTGAAGCGGCATTCACTCTAACAGCAGTGTGCACATCACCGCTTAGTAAAGATGTGTGTGTGTGTGTGTGTGCAAATTTCTGCACCAAATCAATTAAAAATGTGAAAAACTGCTTGCTTTTCTTCTAGAAAAACACTCATGAACACGATTCGTGTTGGTCGTTCTTCCTAAGAGCTACTGAATCACTTCAAACACAACCAGGCCTCCATCTGATTAAACATCACAAAACACAGCTTGAACATTTCACTCAGGCAGACGGAGCTTCACATGTTAAGTTGACCTAATGAGCACTGCATTCGCGGTTAAAGTGGAAAACAATTACAATTCATTTTAATTCTGAGAACCCGAGTTTGCACTTGGCCACCTGCTTAGTTCCCTTTACCTGACTGGGACTCACCATGTGCGTGTCTGCTGCAAAGCTAACTGTATATTCAGAATGTGATGTCATTAAAGTTGGTGTAATGGTGAGGTGTCCTCATACTTTTGTCTATACAGTGTATAGCTGCTGTTTGAAAACAGCAACAGTTTAAGATCTGAAAGTCTGACCGCTTGTCAGTCCGTTGCTGACAGCACGCAGAACGAGCTGTAATTCAAAACAAAGAGTTTTAGCGTAAAGATGGAAAGAGGAAAAGTCATGACACAAGTAACTTCCTTCAGAGACTGAACAAAACCTTCTGTAGCTCAAAGTATGCCGAGTTAGTAGCAATTTATAAAAACTTACGGAAGACTAATAATAAAAAACCACCCACTGAATTAGGAAATGAAATGAATTTCTTTCTGGAAGCTCGAACGTTTCAGTGTTAAGACAAAACAGAAATGTCCATTCGCTACACAAGTGACCTACAAATTATGTTTCGGAATCTGTGATGTGCCACCCGGCTTGTGCGTCACTCATGTGTGTTTCCTGCCCGGCTGCAGTCCATTCTGTTTTCATTTTTAGTATCACAGACGGCTGGACGTCACTGGGTCACTGACTTCTGTATTGACTCTTCCTGTGCGGCGACTACAAATAGCACATGGAAGCAAAAACGGTCCAGCGAGCAATGAGTCGGAGCCACGCCGCCCCCCACAGGGCGGAGACGACGGACTACAAACTGACCCGACTCTCACGTGAACTTGCATGCATTCACTCGACACGTGGGCTGAGCTGGACACACACACACACAGAGCCTAAATACACACCATTTATCCCTGCGGATCACACATCTTCTCTAACAACCTACTTCTAGAGAAGACGGACTCCTGCTGTAACCCACTCCTCCTGCTGTAACCCACTCCTCCTGCCACCGAGCCATAAGACTACCCGCTGACTGACCTCCATAATGGGGATTACTGTATGAGAGCAAAGACTAACACAAAAGGAGAGCAGGTGCATCCAGGTCAAAGCCTTATTTATATCGCCTTTTCAATCCACTTAAATGAACAATTTTTAAAACAATCTTTTGTCATCTGCAGAGTATTTAACATCACAACAAATGGCCACAGAGAAAGTCCTAAAAACTGGATTTCTAACATCCACATTCTGACCAGGAGCAGAGGACAAGCTAGAAAAGCATCCACAAAGGGAGGAGAAGTTGTCTCCCCTCGCCGACCTCAAACCTAAAAGCCTCCCACAAAACACACAGCTCCTCAAAAGCAGAGAAATGCGGACATCATGTTGTGTGTTGCAGCACTGCAGCTCCTTTTCCCTCCCGTTTCGCCTCCTCGTCACTCACGAGTCACAGCCTCCATCAATTTCCCCTGCCGAGTGCTTGTTTTCAGGTGTCACGGTGCAGAGGGTCGGAGCGACATGTCACCACGCTCTGAGTGGATTCACTATGAGGGGAAGAGCTTGGGCAGATACTCTGCAGTGGGTTTTCAGGGACTTCTGAGTTAAAAGTTGTGGGCTGAACAGCCGAACAACAAAGACCTGAGAGGATCTGCAGCCTCTGCTGATAATTTCACGCTGCTGTTTGACACATTATTGCTGTGGCCAACACTTGTTCCTACTCCGTGCGCTATTACCAGTATTGATGGACGGGTGGTAAGACTGAATTCAACAAAACAACACTAATACGAAATATTTTAAGTTATCTCATAATGTGTTTCTAAAACTGTAATATTCATCGCTTGAAGCCAGTAGTTCTCAGTCTTATAGGCATTAAAGAACAAATGGATGTTTACTCACTATTTCTTTGTTAATTCGAATAATTTAAAATGAACCGCAAGAAAATAAAAATGTTTTTCTGTTTCCCTGTGTTCTTAATCGTCTCATGACCCCTGAGGTTTCCCTCGTGACCTACACATTAGGAAGCACAAATGTCGACAGCCGGACGGCGGCGTGATGTGGTCGCTTTGCGCCTGATGTACACGCGTTAAACAAAAGCTGCTTTTCCCAGAAAACACAGTGATGAAAAACACCAGCTTACCGCCACCTGTTGACCCCGACGTTGGAGGAGCCTGCGAACCAGGGGTCCAGGAAGTAAACACAGCGCACTGTGCCTGCCCCTCTGACCGCCTCCTGTAGCGCCGGGTTGTCGTGCAGGCGGAGGCCCTTCCGGAACCAGTGGATCGAATTTGGGGCCATTTTACTCTGAAAGGAGAAAAGTGACAAAGAAGAAGAAAAGAAAAAAAAAATCACGAACAGCGAGGGACTGAAAACGACTGAATGGCGAGGAAATGGAGCTGAATGAAGAAAACGACTCCGTGTGTAGAGAACAGAACGCGATGCTATCAGCTCGCTTACTTTCACAGCTCAGTCACGGCTGATACAAAAACTGGAAGTCTGGGAACAGAGGAGGTAACCGAAGCATCCAAGCAGCAGCACTTGCCAATAGTGTGGGATGCACCAAGAATAGAACAATCTGAGCAGGAGCATCATCGCATCTCTGTGGCCACACAGTTTTTGTGTTTTCATGCCGGCAGAGCTGTTTTTAGTTGTGCTTTGGCCCTGGTTGAAACAGATTTTTTGCATCCCTGAATTCAGGGGTGGCCTGGCGCTGCTGTTCATGTATTGGGCCCTGTGTCCCAACACTTCTGTCTATGTGCTACACTTCAAGCATAGAACAAGCACCCAGTCTGAGGCCTGTGTGATGTAAAGCCACTGGCCTGCAGATTTGACTGACTCATGGCCATAAGCGAAGCATTAAAACATTACGGTGCCAACAGTCTACCAGCCAGCCTAACAGGTGACACTCAGGGATTTACCTGCCATACACAGTACAACTATTACTGCCATTTGGTGCTTAGCAGGTGTCAGCTGTAAAGACGGACAGACAGACTAATGTAAATGGTTAATTAGCTGTGTGGCCAGTTGACTGATGTCACTGTGTCTTCACCGACTGACTGGTCGCGTCCAAATTCATGAGACAGCTTCATTCAAAGCGAGACTCAAAAGACAAAAATGTTCAAAGAGCTTTAACGAGGCAAACACAGCAAAACATCAGCTATCATCCTGGGGCTTCCTTTCAATCTGAAATTCAGTCACTTTAAAATAAGTCGCGGGAAAAAGCGAGGACCAGAAACAGACGGCGAGCAGGCGTCAAGATCAGCATAATAATAGATAGAAACAACTATGGGAGCATGGGACATACAGGGACTCTTTGGACAGGTAAAACAACACCTGTGCAATATTTTGGAAAAAATAGAGAGTTTGGAACATTTACTGTACAGCATACATACAGAAGTGAGAGAAGTGACCTTCACAGTGCTGGGTTTCTGGATGGTTATATCACGACTGGCTGAGGTTAGCGCTGGTGGATATTTTGGAGGGCTCGTAATGCCAGAATATTTTGCCAGCTTACCCAGTGAACCACGGGTCTGCTTCGATCAGTTTTGGTGAGCTTTATTTTGTTTCTGTCAGGTCTGAATGAAGTGTGTTTTACGATGAGTTTGCAGGGAAATTCAGGAAATTGACCTTCTTGGGTTGAGAAGGTTGTACCGTCTGAGAATATTTCCTTTCTCAACAATGAAAGTTATTTTATTTAGACTGAAAAAAAGGTAAATTAAAGCCAGACTTGCCCCTCGCACACATTTCCCAGCAGAAACGTTGGTTTAATGAAGGCTCACCGTCAGCACAGGGGAAGTACACCTGAAGACAACTCCCCTGAGCCCATACTGAGCCTGGCTCACCGCAGAACATCATCATCGGGCACAAATAGATGCATCACATTTTCTGCCACGCTGCTGATTTTTGTGACTGCGTGACATCTGAAATGTGTGCCGCTGGCAAAATATCCTACAACCAACAGCCGGTGCCCAGATCTTCAGAGGAGTCCCTCTGTGATGATAACGCATTTGTCATCGGTGTTCAAAATACTCGTGTCTTATCTGCAGTTCACAAAAATACAACCCAATTTACAATGCACTGTAAAAAAATAAAAAATAAAAAACAACCTAAAAACCAGTGGTTTTAGTAAATGAAAATGTTTGACATGGGATGGAAAAAAAGGGGCAACAGGTGGATGGGACACCAGCTGAGTGGGTGAAAATGGAGGGTTTTGATAAACCTGGTGAGTGTACACACTGGAAATTGAACAGAGGAAAACAAACACTCAGTTACATCATTAATTTGGAAATAGTTATCTAAATAGCAAATAAGGGAATATTTTAAAAGTTTACTCGATGTGGCCTTCAACAAACATTTTATTGCATGAATGAATTGCATGAATTAAACAGGTCTACTCTGTGAACACGTGAAATAAAGTCTGATAGTTCAGATCTTAACATTAACTTCACTAATTCTCCCACATGTCAGCACACAGCCTTTCGAGAAGCCAGGAGATGTTTTGAAAAGGCAGTTTGTCGCTAAGTCCTGAGTGTCAGGTCCCAGTGATGGCTCCCATGACTTCTACAAATGGAAATTAGGTCACGGCGCTTCCCTCGGTGCGAGGCCGATGCTGTACCGGCTAATCTGAACCCACAAACGACACGGCGGTGCCAACACACAAGTCCTGAACGCGTCAAAGTGGACTCTGTGTGTCTGAACGCGTCTCGAAAAATATAAGTGACTTAGGATTCAGGTCTCTGGCAGGGAAACAACATCTCTGGAGACCATAACGGGGTCACCAGAGCAATACTTATGTAAGCGGTGGCGCTGTTCAATAAAGCGCAGCCAGTTTCCCATTAAAACTAAACTCTCAAAAAAGAGCTGTCTTACCTTGTGCTGGCTCCCCGGATGTTATACTTATGTCAAGCCCAGAGACAGAAGCATTTCTTCCCCTGGCTTTGCTGTGCAGGCAGGTGCTGTGTGGCGGGTAAGTTGTCTGTAGCCTGTGAATCCCTTCTCGTCTCCCTGTACCTGTTTTCCGCTGCTGCACTATTTTGTTTCATAAGAGTCTGGCTCTCTGCGCATGCTTCAGTTTTTATCCCACTCTCATGCTGCGTTCAGGCACAAAGGTAAAGAAACCTCCGAGAGCCGATTTATTGAAAGCGTCCTCACGCCAGGGCAGTTACTAAGGTTATGGATTGACAGTTACTGCAAATACAGCAACACAACTACGTGTTATAGTATTTCAGGGATGATTTCAATTAAAAGCGAGAAGATCCGTTCATTCTGTTCTGTCCGTCGTGTTAATTAAAAAAAAAAACATTTTGTGGCTATCATTTTTACGATAACAGTTATAACAGAAGAAAAGGCAAAGGGCTTGGAAAAGTCTGAGTAGAACTTTGATTGGTTGTGTTTTTCCCCAGAGAGCCTAAATGAACCATAATATAATACCGAAAATTTTGTATTGTCTTATTTCCCACTTTAGTAAACGCATCACTAGCCCTGTCAAACGTGAATCGCGACGTGCTACCATTCCAGGGTTCCCATTGGTCGGTCTGACATCATTTCTAAGATGCCGGGTCACGTTTAAGAGGCATGGAAATGCGGAAGTCCATTCACACAACAGCAAGTGGTAGCCGCAGTTGTGATTAGCAGCCGATGGAGGATGAGTCCATCAAACCGCGCTCCATCCCTGGTCAGTGGCGCCGTTCCGGTTTCTGCTTCCTTTAAGTGAAGAAACCGACTAAAACACAGAGTGAAATTACAGAGCGAACACACACATGTGAAGATGTATTGACAAAACGACACGACGAGCTGCGTTCTCGTTATTCTATAACTGTAGATTATTTTACAAACGTATATAAAAAATAAATCGCAAATTTAAATAAGTATTCCAGGAGTTAGTCTGAAGTCTAGAATCGTGTATGTAAATATGTTGCAAACCTTTTACAATCAGTGATCTTCATATCTGTCTGGAATTTGGACACAGACACATAGACAGACAGATAGATAGATAGAAAGATAGACAGATAGAAAGATAGATAGACAGATAGACAGACAGACAGATAGATAGATAGATAGATAGATAGATAGATAGAAAGATAGATAGACAGATAGACAGACAGATGGATAGATATATAGATAGATAGACATACAGATAGATAGACAGATAGATAGACAGACAGATAGACAGACAGATAGATAGATGGTTGTGTCAGATTGACATGACATACACTATATGCTCTGACCACCTTATGTACATTATTATCCTTCCAACATATAAACACAACAGGTGATGTCTTAAACAGCAGGAAAACAGAATTATACTAAATTATACAAAATTATATAAACTATCCAAAGATAATTTCAACACATTTTTATGGCTTGTGAAATGGGAATATGTGAGTGTTGGAATCACAGCCTTAGTGACATACTGATGATTAGGTAAGTGTAAGATCTACCAGGTGGAGTAATGGCAGGTTGATAGCTCCACCATCATTTGCTCCTGGCATCGCTCATTTATTTGCTTTCACTTGCTGTCTCCTTCCGTCTCTCTGCTGCTGTCGCAGACTTTCTCTGTTCGCTGTATTCGTTCCTGTTTTTCCCTGCAAACCCAGTCCTCTCAGTCTGTCCCTCACTTTCTCCACTGCCCATGCATCCTGACATGGAATAAATGTCTTCATGAAGCTTTGATGTTGTGCCATCATTTGTCTCTGTTTTCAAAAATAGTTCAGTTACATGTTTCAGTAGTTGTCCAACAAAAATATAAAAAAATGTTCAGTTGTCAGCAGCTGGACCATGAGCAACACCGGTCAGGTGAGGTTCATTTGTTGTTACAATGCCCCCGCCTTTCAGTGCAATAAAAAATCACATAAGTGATTATGATTATATGATTTTTTTTCTTTAAACTGAAATCAAAATTTGTGTTTTTCAGAATCAGAATCAGAATCGTCTTTATTGCCATGTAAGTGAAGAGGTTTCGCATTACTAGGAATTTGTCTTGGTGATTGGTGCAAACATAGAACTTAAGAACAAGTAACATATAATAGTAGAATAAGATAAAATAAAATAGAATAAGGTAAAACAAAATAAAATAAGATAAGTAAAATAAGTATGGTTGTGGAGGTGGTACAAAAGTGAGGTAGTACAGAGTGGAAGTAGGTCAAGTAGGTGAGGTAAACAGTGCAAATGGTCAGCAGGTGGATCATGACGTGAGCATAAATCAGTGCCTGGACTGATCAGTTGAGCTACTCCACGATATGTCCACATCTTTCTCTGGGAGCTGAAGTTTTCCTGGGCCGTCCTGACGAACATTTTCAGGACTTCAGTCAGAATTACCAGCTCGATACTCAAAGCTTGGGTGGAGAAGAGGGGCAACACAGGTGATCAAACCATTTAGCGCCTTGTGTTTGCATTTTAAAGCCGTGTCACTGGTCATAATGTTTGGTTGCACTCTGGACTGGACGGTATCTATGTGTCTCTCAGGCCTTTTTCCTCCTTCTGTCTCCTCTTGCTGTCTGTCTGACTTTTCCTGACTCTGTGGCTCTGTATCAGCAGATGGTCACAAACAGTCCCCACAATGAGTTCCCACATCTGCTGTCACTGTAGGCCAGCGTCACTTTGTACAACAAAAAGTTTGAACCTTATGGAGAACATAAGCACCGATGGAGCCAAAGAAATCAATCAAATGGAGTATTTTAGAATAACAAATCACACAAAGAGATCAAAATCAAAAGCTGGTTTGGAAGAACTCTCAACAGCACACCTTCACCTCTGCACTGTTTCACTTTCATCAGGAAGATAAGCTTTGAGTCATGTGACCTTCATGAGCGTCCACCTGCAGATGCTCCAGATAACACGTCTGCTTCGTCCCTATCACAATCAGCCATATTGATGATGATGATGATGCAGCTGTCTGTTTGCCTGATTTCATCCACGAGGGTCAGTAGTGAAACACCACAACTCACATAGCGACTCACTGCAGGTGCTGCCGCTGTGCTGACGTCTCCTCTCAAGGCCTCATGCAGATTTGTGTTACTTCTGCAGAATCAGCAGATTCCTCCTCTGAATTGTCGTACGTCACATCTTTAACGTGCAGTGATAATTATAATTAATTACTAATAATTAGTAAAAAGTGACAATTGGTTATTACAATACAATACTCCTTAAGTAAAAATTCTGCTTCTTTCTGGAGGATCAGGCTCTAAATCAGTCATTTAGTCAGAGAAAGAGTATTCTCAGGTTATTTTAACCTGGTTATGTTTGTATGAGCTGTAAATGTGAACAGTGCAGGCAGTGGGGCCTGTGGGCTGGGGGCCATAGAGAGAGCAGGGCCCTTCAACATGTGTGTAATCTGTGTTCAGAGAGGCCCTTGTTGTTTTGTTTTTTTATTGTAGGAATCTATAACAATATTATATGTTTATTGTACATAAAACTGTAAATAAACTATAAAAATATACAGAAGAACAGGAGGAGAAGGTAAATCTCTGTAAACAGGAGTATTGGGACACCTGATCATCGCACCAACAGGGACTTTAATGACGTCTCATTGTAAACACACAGACAGCTGTTGTGTTTGTGAGGTCACACACTGATGTTGGACCAAAAGGCCTGGCTCACAATCTCCGTTCCAGTTCATGAATTCTTCCTGGGTTCAATAATAAAGAAATGTGCCCCAATACTTTTGTCTATATACTGTAACTAAGTTGCAAGTTGGGTAAGTTATGGTCACTACCAGGTGGATATCCAGCCTGGATATTTTTATGGTGACCTACTAGATGCTAGGTAGGCTATTGCTTGCATTGTGTGTGTGTGTGTGTGTTTCATAACTAACATTTAGCGTGCGTTGTGGCCGTCCTGCCTACCTTAGCCGGCTGGCTGTTTGACTGGACAGTGTTTGAGTTTCTCAGGGCCCTTTTTCTTCCTTCAGTCTCCTCTTGCTCTCTGTCTGACTGCCTCTGACTATCAGCAGATGGTCAAGGTTGGTTGAACTCCGGCACAAACAATCTCCAAAGTAAGCCTTCCTACACTGGCTGTCATTGCGTGCTAGCGACGTAAGACTGTTCATCATTCAGTCTGCTCGTGACGTCTCCTCTCAAGGCCTCGTGCAGATTTGACGTTACTTCTGCAGAATCAGCAGATTCCTTATCTGAATTGTTGTACGTCACGTCTGCACATGGAACAAGGTGAGAAATTAACTTTTTAAAATGTGAAAACCTACCAGCCACTGACAGATCAGACACTAAATAATTGTTTTGTGTCTGAAATCTGTACTTGTCACTTTCATGCCAGATGTCAGCCAGTATGGGATCAGGTTTGTGTCAGTAGAATCCATCAAAACATAATAAATATCAAACAAAAAACGAAGCACCACATGACTGACTGTCCTAAAGAGGTGTTAGCAGGTTGTGCCCGGGAGGAACAGTTCCTTCTGTCTCTGGCTTTCTCATTCAGAGCAACAGCTTTGATATGAGAGGGCACTCAGTCAGCGAGCCCACACGAGCTGGTGGGAGGCCTCCCACGCTGTTGCCTCCAAACGTCACAGTTGGTAAGCACTGAGCCAGACTGCATTGTCATTATCCGTCATGCTGAGTGCGTAAAGAAATGAAGCTCTAAATAGATATTTGATGTAGTGAAGTAGCGAACATTTAATCCCACCCTCTGTGGTTTCTTTGGTTTAACTGTCAGATTTGAGTGTTTGAGTTAAACACTGATTTCCAAAGACTGCCCCCCCCGAGCGATGGTGCTGAGGACACAGTGATCAGCTGGGTGAAAACAATGAAAACCACACCATTTATCAGTATAAATGAGTGGGAACGAGCAACCAAACCAACAGAGCTCATATTTTGGTATGAAACATGCAGGCCAAGCAAGAACTCATCAACACGTCTGGCAACATGAAATGTGACAGAAGCTTCTGGGTTGTAAAAGCTCACAAAATTATCTCTCCATTACAGCTAAGGAGTCCTGCTGAAGTGTCCTTGTAGCCCAGTGATACACTGTGAGCTGCAAATTATATCAGTTCCTGACAAATCCTGACAAATGGCCAGGGTGACAAAAAGTCCATCTGTCTAACATCCGGTCACTTCGCTGAGGGCTCTCCAGGACTGTGGAGTGTGTGGAGGAGCCAAGAGATCCTGCCTTCCTCCAACTCACTGATAAGAATAGAAAACTCCGCCTACAGAGACAGAAAAACCCTCACACACACACACACGCACACACACACACACACACACACACACACTGGAGTAGTGAAACAGAATCTTCTCAAACACACATGTACGTAGGCGTTCACTTGAACTTGATGAATACCACAGCAGAATACTGACCACTGAAGAACAAATTTGTTGCTATGAGTACACAGTAGCAGTACACAAGATGAGCAACTATTGGATGAGTTTGGTGTGGAAGAACTTGACTGGCCCACACAGAGCCCTGACCTCAACCCCATCCAACACCTTTGGGATGAACTGGAACGGAGATTGTGAGCCAGGCCTTTTGGTCCAACATCAGTGTGTGACCTCACAAATGCTCTACTGCATGAATGGGCACAAATTCCCACAGAAACACTCCAACATGTTGTGGAAAGCCTTCACAGAAGAGTGGAAGCTGTTATATAGTAAAGTGCCCATTGGTGTAATAGTCAGGTCTCCCAATACTTTTGTCCATATAATGTGTTGGCTGCACTGACGATACCAGTAAAAGAAAACTTTCAAGAGGGAATTTATTGCAGCAAATGAAGATGATGTTTTACATTGCTTTTTGAGATCAGTATAATTTTCACCTCCACAAAGGACTGCCCCCCCCCGGGACCCTGACGGATACGCGGTACAGAAAATGAATGGGTGGATGGTCTAGACCTGCTCTAATTGGAAAGTGTCATGAGACAACTTTTGTTGTGAATTGGCGCAATATAAATAAACTGAATTGAAACTGAATTGAAATTGATGTCTCAGAGGCACATGCACATCCATGTGCCTTCATCTCACACACACACACCATGTGTCTGACTGACTCAGGACGTGGTTTGGCGGCTGTTGTGAGCACACTACACGCCTCGTTCTCACACGTTCTCACAAAACGCCTTCCACCATTTAATAACCGCACACGCACCTTCCCCTGCTCCATATGTTTCTTTTCATTCCCCTCTCTGACTCCCAAATGACAGCAGTCTGCCAGCTCGTTGAAGCTGCACTGACTGGTCTCTGTGAGGTCTACACTTCACAGAGACCAGCTAACCATCCACTTCATCTTCTGTACCTCATCAAACTACTGTGGCAAATCTCAGTCTCTTCTTCTGGGAAAATACTGACCAAAATGACATTTACTCATACTGACAGAATATGAAAATCTGTAAGTTTGTAAAATGTTTTTATAATTATGCAAATAGTTGAAAGTATACCAGACACAGCAAATGAACGAATGGAAGGTCTGTATTTTCCATAATGTAAAAGTTGATGCTTTACATAATTTCAGTGAAAATAAACCTTTGACATTCTTATGGTTTGGCGTAATTACACTATATACATAAAGAAATTGCCCACCATGTAGGACGCCTCCACCAGCAGCGTCCTGGTGCATCTTCTGTCCTCGTCTATCAGCAGACAGCCTCGCTGAACACTTGAGGTTCTAATACCTTACTCAGTGGCAACTCAAACCACTGATGAGCAGGTCCTGGCAGCATTTGCTTGTCCCCTGCTTGATGAAGGCAGTGCTTCAACAGCAGCTTTGTCCTCTGAGCTCTGAGTCCTGATCAGACCTCAAGACGCCATCGTGTGGTCTGAGCAGTTGGGGTTGAAGGGGGTCCAGACTGGACTGAAGCGGTAAAATCGTCTGCACCAACACCCTGAAAACAAAAAATAGGTTTACTTAGTGAAATGGACAGTGGGGACAGCAGCCTGCGTCCATCATCGCTTGTCCTCTTGTTTCCTCGCTGGCCTCTCAGCCTACTTTGACGCTTTTGCCGACCTTCAGCATCGTCTGCGTCACTCTGTATGGTAAGTTTTACTCCCGTTGTTGTCCCTCAGTTTACATGTGTGCGATCTGTCAAGACTTTAGCCAAAGTTTTGAAGAAACCTATGGTGAGCCTCGTGAGCCAAGATACATGTGTATATACCACCTCAAATGCATAGGCAGATAATCAGTATGGAGAATTTCTCTTTGCTGGCCATCTACATGTAACAGGGTAATAACTTCCTTTGGCGTTATTGTTGTTCCACTTGCCATTGGAATATTGTTGTGGCTGTGGGTGGCAGTTGTTGGTTCCCCACGGACAGTATGGATTGGTGCACCTGTTGAGCCCCTGCAAACTTGGCAAGGGACACCCCACTACTGCTGCCAGTTTGCTCCATGCTGTCCATGTGGTGTCATGTCGTAGTAAGCTCTGCTAATAAAAGGACGAACTTTTATTATTCTACACTGTAAATTTATATAGTAATTGTATGGCTTGGCATTTTCTCAAATGCGACAGTAACTATTCTGTAAACATTACATTTCACTTTCATATATTTATTTAAAGTGCACTCAATTACAGGAAAGTCGCTAGCTTAAATGCTACAATAATGGCTAATCTTAGTGTGTATATTTCAGTGTATGTTCGTCGTGGAGTTTGTTACAGTCCTGCCTGTGAGACATTTTTGCTCCTGTGTTCCCAGGTACACATTATCATTATTTATATATATTTTATTGATTACTGTTGCCAGTTTGCTCCATGCTGTCCATGTGTGTATGTTCGTCGCGGAGTTTGTTACAGTCCTGCCTGTGAGACATTTTTGCTCCTGTGTTCCCAGGACATGGTCAATAAATGGCGAGTTGAACCAAATTCACTGAGTCGTCTTTCACTAAAAAAATACACAACGCAGAGATGAGTTACATCCTTCATAACGGTGCAATAACCGTTACATACACTCATTACACAAGAAATCAGACAGGCCAACATTTGAACTCAGTCACCACTCTAAATAACTGGACTATGTACATACATAACGTTAACCCTGTAGCCAAAACTGCTAAACCCATCAGCAGTCTAAATCTGGCATGCCTAGCAGTTGGAGTCACACTTAGTGACCCAAGTGCTATGAGATGGAGCTGATTCTCAGGCCGATCGAGGCTCGAGTTCACGCCTTCGTCAACGAGCAGCCCACACGCCAGCATTAAGCTTTGAGGAAACCATCAGCTGTGCATCCTTGTTTTTGGTTGTGATTTTACATCTGAAGACCTTTGGATCAGGACCTTTGGGTGGTGACCTACAGGATGAGTTCTGGCCTCCCAACACATTATCAAGCACACAGTTTCATTAAAGTTTCTTTGCTTCCTGTTGCATTAGCACTTTCCTATCTGAACATCTCCTCTCGAGTCACCTCATCGCCTCGTCAATGCTCTTGTTTTCTTTGACCGAGGTCTCCATCCATGTAGCGAAGCCATTGGCGTGACTGAACCTGTCGATGCTGTCCGCTGATACGACCCGCTGAGGCAGGTCACACTGCAGAGCGACAGACAGACAGAGAGAGAGAGCGACAGGAAGACGTGGTGTTGCTGTTGTAAGGTGAGAGGTTTGTACTGGTTTATTTACAGTGAAACCCGTTCCATTTGGGGTCATCCATCTGTGATATGTCTGATAAGGAATAGCTTGATCTGTGTCAACACAAAGCTCTTAAACCTCAGAGATCACAATAACGATACACTGCTGTCATATTTTTATTAATGAGCAAATTAAAGAGCTACAGCTGATTGAGATATTTTCATTAAAGTGATATTTCTGTATGTCCAAAAAGGACTCCAATAAAATGGTCAGCTTTGGCCGAACTGATTCCATCCTTTTGTGCAGGTTACGATTTATGAATTTAAAGATATTCATAGAAATACAGAGGGACAAAAATATTTGTTGGAGCATTTAGTTATTATTCATTTGAAATGTCTCAAAATACAGAGAGGAAGACTGGCACATTGTTGATTTATTAATAGTGAGCCAGAAAGGTTTCATGATAAAACATTCATCAGACGCAGCAAATGCACTGAATCACCTTGTTGGCCAGCAGGATGCAGGGGATCGGGTCTCCATTAGGCAGCAGGGCCTTCTTGTCCAGGTCCCGTTTCCAGTGGCGACAGCTGAGGAAGCTGGACGAGCTGGTGACGTCAAACATCACGACGCAGCCCACAGCGCCTTTATAATAGATCCTTGTCATGGAAATGAAACGCTCCTGGCCTGCAGAAAGGACACAACGTTCACAGCTGCCACAGCAGTGTTCATCAATACATCGGCTGAAAAACGTTTTGTACCTGCGATGTCCCAAAGCTGCAGCCTGACTTTTTCTGTATCCGACCACTGCAGCACCTTCACAGAAAAGTCCACTGGGAAAATAAACAAAATATATACCAGAGATGGAGAAGAAGTCAAGTTGAAGGAACAGCTCATCCAAATCTAGTGAAAATTCATCCACTCAAGTCTTCGAAGCTTCACAAGCAAGCAGATTTTGTGGCTCTCGTTTAGCAGGACATTTACATTTGTGCACTTTCACTTTCAGTGAAACACTGAACACTTTCAGCTTGTGGCTTCAGTCAAGATTAATCAGCTTAAAAAGGGTGTAAATAACATCGTATCAAGTCATTGTGAGGATTGAAGGATTCAAGGAGCTTTATTATCATTTCACACATGTGGACACATGAGGTGGAACGAAATTAGTTTCCCTGGTCCCGGTATAAGCCCAATAACCAATAGTAACTACTATAAATATAAAACAGCACTATATAAATATAAGTATAAGAAATATAAGAACTACCAAAATAAAAAATATATAAACAATGTCAGGGATGACAACATTATTTACAGCGGTATTGTGCAAATGGTTTCAGTGGTATTGTGCAAATGGCAGAGTAGTGCAAATGAAAAGAGCAGTGCAAAGTTCTTGTGCAAGATGGCTGCATTGTGCAATGTGGTTTTAAAAATCATTTAAACCATTTTATGTTTTATTTGGTTGTTTTTAACCAAATTTCCAGATTGTTCAGTTGATTAAGGGAAACAGAAATATTTTGTAGGTGAAGAAACCTGACTTTCACCTGACTTTCCACTGACATGAAGGTGACCAGATAATGACTGAATTTAAAGTTTTGGGTGAACTGATCCTTTACGTAAGCGAGACCTGAAACAGAGCTGGGCACAAAAATCTAGACAAAAATACTCAACACATCACGCTGAAAACATTATTATCAAATGAAAAGAGCTTCGTACATTTCTGTGTCATCGCTTTTAGAGGCCATTTATATGATCCAGTTTCCCATCAGGAAGTGAAACTTAAACTTCAAACCTTTATTGTCAGTACATTTTACATACACCGAAATTCTTCTCAGCGTTCTGCATTTCACTGACTGAACACACACATGCAACATGCAGGGAAACACACAGGAGCACTGGGCTGCCATTTCAGGTGCATATTGGGAGGTTTAAGTGCCTTGCTCAAGGACACATCAGCCAACCAATGGGGGTGGGGGGGCGGGGCATTGATCAACCACACCACAGTACCCAAATTTTTCCTGCCAGAGTTCTAACTGGCGACGCTCCTGTCACAAGGCCACGGCTGCCCCCCACAAAAGGTGCCTGCCACCTTGGCCTCCTCACACCTGGTCAAAATGGCTGCCGAGCAGACCAACACACCAGGTCATTTCAGTGAGTGCTGGAACGTTTTGTAGATGTGATTACGGTATGAAAAGAGAACATTTTGATGTCAGGAGATGTTTAGTTGTGACAAGGTGTGATCTTCTCCTAACCCAAACCAAGTGCTTTTGCGCCTTAAGCCAACCAGACCTCAGGCACAGTGCTGTCACAACGTAACACTGAAGCCACAGAACGCCGACAAACTAAAGCAGACGTACCTCCCACTGTCATCTTGTACGTCTTGCTGAACTGCCCGTTGACATAGCGACGCACGAAGGAGGATTTCCCAACATTTCCGTCACCAACAACCAGGATTTTCAGCAGGTGCTCCGTCATTGCGCTCCCGTGGCGCACAGCATGCGCCAGAGGCTCAAGGTTCAAACATCAAGTCAGGAAACGTCATGCACCTGCTGACTGTTTCTCTCCTTGTGCAACTCAACGCTGTCGTGGAGTTTTGCTTTCGAGAAGGAAGTTGCCTGACACCATGAATAGTTCAGCGCCTCTGGTCACACCCTCATGCAACAGGAAGTTGAAACAGTCGATGAATCTGTTGCTCTCACTTTGTTTGCAGTATGTAATACATTACAGATCACATCAAACTGTGCCCAACGGGAAGTCACAGAAGCAGCCGCTATGGTCCATTACGTGCGATGTTCACGGTGCTCCTAACTGAATGTGTTTTCTGTGGCCTGTACAGCCACAGGAGTGGCATAAAATAAAGAATATTTCTGTAAAAGAACAATAGACAAGACAATAAATATGGAAATAAAGAGAGAAATCAGTTACAGAGTAGGCGAGTGACCGTCAAAATATGAAAGAAAAACAATTCATTTATTTTCCCATTTAGTTGTGAATTTATTTCTGTATGTTTATGTAAATATCATTTTTGTATTTATCTCTTTATTTTTCATTAGCCTTTTCCTCTCGTCCCTCCTATGATTCCATATGCTTAGGAGCTGTGCAACTTTTCTTCTTTTTTTCCCTCTTCACCTCCACCTTTCCTCCATCACACCTCTTTTGCCACCTCCTGCACCTCATTCCCCTGAGACACACACAGAAAGAGATGTGGTGACTTTTCTACCAACTAAGCCACCGTTTCTGGCTCCTGGACATGTCCCAGTCCCCCACTGGTGCAGAGTCACCTTTGTGACTTTGTGTCTCGGTCCTGCTCCCAGCATCAGTGGCAGAACCTCTCAGGGTTTAGCTCTTCGTGAAAAACCCATCTAATTGTTAATACATTAACACAAAGATAAGATAATCCTTTATTAGTCCCATAACTGGGAATTTACAGTGTTACAGCAGCAAACAGGATATAGATGGTGCAAAGCATGTACGGATAAGATAGGGATGTGCATTCAAAAAAGAATAAATACCACAGTGTTTTTTATCTTTAAAATCAGTGTTTATCTTTATTAAAAACAGCCACTGTAAAAAAATGTCGATTTTCAGTTTATATTATTCGTACATTTATTTTAGCCAGTTAGCTGACCGCAGAATATTTGACACTCAAAAAGAAAATCTGGTTCATTTGTTTCTAAATTCACAGGGCGACTGAACCAAAGTGAAAGCAACTACTGACTTACGCTTTGTGCTTCTTCTGTGGTGTTTGTCTGACACCTGGTGGTCAAGTTGGGAACTGCAACATCATCACAAAGGTGCGACAGGTTCGTTTTCACTCATCATAAACGTGAATTAAGCCAACTGCTCTGTGCTGTTTGACGACGCGGACTCTGGAGAATCACAGCTCGGATCCACAAGGAGTCTAATGTGTCCATCACAACCCGACCAGTTTCTCCAGTTTCCCAACTGTTAGTGCCTTCAGTTATGATTTTAAGTCCAGAAACTGACTTACATGTTTAATGTAAGTGTAAGTAAACCGACTTGATACTTTTAGGTTCTATTGATTTAAGACCGTGAAGGGAGCTCCAAATAGAAACGTTTATTCCACATTTTCTTTCTAATTAATTTTCAGCATTTTTTGGATCTTTTTGAAATTCTGCGTTGTCACATCATTTCATCTCTGTTATCTTCATCAGATCTTGAGTAAAATCACAAAGATAATCAAAGCTTCTCAGCTATCTTCGCAGTGTTAACGATGAGAACATACAGCACAGCATTTTTTCCCATCTGTTGTGATTTTTGACACAGTGGAGAGAAACGTGTGTTATTGTTCATAATTCTGACACACAGGATGAAGGATCCTGCAGCCAAGAACTCCAGTTTCCATGACGCAGCATTCAATTCAAAATATATTCAACAGCTTCAACTGGGCCTTTACACACTCAGGCTGTGAAGTATCAGATAAGGTGCTGTATGTTGTGCAGGCTCATGTTCTGAAAACTAGAATAACGGCCACAATTTAATTGCAAAACTAAATTTTTGTCAACAATGTTTTACTATGAAACTTTGAGAAAACTTTTTATTTCCTGCAGATTTACCATCAAACATCGAAATGCAACATATGACTGCCAGGATCCACCTGCTCCTCCTCTTCCTCCTCTTCCATCCTCTGACCTCAGCTGACCTGGAGGAGGCAGCTAAAGTGCCGGTGGAGGTCGTTGTTGACAGCTCACCTTGCAGCGCCACCTGTGGGCTGGGCATGAAAACTCAGACCCTGTGTTTACTGAAAGACAGTGAGACAGCGCTGGAAGAAGGTGTGAGAAGTAAAGATGGAGCAGAGGTATTGCAGAGACGTCTTAGACACTAAATGACTGGAAAATGTAGGACAGGACACAACCGAATAATCTTCCTCATCTGTATGTGGAAATGCACCGATCGTAGGTGTCGGGGGAGTGTCGTGTCCGGAAGGTGAAATGTCTGGAGTCATGGCAGTGTGGACTCAGGACCTTGACTGTGACTTCAGGGCAGAAGGTGGAGATCGACTGCCTGGGAGAAGTCATGGAGGCGATGGGGAGATTCTCCTGGAGGTGAGGAGGTTCAGGAGTGATCCGGGCCAGCTCCAGGTCGGCTCGGCTCGGCTCGGCTCTGTTCCCAGAACCAGAGTTAGGTTATGAATTATGACACAAGGTAAATTTCCCTAAAAATAAGCATTTTTTCACAAAAAATATTAATGAAAGATTTAGTACAACACAAGAACCACAACAACTGAAAGGCTGCTGGAAAACTGCATGAGCACACCTGCATGTACAGGTGTGCCCTGTCAACCTGTGACATCACTGCTGGGTGTTTCTATAGTTACGACTAGTAAAGCACATCCATCAGTGTTGCTGGCTGTGATTGAACAAACACTGAACTAAGTGGCACATCTCAGAGTCAAGAAAGTCAAATTCTAAAGATGAAATCCTTTGTTCAGAGATTGTCTAAAGACGTATCCTTGCCCAAAGTTACCCACAATCCTATGAGAATGATGCTGGACCGATGATAAATCTGTTTTTGCAGCTTTTGAAAGGTCGCTTTGTCCCATTTAAAACCTGTAAATGAAACAATCAGTGACACTGATTCTGTCAGGGTTGGATGTTCCGTCTCAAACAGTTCATTCCCTCCCCGGGCAGAACAACCTGAAACTGTTCACTGTGATGCTTTCTTTTGTGTCTCAGGGTGTCATGGCGTTACGCTCGAGGAGTCATCAGCTCTGATGACTCCCTGTTTGCTCAGTGGGAAGCTCCTCTGATGGACCGAGTGGTTCTGGACCCCGTCAGGGAGGAGGACGCAGGTAAACACAGTTAATGTTGTGTTTCTTTGCCTTTCAGTCATCAGTCTTATGTCATGAAAAGGCTCCGCTTTAGGTCTAGTTAGGTCCATTGCTTGAAAACACTTGGTTAGGGTGAGGAAAAGATCAGGTTTTGCATTAAAATACCTGGTTTTGTTCCTCCAAACATGGTTGTAAAATCTGTCGACCTTCAAAATAAACTCCACTCGCTGGGGAGCTTGCACACAGGATTGCTCCAGTACGTGAATTTGGTAACTGAATGTTGCACCCCTTTGCTGTAATGGCATTTATATTTCTTGTTTATGCACAGTAAAGTTTACCTTTAAGTGTCTGTTTACTTTGTCTGTGTACTTTACATCAACTCCTCCTTTAAACAAACTACTCTTAATGTAATTTACAGTCCTGTGTTTCTAAATTATAAATCAAGTATCTTAAGCTAACGCAAACTCATGCAACTCACCTCGTCTTCTCTCTCTTTCCCCTCCACTTCCCGATAACCTTTGACCTTTAGCTCAAATCTCATTGGTTCTTACACTGAACGTAAAGTAAAATACGCAAAAAAAATATGCTTTTGACCACAAATATGATACATTTACAGCATTACCATCTTATTTAAAATTAGTAACCAAATACATTTACTATGTCAATCAAACAGTACAGAATACATGAACTTAACCATGAAATTCCAGTGATTCGCCCACATATACACGAACTTGGCAATATCAAAAACCAAAAAACAAACCATAAAATGTACCTTTAAAGTTGTCACTGAAAGTTGAGCCGTGGATTTGTGCTGATGAACAGACAAACACGCCTCCTGCTGGTCACCCGATGAATGGAAAAAAACACATTGCATTAATCATGTCATCTTCAGGTACTTATCGCTGTGACGTGCAGGATGCCACCTTTCGCAGGGTGAAGAGGGTTTACTGGGGGATTCGGGTCTTGTCTGTTGGCGTTCTCAATCTGGACTATGAAAGCTCTTTGGCCCAGTGGGACTACACTGGAAACCAGACCGTGTCAGACCAGCAGGACCACAGGATGGCTGTTCTTTACACAGTACGGTTTATCAGTGATTTTTTACTTTTAATGAATCTTTGCTGTGCACCAGACAGATTAAAAGCAATAATCATGAAATGGAATTAAATTCACTGAATGTTATTTTCATGGGCGACGCCAAAATAAAAATCCTCCTCATCAGCAGTATGTGTTTGCAGGTGCTGATCAGTCTGAGCCTGGCAGGCGCCGGGGCTGGACTGATCCTGCTGGGCCTCTACTGGGCAGCCAAGAGGAGAATGTTGACAGATTTACATCTTTGCTAACCCCCAAAACAATTGTAGAGATGTGAAAAAGACATCACCCTTAATAAACAAGTATGTTCTCAGTTTTCAGCCAAAAGAAACAGTTTCCTGTGACTTTCTTCCTGAGAAAATGTCAAAAGCCTACCGTACAGCAGCCAGACAAACTGCTTTTAAAGAAAGAGGAGTTGGTGGAGACCAAAAGCAGAGCTAAAAGAGGTGGACACAAACATGCCTCCAAATGAATGAAAATGTTACCGTTGTTGGGTGTGTAAATAAAAATCTGATTGCTAATGAGTTTGTCTGATTGACTTAAAAGCTGATCCATGTTTGTTTAAAAAAAGAAGTTATAAGTTATCACAGGTTTAGGGACCGTTTTATTTTTCACCAGCAGGTTTGTGTCTTTATTAAAGCTCAGAGATGACAGAAGGAGAAAGAGAAAGATGCAACAAAGGTTCCCATTTGTGCCCAGCGTCCACATAACCAGGGACACTGCAGCCACAGGGACACCACTAGAAGCTCGTTTCCATCCATGAACATGATCCTTTTGTTGTATCAGTAATTTGACAGAACTTACATTTGTCCTCCTCTTTTTTATTAAATGGAGCCTGGCTAATAAAACATCATTGCTGCCATCTCAGGAGGCTGAGAGAGCAGGACGTTTTGAACAAACATGGATGCTGAGGAAGAGGAGCACAGGATGGACCTTTTGTCACAGGAGACATTTTAACATGTCACAGTAGGAAGAAATAGGTGTGAATTATAAAATGAACGATGACTGAATTCAGGGTCCTGTGTTTGACTGTCACACTGTCACTGCTTAGTACTGTGGTATAATTTTAAGGTCCATTTTATGCTGATTCATGCTTCTACTATCCTACGTATAAAAGGGTATTGTCATAATTTTTACTCATACTCATAAGAGAGAAAGTCTACTCAAGAAAATAAGTGAGAACACCTGTGCAGGTGGACCAGGGCTTACAGAGACGTTAGTCGAGCTTCAGGAGAAACTCAGTGGAGTTGTTTAGTCAGTGTCAGTGAGCTTGTGAGGTGTTATCTACATCTGTGCCAGGAGATGGCAGTGTTAGTCCAGTATGGGTTGGATTTGGTATGAACATGTTGGTCGTGATTGCACTGCATCATGGGACTTTGGACTTTAGAGGGAGAAAGAGAAAAACCACCCCAACAAGAGTTAATGCTCATCGCAGATCTGTTGGATGGATGAGCGGGTGGATGAAACATGAAGAGGCAGTTTAGTTCTTCGTCACTGCGTACCTCTCGTTTATATGTTAAACACCGTGTTAATGAATCCATCCGCCCAACAGGTGTGGTACATCAACATGCTGAGTAAACAACATGATTACT
Organism: Scatophagus argus; assembly: GCF_020382885.2. NCBI lineage: Eukaryota > Metazoa > Chordata > Actinopteri > Scatophagidae > Scatophagus > Scatophagus argus. The sequence continues at coordinate 2,273,640 of NC_058500.1, forward strand.
GCACAGGTGCGCTTTGGGCACAGTAAAAGACTAATCTAAAATGTGCGGTTTTATCTTGGAAAAAGACAATCATTAGCCACCAAAGTGTGGACTTCATGTGACTAAAATTACAGATGTGCAATTCGCGGTCACAGAAACACTTCAAATGCATATTAATGGTTGAAAATAGGTAATAATCATCATAATGACCCATTCAAAGTGATGTGAAATGTTAGTGTTAAGCTGTGATTGAATGTGGTGTTGCTGATCTAAGGAACCTGAATAGAGATTAACATTTTAGGACAAGTCACATCAGTAACATGTGGACTTCATTGGAGGGGTTTCAAACTGAGACAGAGAGAGCAGAGGCGTTGACAGCAGAGTGAAATGTACGTATTGTGTGTGGTATTCATGTGTGTTATTTTGGGAGCAGCAGAAGCAAGCGAGGGACTCCGGGGAAATAACGCAAATTCAATTATGCTGATATGCTTACCGTAATTCATTCATTTCCTTGTAGAATTTGGCCCGCTGCAGGTTGAAGAACCTCATTTCCCTCCACGTGCTCATGTACAACCTCCATTTGACAGATGTTAACTGTTTTCCCTTCACTCACTGCACAAACAGTTTAATTATTGCTTGACGGCAGCATCATGGAACACATTATGCTTTACAGGCTCATGTTCCCATTCAATTACCTCCAGAACGAGCCCCTCCCAAACACACTCCTGTTGTTGAAAATCAAATGTAATTAAATGTCAAGCAGTTTGAATGGTGGATTACACTTGGATTTTAAAATTTCTTTCATTTTTAAAATGTATTTTCTGCTGCTGCCCCGGTTCATCACCAGCTTGTCAAGATCGGTTTTAAAAAAAACAGAGGTACAAAGTGTCAAAGTTCATAGACTCAAGTGCTGTACTTCAGTCCAGCTGTGAGGTACTTGTGCTTCATTCATTACCCTTGAGAGCCTCAGACTTACACAAAACTAGAAGGATCCCCAACCTTCTCTGCCTTTGCCGACGAGTCGCTGCATATCTTGTACCTGTTGTCACCTGCTCATCAGTGGAATAGTGTGACACCACCAGAGGAGAGAAGGGAAGTAGTGTGTGGTTGAGGGGCAGTCAGGTGATGGAGAAAGGAGGGGAAGTGAGGGGGCGCAAAGCTGCAAGGCTAGATAAACGAGTTTTAAGTAACGTTTTAATGAAGTCACTGTCATCCATACATCCTTAGTGAGTTCTTTTTGGGTTTTTAATAGACAGCTGAAAGAACGACAGTCACATCTTCACCCACATGCAATGTATTGTGGGTAAACATCTCAGTGAAGTATGATTTACTCTGCACCCCAAGGGGACTCTCATTAAGTCTGCAGAAATGTGTGTTTGAAGTCCAGAAGACTGCAGGAGCTGTGAAGTCCGGCCATTCAGGTTCAGCCAAAGAATACAGCGTTAGCCTGAAGGTCAGAGAAGAGCTTGTGACTGAGGGTCGCCCCTTCAATCCTGGATAAATCTGGATGGGGGTGAGGTGCCCCCGAGCTCCAGTGGAGCCATCAGAACAGATGGTGGTTGTCTGAGCAGCTTCCAGGTGTGAATGTGTGAATGGTTGATTTGTGAGTCTGCCCTTGCAGAATACTGTTCTCCCACTGTGCTGTTCACGATGGAAATGGTGGAGCTGGAAAAAATATTTATATCAGTTGAGGCTGTTGGTGCAAACAGCTCCAGAAAGACAAAAAAATTCTTAATTAAAAAAGCCATTTTAACTTTGTGAAATTTCACTCAATGCAGATAAGCAGCAGAGCAAACAGAAACGGATGACTAAGATGAGAGAAGTACAACTTTTACTTCCTGCATATTTCTGGAACTCGCTCCGGTTTCTCCTCTCTCTGTGTCCCAGCTCATCTCTTTTGATCCCTCTGCCTCTCACCACCATGTCAGATCTCTCCCCAGTAATTCACACTCAGTCCATCTCTCTCGGTATTAATAATGTCACTGTTATTCACTGTCACTGAGCTGATTTTAGACTCTCGGTCGCTCACTCTTTGCCACAGACTGTCCCTGGCTGTATCATTAGTTCCCACTTCTCGCTGTGTCTGTCTGTCACTCACCTGCTCAGCTGGAGTCCTCAGGTTGGAGGAAAGTGTGGTGGGACCTGCCCACACTCACCTTTTTTTCCTTCTTCATCCTTTCCTCCTGAATGTCACACACGCCTCAAACAGACTGACTGCATCTTTGTTTTGTGTCGTCTTTACTGAAAATGAATAACTGTTGCCATGGAGAGAAAGCTCATAATCCAGATTTCATTGTCCATATGATGGTACAGCTGATTAAAAATGGTGCTGCAGGGGACATTAGAAAACATATGAAGGGTGACGTCTTTTGGAGCTAATCATGGCGTGCATTTGCAGCCTCAGTAACTCAGTATACTCGTCTAGACTATTAAAAAAATTAAAAGCAAAAAATCAAATTTTCTTTGTAGTGCTAATATAGAACTTATGAGCTGACACGAAGTACAGGACCTGCAGTTTGAACCCGACACTGTAACCTCTCAAATCAATACGACGCCGCCAGCATGTTTTGAACGAGCAAGTCCTGCTGCCTGTAATTATCCGAGTCTCATTTGTGGACATTAAATGGATTCCAAGTTATGAACCTGAGAGGAAAAAACCTGCAAATGACTTTCATGAGGTGCAGCTGGTAAAACAATCAGTTATTCAAGCCCCGGGGCATCGAACGTTCAGCATAAGCAGATGTCTTCTGTCTGTCTTCTGTGGACTCAAGTGAAACACAAGGCTACACATTCAGCGTATGAGCTACACAAAGCTTTAGCATGACAAGATAACAGCCACTAATAGCGGAGGACACTAAATTACAGAGAACAAGACAGATCATTAAACAGCCATTCATGTGAAGGTGCAGGGTCAAGCCTACGCAGCATCTGCTTTTGCAGACCTTGTCAACATGAACCCAGCTATAGATAAGCCAGACCCCACTTAAATTAAGCATGAGGGAGGACATTGTTTTTGTATAAACGATAAATCACATAACCCTCTTCCTTCCTTCACAGCCTTCCACACAGGTAGGAAAAGCAGGAAAAGCTCCAGAGTTTATAATCATAATGTAAGTTTCCACACTGCAAAGTGCAGATCTCAATACACAGTACACTTGAACAGCGTTCTTGCTTGGACTCTGAGCGTCCACAGAACATTCAGTCTGTAGTTTGAACAGGTGAGAACTGATGGGATGATAAAACACGCTGCTTGTCTGCACATCTTATCTGATCCACATGACGTCCTGCTTTGGCACTGAATCCAGACTCTTTTACTGTAAGCTATTTTAACAAAACCCAATGATGACAGTATTGCACGAATACAGCGTGAAACAAAACTCTCAAAAATAAAAGGCACATTTCTGTAACCCCACAAGCATCCACAGACTACCTGACAATGTCACTAAAATACAGGACAATGAAATACGTCCCATTTTTGTTGGTAGGCTCTTAACCTTTTCCGCTGCAGCACATCCAGTATTTGATTTGCTGCTGTCCTCTTCTCTCCCATTTCCTCTGCCAAAGTAGTATTGACCTTTCTGTAAAAACTCTCGCTCTTTCGAGTGTGAGTGCACCGTTTTTTTATTTAATGTCACTGTGGGGCCCAAATGTACTCAACGGAACAAAAACCCAGCAAGGATGTCCTCCGTGATCTGCAGCTGATTGCAGAACATAAACTGACATTTGTCCAGAGCTGGCATATGTCACGAAGAAATTTTTATAATTTATGAATTCTCAAGCTCTTCGTGAACACAGTCAACCCTAAAGAAGGGCTGCTCACGTTGTGGTCTGTGGGCCAGAGTTGGGCCACCATAAGATTCAATTTGGCCCTCAATATTTCTAGTGAAAAACAGTTTTAAGAAATGATAATAATGATTATCCTCTTTGATTTTTGTCAAGTAAAAATGCCATTTAAAAGGAATAGTTTAACCAAAAATGCATTTCAGCATTTTGCAAAGCAATTACAAATCAACCAGAAAAATGACCCAAATGGATGGTCCATCCACCAATTCCACAAACCTGCAAGAGAGGAACAAAGAAAGACACAAGCACTCAGGGTTGGACATGAGTTATGCTAGAAAAGGATTCATCCGTGTTACCTGCACACCTGACTCTCATCGGCAGCTAGTGGTCTCATCAGCCCCGTTACTACTAAAGACCGGCCCCCTCATTCCACCCTCACCAGATTATTACTGTCTCCTTCATCTTACAACTCGTGGATGTTTCGTGGATCTAATGTGTGTTCCTTTGTCCAGGCTCGTCTACCCGTCTCCGCCCGCTACGTTTCCCTTGTTAGTCTTCAGGCTTGCTTTCGGATTAAACTTCAGAGTTTGGAGCTGTGGATTGGTTCCTGTTCTCAGACCTTTGTGCGCTCGCCTGCCTTGACCCACCTTCAGAGTTACACCTTCTCTACAGCGGGTGTATTTCAAACACAGTGTCAGTTCATCTACAAAGAGCGTGTCATGACCTGGCCCCATGGCTCATCCATACACTTCAAGTCTTTTCTCTTGCAGAACTATAAAACATATAAAAGGATGCAGTTTGAATCTCACCTCTGAGTGGCCTGTCAGTCTGTCTGTGTCTCTTTGGTCTTTGACTCTGCTGGTGTGATTTGTGAGTTGTGATTTGCTTTTTCTTCATGTCCGTGAGATCAGTTCAGCTTGTTTTGGGTGGACAGACAAAGCTGCTCACCTTGAATGTCAGGAAATATCTGTGCGATTCAGAGGCCGGCGTAGTTGGCTGAGGGGATTTCAAAAGTATAACATCTCACACATCACTCATTGTTGCTAATTTTCTCTTCATTTTCTCTATTTTTCTCTTCCCTTTTGGCTCACTGAGCCACTGCAATGATTTTAAAAAAGATCCATGACTCCACAACAGCGCAATTCCTGGACAAACGCGGCTGGTTGCAGTTTGGTTGTTTGAGACTCTCATCACGAGGACTCTGTGACTCCCCGTGAGACCAGAAACTTGTAATGATGTGTCTGAATCCTGAAGTCAAGTAAGTCAAAAGTCGGCAGGATGATGCAAGTCATACTGCTAGTCTGCAATATGCCAAATCATGCAGAGTGGGTGAATATACAAAGCAACAAAGCAGGCAGGAGGATTCTTTGCTAGTTTTACTTCATCGACTACCAGAACGAAAGGTGGCTGCAATTTCCAACGGTCAACACCGTTTGTGCCAAAGTGACACCCATCCAATCACTTAAACAGTCTTGAACAAACAACAGAAAGCACAGCAGGTTTTTGTCTCCTGAACCTTTTAACGAGCCTTCGAAGCCTTGATGCTGTGACTGTACTGGCAGCAGTAAAATCCCAGAATGAGACGAATTACCAAACATGAATAATACATCCATCCATCCATCCATCTTCTTCCGCTTCATCCGGGTTGCGGGGGCAGCAGCTTGAGCAGGGATGCCCAGACTTCCCTCTCCCCAGACACTTCCTCCATCTCTTCCAGGTGGACCCCAAAGTGTTCCCAGGCCAGCCGAGTGACATAGTCCCTCCAGTGTGTCCTGGGTCTTCCTCGGGGCCTCCTCCCGGTGGGGCATGCCCGGAACACCTCCCCAGGAAGGTGTCCAGGAGGCATCCCAAACAGATGCCTGAGCCACCTCAACTGGCTCCTTTCTATGTGGAGGAGCAGCGGCTCTACTCCGAGCTCCTCCCGGGTGACAGAGCTCCTCACCCTATCCCAAAGGGAGCGCCCCGCCACCCTGCGAAGAAAGCTCATTTCAGCCGCTTGTATCCGCGATCTCGTTCTTTAGGTCATGAACTTTGGGTCATAGGTGAGGGTAGGAACGTAGATTGACTGGAAAATTGAGACCCTCAGCTCCCTCTTTACCACGACGGACCGATATAACAACCGCATTACTGCTGCTGCTGCACCAGCAATCTAGATCTTGTTCAAACATGAATAAAAGTCTGACAATAATCAGCAAAATATCTGTTAATATATTTTTTTCTCTCTATACATAAAATTAGAATTTCAATATTATAATAATTCTTAAAATGCCACCTTGGGATGTGAGATGACATTTTATTGACTGAAAAACAAATGAAACTGACAATGAAAACAAATCATTTGCTTCAGTTTTGAGAACGTAGAGGAGAGGACAAACTCAAAAGGTTTGGACGGAGTATCACCTCAGCCCACCGTGTTTCAGGCTGCGTGTGCTGACCAGCGGGGCACAAACTGACAGACCGGATGTGACTGAGCGTTAAAGCAAGTGTGTGTGCGTGTGTGTTTGTACACATGTGGACAAACCGAGCAGCCGAATAACAATCGTCGATACCCAATTTCCTCCAGGGATCAATAAAGTGTTTCTCATTCTCTATCTGAAGTATTTGCTTGACTTTGAGGAAAATTAAAAGAAAATGTGATAGTAGATTGTTGAAATTGAGGCCACAGTGGATACACACACACACACACACACACAACATGACAGATGACCTTTTCAAAAAGACCTGCTCAGGTGCTCCTGCTCAGTAATTGGAGACAGTCACGGGGGGTGTGTGTGTATGTGTGAGCGTGTGTGTGTGTGTGTGTATTCTGCAGGGGGGACAGAGCACAAGAAATTAATTTCACTTGAGGTCTGACATTTATGTGTTAGAGCAACTGGTGAGAGCTGAACGTGTGTGTGTGTGAGATGAAGCCAGCAAACATAAGGCTTTCAGATTGTAGACAGGCAACTATCATCACATCTGTCATCTGCCGTGCGACGACAGAAAAGCAGTAGAAAAGTATTATTTCACTGTAAATCGCGGTCAGTATTTGCATGAACCATTGCACACGACTCAGACGCCGACAGCTCGAAGGCAGCGAGCACTGTATCATTGTTCTTACGTCTTTCCTCTTCCTCTTTCTTTCACGCGACCCTCGTGTGATAGGTAAGAGGGTAGAGGTTGGAGAAGCAGCTTGTGATCAGAGGGTCATCTGTTCGATTCCCCCACCGGACGGGCAGGAAAAATTTGGGTGTGGTGGAGTGATTAATGCGACAAATGCCCCCCCTCCATTAGCCAGCTGATGTGCCCTTGAGCAAGGCACTTAACCCCCCCAATATGCTCCCAGGGCGCTTGATGCTGCCCACTGCTCCTGTGTGTGTTTCACTGCATGTAATTTGTCGGGTGTTGCATGTGTGTGTTCAACTAAGGATGGGATAAATGCAGAAGACGAATTCAGTGTGTGTATGTAAGAATATATATACTGTCAATAAAGCTGATTCTTCTTCTAAAACAAACAAGAGGAGAGTGAATGTGAACGTCATAATTCTGAGGAACAGAAGGACCAGCTGAGACCAAACAAATTGCGGACGCTGTACACTGTAAAGTGGACCACAGACCAGTCGCCACAACAGGCTGGATGTCGCTCTCTTTTACACAAGAATCATGTCAAACATTAGGGACAAACGTGTGAAGCAAGAGCCACTGAAGAACAGTCTAACGCCCAAAATAAACCAGACGCTACTCAAGAGGCTTTTGCTGGCCGCCCCCCATATGGCTCCAGAAAGTCGAGAAACTGGGACCGTGTGAGTTTCTAACATGCAACCAGCGACACACGGCACCAAACGGAAAACACGTCACACAAGTCGCGCTGCCTTCACATCACAACATGAGCACCTGGATGATGCACCTCATCCGAGAGAGTCGATGTCCGGTGTCCGTCTAAAACGTAAAAAATATACTTCAGCAATGTTCTTGGAGCAGGACACACAGCATTTCATATGAGTGGATGAAAAAGTTTGGAGAAAAGCTGAATGTATACTTTAAACAAAAAGTCTCTAAAAGCAAAGAGCCTGACATATTAAGTATATCATCTTTAGCCTGATGCTTGGAAGTGCAGTCTGAGGGGAAACATGGCCTTGATTTCACATTATGTTCTGTAGTCACTGTCTTAATGTATACACACTTCGCACATAATGAGTGTTATTATAACTGAGCAGCAGCAGCTTGAGGACTCTCCACTTTGTTTCTCTTGTTTTTCTTCCTCTTTTATTTGTCTTCTCAATTACTATATCCCCTTCCTGTTTTCCAGCTCTTTATCTTCCTTTGCATTTGTCAGGCTGTGCCTTTGTCTGGCAAAGGATAATTAAAGAAGACCGCCGTACAGTGAATATGTCAGGAGAATTGCGGTGTAATGGCTTATTTGCATAATCTGTTTCAATAGCGGGTCGCCTTAATCACAGCATCTTTTGATGTGGCGTTCAAGAGCAGTCGTCGTAACATCCACTTAATCCACAGAGGCATCTGTTGTCAGACTGAAGAGAACACACATTAACTCAGTGTTTCCAATTACAGCATCATCATGCACACTGTACTGTCAGGACCTGACATGCTTAATGTTTCCTGCAGGGTCAGGTTTTCATATTCTGATCACGAAACACTTATGAAATATGAATGAACTCTGCAGAGTTCATGAAATTTAAGAGCAGGCAGGGTGAATTGTATAAGATTAAATTATCATTATTTGATGCACTCTTGGATGTCCTGCTTTTACAGTTTCCGGCTCTGAGCGCTTTCACTGAGTCCAGTGTCTTACTTGGAGACTGGTGATGTCACTTTGCTTTTATGCCAATCAGATAGCAGCACAGTAAGAATCAGAATCAAGGCCTTCTTCTATAGGAGGAACAAGTTTGTACTCGTGTCCTGGAAGAACCTTTTATTGAATTTATCTTCATACAATGAGAAAAGTACATAGAGCCAGCAGATTATATTGTAAACTTGTTTAAAATGGTTTCTTCTTCCCGTGTATTTGAACCTGTCCTCCGACTGGGCTTTTCCAGAGCTCAGTCTCCATGATCCTGACGTGCAGGTGAGGGTAATTTTAGGTTAGATACAACTTGGTGATGACTTGGCGACTACAAATTGCCCAGGTTTAAATGTGAGTATGGATGGTTGTGCGTCTATGTGTGCGTCCTGACGACCCCTCCACAGCTTTTCTCATCTCCTGTTATTTTCTGTTCAGCAGCAAGTCCATTAGGAAGCTCCCTCCCATTGATAGCACTGCCACTTTTCTTTTCTCTGTGGGTAAAATTGAACACACTGCTGCCTGCACCCTGTAGAGCTAAGTGCACTGTATCATTTTACTTTTCAAAGACGGGGAAAATAAATGCAACGTATTCCAGCCATTACTCAAACTGTCAAATTTTTCAAATGATAGTTTCGCATCAGCGGGCACAATTTCCAGCACTTACATTTGCTTTTTTCTTTTTTACTCTCCCATTTGTCATTTCTATCACTTTGTTTGTTGGTTTCCGTTCCTCTTTCTGCTGACTCTCATTGCAGGTCATATTCAGGAGACAGTGAGGTTCAAACCAAAGTCAAACCAAATGAGTGGGAAATTCTTAAAAAATAAAAACTTTGCACTGTTATTTTAACTTACATCATGTAACAAATGTTTTTACGCTATATAGACAAAAGTATTGGGAAACGCCTCTTTATTATTGAATCCAGGTGTGGTATGAGGCTGTTTCTCAGGGTTTGGGCTCGGCCCCTGACATCCAGTGAAGGGAAATCTTAATGCTTCAGCATACCAAGACATTTTGGACAATGCTATGCTTCCAACTTTGTGGCAACAGTTTGTTGAAGGCCCTTTTCTATTCCAGCATGACTGTGCCCCAGTGCACAAAGCAAAGCTCCATAAAGACATGGTTGGATGAGTTTGGTGTGGAAGAACTTGACTGGCCCACACAGAGTCCTGACCTCAACCCCCATCCAACACCTTTGGGATGAACTGGAACGGAGATTGTGAGCCAGGCCTTTTGGTCCAACATCAGTGTGTGACCTCACAAATGCTCTACTGCATGAATGGGCACAAATTCCCACAGAAACACTCCAACATGTTGTGGAAAGCCTTCACAGAAGAGTGGAAGCTGTTAGAGCTGCAAAGCTGTCTGTGTGTTTACAATGAGACGTCATTAAAGTCCCTGTTGGTGCGATAGGCAGGTGTTCCAGTACTTTTGTCTATATAGTGTATTTTAACCCAAACCGACCTCCTCTGTCCTCAACCTAACAAAGTAGTTTAGTTGTCAAAGCCTAACTGAACTGAGACGGTTTCACAGTGTTAATCACGTCATATTGAAGGTCCGAAATATGCGTGCATGTCAGGTAAAATTAAATAGTGACCATTGGCTGGAAACAAGTGCCTGAGTATTGGGAGCTTGAACATTTTGAATGAAAACGTATCTAATTGTTTCACATGCTCAAAATAAAGATGAAAGATGAAAGTGACATATTTTGTCACTGGAGGGAACTCACTCCAACGAAATTCGTGCTCTGCATTTAACCCACCCAAGTGACGTGCACACACACACAGCAAACCCGGGGCAGTGGGCGACCGCATGCAGCGCCCGGGGAGCAGTGGGGGTTAGGTACCTTGCTCAAGGGTACCTCAGCCATGGACACCGGGACGGGGAATCGAAAATATGTGATGGTATTTGTTACACTATGAAAAAGACAGGCAGCAAGCGCAAGAATCTTGTTTAGCCACTTTGTCCTTTGTTTCAGGCTGCTTCTTGTCACACTTCATACTTGTAAGAATTTTCATACAACTGCAGTATCTTGATATTTGCATTTACATAATTTCGCTACAAAATGTCCCAAAACTGGGTTTTGGGCTCCCTGAGACCAAACGGCTTTGAGTTGGAGGAGCTCAGTATGAACCTTGTTTGCCTAAGATGTAGACTGGAAATAACAGTGAAAAAGAAAGGTAACAGAAAACATCGGGAGGGCTGAACTGGCTCCCGGCCTGTTATGATCTGGACTCTTTCCTCCATCCTCCTCCTCCTCTTTTCATTAACTGGTGTCATGAAACATTTAATAACAGCTTTGTTACTCCTTAATTGTCCAGTCTATCTTGCAGAAATTTCAGCCATGTCTCTCATGGGAGCATCTTTACTGCACACTGCGGTTTTTCATTTTCTCTGCAAAACTTGAACTCCTTTGGCTTCCCAAGTGTGAACAGACAAAAATATTCAGCAACTTGAAAGCAGGAGCTGAGCATCCACTACACATAATGATTGACTCCAAGAGCTTCAGATGAGCTTTTAGTGTTTGCCAAATAACAGCTGCCTCAGCAATCTTTTCTCAAAGTAATTTTTTCGATGCGACTAACGATATGGGAGTTTGCCTGGAGTTAGAAAAGGCTTATCAAGCTCTCTCAGTCCTCTGAACTGATTTATCGCTTGCTCTTTCAAGCCTCAGTGGAAACTTAAAGTTGCTCAGTAAAATGGAAACTATGAAGCTGTGGTAAATAATTCTCCAGTGTGCAAAGCCAAAGAGACTTTGTTTGACTATCATGAACATGAAGAGATTTATTTTGCCATTATTTCTGAAGGCAAAGCATAAATACGAAACAATTGGAAAAATACAAAAATACACCTTTAGGCCTTGAAGGATACAAGTATTGCATGGCAGTACTGTTTTTGGAAAGTTTTACAGGTAAGCGAGGTGGCTGAGAGATGAAAAGTCGTTATGTGTAATAAATAAAGCTCGAGACTGGAGCTGAAAGCAGAGATGCTACTGTTGGATGGACTGTAACTTGCAGATGCTCCAGAGCTGTTGGATATTTATGAACAAATTCGTTTTTCAGACTTTTAAAATAAGTACTCATTTCTTATGATCACAGCAGTTTGTATGGTGAACTCGTGGGAGGTGGTGGTGGGTGGGGTTGCCATCTCTGTCCATCCTCTCTCTACCTCGGCCAATCCTGATGCTGAGGGTTTGTGGAGTATTTGATCATCGACTGCAGGGCCTCCAACTCTTCAGCATACAGCACAGTGACATAAAAATCAAAATAACAATAATGCGCCACTTTTTCAATCGTATGTATATGCTTCCTTCCACCTTGTTATGTGTCCTTGGTCTACGTCAATATTTACCTCAGTTTAGACCCAATGTACTGCACACAGTTCTGCATGCACTTTTGTTTCAACGCAGCAGAAGACTTCAGGTGTATTCACCTGTTGTTCCAGACAGCTGAGCTGATGCTTTTTGTGCTGGTCTTCTGACAGCCTCTATTGTGAAACAGAAAACAACATTTGTGATGAAACAGCAAACAAAGGCCAAGCTCTTAATGCAACTAAAGAACAACCCTTTATATTTAAATATGTACATTTGTTTTTTTTAGTGTACATACAGAAATACAGATATACAGAAATTCTTAAGTCCAGATAGATTAATATGGAGGTAATTATTTAAATCCAGTAGATACACATAAATATTAAATATGACAGAAATTAGTTACCACCCACTGTTGGCACGCTTTCTGATTTTGCTAGAACCCTCTCTCCCCCAGCACACACTATGTAGACCAAAGGACTGGGACACCCCTCTTCATGGGCCTGTATCTCAGGGTTTGGGCTCGGCCCCTGACCTCCAGTGAAGAGAAATCTTAATGCTTCAGCACACCAAGACATTTTGGACAATGCTATGCTTCCAACTTTGTGGCAACAGTTTGTTGAAGGCCTTTTTCTATTCCAGCATGACTGTGATGTAGAGTTGGTAGTTAATCAGACTCAGACTGTCCAGTTCTGCCTTTGAGAGAGTCATAGGATGGGTACCTGTGCTGGAGCAGGGTTAGCAGCTCTACTACGTGCTGGGTTTGAGGATAAGTGTCAGTACATAGTCACAGCCCTGCTGTTTATCATGGTTAGCAATCCTGTTTGACAGCTCTAAGCTCTGAAGTTTCAACTATCAATTTTGAGCAGAAAAGGCTGTTAATACACAGAAATGTATTAACAACACATGCCAGCAGTACTCATTGGCCATGTGTAGAGCTCCAGATAACTATCTGAAACCCTTCATCTCCTCAGAGCAGCATTTGTGTTGCACATGTGTGATATATTATTCACAGTCCTTGTTTGACAGGATTCTCTTCTAGTCATTAAAAGTTCTCGTGAAAGTGTGATCTAACTGAACTTCTGATAGATATGCCTCTTTGAAGAGCCACTGCTCAGTGCTGCAGGAATTCTTTAGACTTTTAAGAAAGATCTGCCAATTTGACATTAGCTATCATTTGCAGGACTTGAGGACATCTGGGGACTAATTCACTGAATGCATCAGCTTGTCCCCTTGTGCTGTGGCACCAGTTTGTAAGCCAGTGTTACTCAGCCCAGAAGTTGGATGGGTCATAAAACTTGCCTCCGGTGTTATCGCTGACAGATCGTGTCATAAATGCAGATACTAAATTACCACACTGCTGAGGTTAAGACTGTGTGCTAAAATCAATCAGATAAGATCATCTGTCTTCTGCAAAGATCTCTGGACTTAAAGGCTATTTTAGCTCTGGGGAGAAGCTTCCCATTCATCTTACCCACAATTTGTTTTACACTGTTTGGAAATTCATTGAACGTTGTTGAAATTGCTTTTGTAATTATTGAACAGAGAACTGGTTAGGACACACATGATATGACCCGAACTGCCTGCTGCTGATTTTTCAGAGTTTTCATTCAGTTACATATGCATTTTCCCTCTTTATCTCTACCTTTTATTATGAGTGTCACAGATACCCAAGGAGAAGTTCTTTCAGGGAGAAAATAATGAAGAACCTCTGATCTCCATCAACACCAGGCCTCAAACATCTCCTCCCTCGATCTGCTATTTGAAGTCTGCGATGTGATGTGTTTGAATTGCAGCCTCAGGGTCCTTTGATGTCGAGTTTCATCCGGGAGGAGTTTGGGTCGGGTTTGTGACTTAAAGTGCATGTCACCTCCCTTCCCTTCTCTACTCTGTTTCTTCTAACTTTTTACGCCATGAAAAAAGATGCTTATTCAGTCTGAAGGAATGAAAATTAGAAAAAGAAGTTGCATTACTCAATTATGCCTCACTCAAAAATGGAAGAAATGCCGCAAAAGTGAGAATCCTTGATTCCTAAACCCAAATTAGTTCTACAGATAATTTGCCTTAGCATTTTTTTTACAAATAACAGCTATGACAGAGTATTGGGGCAGCGTGGATCAGCGGTTAGGGTGTCGGACCCGTAACCGGTGGATCGCTGGTTCGATTCCCCGTCCCGGTGTCCATGGCTGAGGTACCCTTGAGCAAGGTACCTAACCCCCACTGCTCCCCGGGCGCTGCACGCGGTCGCCCACTGCCCCGGGTTTGCTGTGTGTGTGCACGTCACTTGGGTGGGTTAAATGCAGAGAACAAATTTCGTTGGAGTGAGTTCCCTCCAATGACAAAATATGTCACTTTAATCTTTAATCTTTAATCTTGTTATGTGTATAGTTGTTCTCAGGTAGTGCGGGTTCTTTTACGGGTAGAGCCTATAAACAGCTCGGCAGTGTTTCTGACGTGCATGGAATTTTAACGCAGGCTGGTTGAAACTTCTTGGGATGAAGGGCATTTCTACCTGCTCAGACGGCAGTTTGCAAGAAGCACAGCGATATTTGTTGCATTCACTGTGATTCCTCCTTGTCAACTTGATAGATACTGTATGGTCTTTCTGGCATGCAGGGCAGTTTTGAACACTCAGCAGGTCACTTTGCTAAAGGCAGGACAATATTTGTAGCGTATCAGGTGATCGATTCTGTCCGGTTGCCACAGGCAGAGCATTATTTCTGGAATGCAAGCCGATTCAGTCTCGACAGAGGTTTGTTTGCCTGGGGCACAACAGCAATTGTGGCATTTAGAGCAATTCTGTTGGGTCATCTGCCCAATTTAGTAAGGACAGAGTGATATTTGTGGCGTGCATGACAGTTCTGACCGGCTGGCAGTTAGATCTGATGGCAGCAAGGTGGTATTTGTAGTACAGAAAGGTGATTCTGTTTGGAGGCTTGTTGTCACAATTTGTGTTTGCAATGTGCTGTAGGCAACAGTTTGCATGCTCCCTTGTGTCCATGTGGACATGTATTCCTGTAGTTGTAGGAGCAAAAATCTGTTTATGCAATCACATTGTAGGGACCTGCCTTGTCACTGCAACAGAAGTGAAGAGCAAACAGACTGTAGACAAGAAAGAATCTCTTCAAAGCGTCACTTTGATCATTAACAGACAGGAACAAAAAAAGTACACAACATTCAATGAAGTGAAGATACGCCAAGACAAAAACTTTAGCTGGAACTCAAAGTGGAGGTTCAGATGAACTCCCACAGGCTGACAAGCTGTAATTAGCTGACGGCATTCAACTGCAAAGACTCTCAGCCAGGGATGCAGGGAACTAACCTCGACTCTCAGCCAGGGATGCAGGGAACTAACCTCCACCCTCAGCCAGGGATGCGGGGAACTAACCTCCACTCTCAGCCAGGGATGCAGGGAACTAACCTCCACTCTCAGCCAGGGATGCAGGGAACTAACCTCCACTCTCAGCCAGGGATGCAGGGAACTAACCTCCGTAAAGCTTAGGAACCTACTGACTAATCATCTTACATATTTTAATATCTGTATTTTTCTGTGGAGTTGTTTTTCAGAGTGGTTGTTTGTGAATGTCTGATGCTATTGATTTTTTTTATGATGAATCTGTGGATATTGATGCCACATTAGAATTCAAATTATGTGCACAGCCACTTCCTACAGCTGTGACATAAGCTCTAATATATCTGTAAGCTGCTGTTTATTTTTACATGCACTGATGGAAACTGAGGCATTGAGCCCATTCATTAGAGGCAAAGGCAATTTAGCAAAACTGTAATCTTTTTTTGGTAATGACTTGCTAATCATAAGTACAACTACCTTCCTCTTTCTTGGTCTCAGCATTGGAGAAATTGGTGTGAAATTTGGTAGAAATATTCATGGCCTG
Source organism: Scatophagus argus (assembly GCF_020382885.2). Lineage (NCBI taxonomy): Eukaryota > Metazoa > Chordata > Actinopteri > Scatophagidae > Scatophagus > Scatophagus argus. Next base: position 2,289,389 of record NC_058500.1, read on the forward strand.
AAAAGGATGAATCCCCATGACTTTGGTGATCCTTTCACTTTTTCATATATCATCACCAGCTGGTCACCTAGTGAAATATAAGTTATACTGGCCTGACAGGAGGTTTAATACAGACATCCATGTTCCCCAGAAGATAAAACCTGGTCATCCTTTGACTTGAAAGTTTGAATTTGCCCAATACTACCAAAACAGTTTGGTTTCTATCTAAAAAAAAAAAAAAAAATGAATTCAGAAGTTTTCTTAAATGTTTCTGCTGTTGTATATACAGGGAGAGTGTTGCTCATCTGAAAGAATTACTGGAGTACGAACTAATCAGGGGCCAAATCTGGCTCTTACTTACCAAAGATATATTTGTGTGATCACTTGTCCACACTAGTAGGCCCACATTCTATATAATGTTGGATATTTTTCACAATCTGTAAATTTCCTCATTTATTGTTTGCTAGACACACAGCTTTCAGGCCTGAGCTCATCCATCTCAACATTCCATTCACTAAATAGGAAAGCCTGTCAGCTTGTCAGTGGATCATTTCGAGCAATTACACACTCAGAGCGTCGTTGTCTTTCACTGAGACAGGATCACAGATGACAGCTGTAATTATGGCTTCACTCAGCGTTGAACTGTAGGTTTCATGCAGCAGGTGGAATTCACCTCCACCCATGATCCAAAAGCGACAATGACTGGATATGAAATGAAGCCACCTGTGCTATCAAGCCTCTCTATCTGTTGCAATTTACCTCCATTTTGGTTTTCATCCTCTAATGTTCAAATTTGAATGTGTCAAGCGCTGTGCAGCTGGGTGAGGATGCAGCCACACTGAAAGATGATGATGATAAACAGTCCATCTTTAGCCCTAATAGATTTTTAATGAGAAATATTTCTGCTTCGAGGACCAACTTGGACGGATCTGCGTCTGTTTTGGTGGACAGAACATTCTGAAGGCACTGAATTGTTTAGCAAATGACAGATGTGCTTTTTAGCTGTCACCCTTTGAGCCAAGGAAAAAACAGGAAGGTATTTCCTGTTCTGTATTTTGACAGAAAACTTTGGTCAGATGGATCAGAGATGAATCAGTGGGACCAAAGCCGCCACTTCAGTCAGCACATTTGGCTGCAGTCCAGCAACACAAACCATTAAATACTAAATGTCAGCCAGCTCTGGCCCATTTTTGGCTCTATATAATAGCTCTTTGGGGAGTGGACTTGGGCCAGTTAGGGGCTGAGGGTCAACCCTGGTTTGTAGCATTGAGGCCAACAGCTACTAACAGAGTCAGCTCAACTTTGAATGACGTTCTGTGTCACTTCTAATCCAGCATTTGATTAGAAGTTATTGGCAGGCCAAAGCAAAAAGGAATTAGAATGTTTATGAAATGTGCGATCCAAATTAGGCAGCAAAATTGTTCTGTCACCATCAGTTAGTTTCAGTTGTGTATTCTGTTCCTCCACAAGCAACAAGAACTGTTGGACAGACCTGCAAGGAGCCAAAGCAAGAAGATGTGTGATGTAGCACTGAGTGAAACATGAGGGGTGGTGCTTGATCAGTTTTCAAGAGGGGAAAATGAATGCCTGGTCACAAACTTTCTCAAACTACAATACAAACAGTACAATAAAATATGTTCTGAAATCATTTAAGGTGAGAAATTGGCAGCAGAGTCTTTATTCGTTTTTGATCAGCATTGCCCTCAACTCTTTGACAGTTCGACAGTTTCATGATCCTGGATGGACCTGCAGACTGAACTCCCTGTTCCATTGCTGCTCCTGTTTGCTCCATAACTTACATGAGCAGAATCAGGAGTCACAAGGTAGCATATGCTTTTATAAAACTGAGTAAGATCAACTCTGAGAAATTGCTCTTGGAGGCTAAGTTCAAGATATACGAACAGACTGACCAAAACAGTGCTAACCAAATTCATAAAACAGAATCATGCTGATTAATTCTACTCCTCCTTAACATCTCTCAGAATCGGCATCAAATATTCGACGCTGATTCTGCTGATCTCCCATAACTACCATATGCACCGAAAACTCTTCTTTAGCTTTCTCACTGTTAGACAGAGGCACCAGGCACCACCTTGTCCCCCCCTCACTCTTGACAGACATCAGTCTATAAATTTAAAGTTGAATTTGTACCAAAGCAAATTATTTGCTGTCCATCAGATTCCCCAGACCTCCTTTCGATTCAGGGTACTCAATGACCAGTTTGTTTATCTTGGTATCATAATCACCAGGAAATATTTCAGTGTTTTTCATAAAAACCATAGAAAACCTGAAGCAAAAAAATGAAAACGAATGGTACCCAGTAACCTTGTCTTCTCTGTTGTGCTTCTCTTGCTCCCCTTGTTGTTGAGAAGGTGCCTGGCACACTCGCTATCTCACCAACATATGTTGTCTCATATGCACAGCTACAAAGCGAATATCGAGTGGATGACCTTGTTCAGTCGTGTTCACCAGGTTCATTGCATGATAGAAATTGACTTCAGTGTTGATTAAATAGGAAGACCCACCAATGGAAGAATGATCGATGACTACAATGAATGAATGCTTCTATATGTTTACATGAAGTGAACCTCATGGCCAGAGAGCTCGGTGAAAGAAGGGACGGACTGATTTGTTGTTTTGTTCAGACCAAGCTGTGTTATCATGTGGTGCACAGTTTTGTTCAAGACTTAAAATTGACTGTGGGCAGTGATTCATGTTATGTTTTCTGGTAAGCAAAATTACTGAGGTATGAAATTTTATGGAAAAGTAAACTGGCACTGACGGTAGAGTAAATTGGGATCTAAATGCACTTCAAAAAATCTTGAGCGAGTGAAAAAATACTGTCAGACCTCCTGCAGCGTCATGACTGAATTCATGTCTGGTATAAACTGAGTTGCATGAAAGTGATTCTGTGAGTGGTAGCTTTTAATGTTTCTCACCCACAGGGTTTAAATGGGGCTGACATTTAGGAGGGAATGAGACATTTTTGATGTCTTGTCATCTTTAATTCTGTTAAAACACTTTTGACACATGGTATTACTTTGCAAATTGATTTTGGAAGTGCACTCACTTTACCTCTAACACCACCAGCAGATTCACACTTTTGGCTTGAAGCTAATATCTGGAAAGTAATTGGATTTTTTATAATTGAAGTTTGGCACAAATACCCATTGATCTTGGATGATGTTGTCAGGTTCAGACTCAGGCAGGACTCGGACGTAGAGCAGGTATGAATAAACACAGACTTTATTAATAACAACCTGGACTTCCCCAAGGCAGAGTAAAATAAACACAAAGGCTGTAAAATCACTCCTAAAGAGTGTCTCCTTTATTAAGAGATACTACGCTATGAAACACTAATTATCTAATTAAGGAGATATAAGCAAAAGGCTATGGAAATTATTAAAGAAAAGAGCTACTACTCTAAAGAACTAAAAATCACTCCAAAAGGAGGCAGAAACTAGACTAGGGAAAATAAAAAAGAACTAAAAATCACTCTAGAGGAAGATAACCTAACTGTGAAAATATATGGTCTAAAAGGAACCAAAAATCACCCCTATGGAGGAAAAAGAAACACAAGAGTAGAAATCCTAAACTAAGGCAAACCTACACTACGAACATTACAACAAAAATCACTCTGTAAGAGGAAAAAACAGGGACAGAAATCGAGGCAAAGACCAGCCTGTGTCTGTGTCTGTGGCTGTGGGTGTGGGTATGGCTGTGTCTGTGTCTGTATCTGTGTCTGTGTCTGTATCTGTGGCTATAGCTGTGTCTGTGTCTGTGTCTGTGTCTGTGTCTGTATCTGTGGCTATAGCTGTGTCTGTGTCTGTGTCTGTGTCTGTGTCTGTATCTGTATCTGTGTCTGTGTCTGTGTCTGTGTCTGTGTCTGTGGCTGAACAAAGACTGGAGTGATCACACGAAGACAAAACACACTGGCTCAAGACCAGGGAAACGCAGGCTATTTGAACACATGGAGGTAATGGGGAACAGGTGGATACAATCGGGTAATCGAGGAGACAATCAGACTGGAGACACATGAGGAAGGGCAAGTGACCTGAAACAAGAGGAGAGTTACTTTTCAAAATAAAACAGGAAATGACAAGACGTAAAACAAGACAATACCTCACCGCGGTGTGACAGATGTATTGTAAATGTTTTGGTGATCGTCCGACCTTCCCTCCATGCTTGGCAAGAAATTGTATTTAGTATACAGAGCTCTGTCTGCAAATTTATTCATTTATGTGACCCTTTTCTTCAAACCCAGCAGTTCAACAAAAAAACTCAAGATCTTCAAGATCTCAGAAAGCAAATAAAAATACAAGTCTGAGACTCAAAACAACAGTTGGCCAGCAAAAATAAACCCAAATGATGCCTCTTGCATCTATTAAACAAGCTCAGCACCTCCTGTAGTCTGGCCAGTTCACTGCCGTCAGGGCTTGGAGAATGGTCTCATTCTGTTACAAGGGTGAACTATGAATTACAGGCTTTCTGGCTTGCTCCCGGGCTTGCAAAATGACCTGATGATCACTCTCGGGACTAACTCGGCCTTTTCCCTGGAAGGGTCCTGAGTTCACTAATTTAGCCTGTTCAGTGTCCTTTCTGAAAGCACTGTGGCTAAACATACATGTCTCACCTAACCGCTGGCGTTTACGTTTCCCGCTTGTCACACAACCTTGGAGTGTCTTATTGGCTCTCACATGTTAATCACAAGCATTGATCGTGCACCGCTCAAGGCTGGGCGGGGAATAATTGAGTGCTTGGGTCTTTGTTTACAACACAGGAGATGTGGTGAGTCAGTCTGCAGGGGTCTGCAGCCTAATTTTTGTTGACATGATGCATGATGATGATGAGGTAAGCACAAAAGCCTTCTGGGCAAACATAAATTCTTTCACAAACACATCAGCAATAATGCAGCAAGAACACAAGTATTGAACCTGAAGACAGACAAATGCCTACACACACACACACACACAGAGTAAACATGCTCGGGGAAGACATTTTATTTAGCATACAATGTAAACAAGGAAAAGCGGAGGAAGAAGAGCTGTGCTTACTCATTAACTTGACTGTGGCTGGAGGCTGTGGATTGAGTCTGTTGACCAAACACTGCAGATTATCCTCAAGTTCACACGTCTCATGTTAAGTGATTCGTGTGAATTCAATTTTGCCGTCTGACAAGAAGCTCATTTCAGTCGAGGTTCCCCGACAGAAGGAAGATGGCGTCAGTCGACGTTTGACATCAAGCAGTTTGATTTCCTAAAAGTTGCCCAAGTGAAAGATTAAGTCTTTAACCTTTCAGCTGTGACAAAGCACAATTCACAACGCGGGCACAGGACAGGTTTGACTTCTTTTCTCTGGGAATTGTCAAAACATTTCTGGGAAATGCAGGTGACCAAAAAATACAATAACACTTCATGACAAAACGGACCGCAGAAACGTGTGTCTGTCAGACTGATGTAATAATGCAGGAGAGATTGGACTGTTGAGTTCGACTGGATTCAGTCGTTTGAGGGATGTTGGCAGTTTTTTTAGCAAGTCTGAAGTCAAAATAAAGTCCAATATAAAACATAACTGTGCTGCTTGTTGTTCCTGAGAAGCAGTCATCTTCTCATCATGCTGTACTGTTCATTTTGGGGTTACTTCTACTAAAGTGACTGAAATTAAGGAATAAAAACAGAGAGATTTTTACTATCCTCAGTACACATGGCACAGGGCTCAGAACGATTAAACTTTACGGTATTTCTAAATCATACCCGTACGCTGTAATCGAGGCACGTGAAAAATTCAATATGGTGTGAGCACAAGGGAGTTGTTTTCACCAGGCAGGAGGACTGCAGAGAGTCAAATATGCCGGACTTCATCTGATTTTTCTGGTTAAAAAAGAAAAAAGAAAAACTGGAACTACCAGACAACAGAAACTCAGTATGAAGCAAACTTACTTTCCAAGGTCAGTGTTCACCGTGGGAACCCGCAGAGAAGGTCTGATAAGCTCCAGATCTCCCTGTGACAGGTGAAGTTCGATAAAATGACTGATAAATCAGAAGCAATGATGCTGGCTCCATGCACAGAGAGAAGACGTGCGCCATGTTAATTTAACAAAAACAACAGATGACACTTCATGTGAGGATTGTTAATTTCTTTCATTTAGCTGCTATGTTTGTGTTTTCAGTGTCAGTCATCATCAGTGTGTCAAGAGGAAGAGAGCTCAATGGAAGGACAACCCGATCAGACCCTAATCAACCTGTCTCACAGGGTGGACTGTCCAGTTTCCTTCTCCATTTGTCTCTGTCTGTCCTGGTTAAGTTTTACTTTTTTACTTTTTACTTCTTATTGAACTGTTATCCTGTCGTCCCATGAGATCATGTTGTGGTGATTTAGGGTGACTACCAAACGTCTGGACTGCAGACAGGAAGTCCAGGAAAAGTTTGGTGAGAGGAAAGACTTTACCAGCCAAGTGACAACAAAAGGTGACAGCTGCTCTTTTCAAGATGACTGAGAGGACTGGGAGCACATTTCTGATTCAGCAGCTTATCATTATGAAACATTGCAGCTAATGACTGTTTGAGTAAAACAGCCCGACAACAGAGAAACCTGGTAATTACTTGTGAATGCAGACCTGAAATCGTCTTTTTTCCCGTAACTCGTTTCTCTCCAACAGCTTTCTGAGAGGAGACGCTCCGTCGCCCCACTCACAGATTTATTAGAGCAACAGTCACATGTATTATTCCAACTGTTATCGAGCGGTAGCATATTGAGCTGTGACAGCTTATTAAAAGCAGAGGCTGGCTTTTTGTTCCCAAAGGGAGCTCATTCATCAACAGGATATTGATCGCAGTACAAAGCCCTGCTGCATGTTAACCACTGGTGTCAGCACAGAGGGGCTCAGGTGGAACACATGCCTCTGGATCCTAATCTCAGAAAGAACAGAGGAAAGGGGGAAAGGACCAGATGGAAGTGAGCAGGGGGGTCTAGTTTCCTGCCAATATCCTGCCCCGACTTTGAAGAACTGAGGATTGGACATTCGTTGTGTTGAGCCTCACTTTAGTCACACAAAGAGGGGGAAGTTTTACTTTTGAAAAGCTTCAGTTTTTGTGCAGTGTGTCTGTCAGTGATTACTGCTTTTTGTTTTCATTGTTTGCCCAGTCTGTTTCTGAGCTGATAGTTAATCCCAAAGTTACTTTAACCACAGAATACAAGTAAAACAAAGTCACTCCATGGTGGTCACTCATGGTGGTTTAGTGCAGTGGCCCCCCAGATTTCTTCACATCAAGGACCCCTAAAGTGACACCAATTACACCTTGGATTTGATGAGATTTTGTCCCAGATTTCCCATCTGATAAGAATTTTGCTTTAGGAAGTTTTATCACAGAAAGAGTATGAAACTCACAGTCACACATGCTGTTAATGTGTTACTCATGGATGGAATTACAGTAAAAATGAATTATTCCTCTTATTGCTCTTTTTCTTTACAAAGGAATTTCAATGAGCGGAACAGCAAATCTGAGCAGATGGATGTTTCCCCAGCGATTCCCATTCGGAGCCCAACAATCAACCTGCCACCAGCACGTGGGGCCCTGAATGATTTTGGTTTAATGTCAGACCTTTGGTTCACAGCAGCTGCTCATCCATCAGATGAAAATCAATTATGGGTCAATTAGCAGAAAGACCTGTGAGTTATGGATGGGGAGAGACATTAGATGAATGACTCAATTCCAAATTAAAAGTCCTATCAGAGGTTTTGCTTCTTGTGTTGTCTCAAAGGAAATGGCAGCTCAGCGCATCTCTCCCCTTCAGTTTCTGACGTCAGTCAACTGGACTGTGTGAATGTCTTACTCTGAGGTTGTTAGTTTGTTGTCTCCCTGGAGGGGAATTTGCACACTGAAACACACAAATAAAACCTGTGTGAGAAATCCTAAAGATATTAAAAGAAAACATTTCGTTCATTTCTTCAGTATGTCGACCTTGCAGACGACACCCACCTGACTCAGTTAAACTGCCCGTAAAGCTGAAACTGACCAGGAGCAGCGCAGTATCACCTGAACTGACCAATAGAAGGCTGTAAACTGCTGCTACATTTAAACATGCACACACACGTTTTGGACATCCACTGCACAAGTACAGCGATAACTGCTGACCGCAATCACAGTGAACGGCTGTTACAGAAACAATGATAACCATAAACAACATCAAAAATGGGCTCCATGGAGCTGCTGTGAGCCGCTCAGAGCCATGAAAAATAGTCAGGAGGAACCTGTGGGAAGAGGAAGGGGAAGGCTGTCGGGCAGACAGGTTGTTGGATCGCTGCTCTTTTGTCCTGTGTTGTGGTGTAGAGAGGTAATCCCTCAGCAGGGACACCGTGTCTTCTTCCTCTGTGCTTAATGCCAGAACTCAAAGGAAGCATGTGAATTAATCACCTGTGAAACGCTTCACAGATTCATCGTGTGGGAGACCGTTTCACATGGGCTGAGTCACGGATAGGCACACGTGTTGTGCAGACATTTTGCATTAGAAACCTTTCGCTTTATGAGAGGGAGGAGTGCTCCTTGATGGTGCGTTCAGGTGTTTTTGTGGCAGTAGGAAAGTGTCATTATGAGCTGCTCTCGAGTGAAAACCATGAAACTGCAGTTTCTTTCTTTCTTTTTCCCTTTTTTGTTGCTGGTATCTGGTTTTGCCCAGGAGCTTTAATGAGTCACTTGCTATCAAGTCGTGCATATGGTGCAGCAGCTGCTTTAACGGTGGCTTTAAAGAACCCTAAAGTCTCATCTTCATGTTAAAAACTTGATGTGTCGCTATACTCCAGAACATTATTTCAAGGATTTGTGAAACCTTTGCGCCCTGCAGTCAGTATAACACATAGCAGATTTTAGAACTTAATTAGACTCTATATTACACCCTGAAGATAAAAACATTAACATTTATGGATCCAATAATAGTTGAGGAGAAGAGAGCAAAATTCATTCCTCTTTGAATTTATGACAGCTTCTACCTGATGTTTTAGCATTTCTTAACTTTTTGCGAACTTGTGCTGTGAAAATGGAGTCTTGTGAAGCCTGTTTTTACTCTTATCTGCCACAAAAAAGATGAGGTTATTTTGTTGGAAGTTTTCATCAAACCTCCAGAAAGGAGCAAGTGTTCATCTGAAGTGTAGGCAGCGGGTTGGCAGGATGCTGCTGTAATGAACTCATTAAGTTGGGAAAGACGGTTTGAGCTGTTAATTGTTAATTACTGGCCTTTGAATGAATACCTTGATGGCATTCCTGTTGGTGTGTGGGCGAGGAGGAGCTAATGAACGCAGATTAAGGACGGAGACGGATTCTACAAACAGAGCCAGAGGCAGGTGTGGACATGAATACATTTAGATACAAAATGTTGAATTAAAAAAGGATGCACAAAAGCAGCATGTTCTGATTTCTCAAAGGTTTTGAATGTTGCCCTGTTGAATGTCATCCTGATGTTAAGGCAATGCACGAATTCAGCATTTTATCTTGTGGTTAGGAGGGCAAGTTCAGTGCCTGAAGAATAACTTTTTGTGAGCAGGGAAACTTTAAAGCGCAGCAGTTTCACAATTGTGAGTAAAGACTGCAGCAAGGACAAGCAGAGATTTGAATTGATTGTTTGATTTGGTCGTCTGGCGCTCGTCTGCACAACATCTGAGAGCCTTGTGGTGATATTTCTGGAAGCTGGATGTGGCACAGACAAGCTACATCTCACAAGGTCATATTAGATATCAAATTAAACAGGGTGTTTAACTGCGCAACCTTTTTAAGAAATACCTTACAATTTTGCAATGAGAAATGTTGTTCCTCTCGAATTGTCACTAGTTTGACTGTGGCTCCTCCGGCCTGAACGTTAAAGTGTCCTCGAGCAAGACGCCGAACCCCATGCTGCTCCTGATGCTGCACCGTCGGCGTGTGAACGTGTGCGAGTTGTTTGGTCGTGACTTTCTGAAGGACAGCAGCCTCTGACGTCGGTGTGTGAGTGGGTGAAGCTCTGCGTAAAGTACAGTCATTTACCATTTCCATTTTAGTTCAGTTCATCACTTCTGTGAAGGCACCAGGAACGCTGACAGCCAGTTTCTGGGAGCAACATGCATGTTTTCAGGGACGTCCCAGCTTATTCCAGCAAGACAATGAAACCGCATTCTGCTCGTGTTACAACAGTGTGGCTTTGCTGTAGACCAGACTCGTCTCTCTGCAGTCCGGACTTGTCTTCCATTGAAAACGTGTGACACATTGTGAAGTGCAGACCCTGGACTGCTGAGCAGTGAACTCGAATATCAGGGAAGACTGGGAAAGAATTTCACTTTCACAACTTACCGAGTTGTTAAAAGCAACTTTTGTGGGACGTGTTGCAGGCACCAAATTCAGTGTGAGTGGACATCGTACGTATAAGTTTGAACTTTCCACTTTGAACTCTGGTTAAATGAACACAGGCCCGAAAACGATTTTGATTTTATTTTATTCGTCCCAAACTGTGTTGGAGTCAGGGTTGTTCATCACAGTAACACAAGTGGACTCCTTGAGCAGCCTCTTCAGCTATCACAGTATGTCTTTGACTAAGACACCGGAGCTGTGTGCCTGTGCGGGAAAGATCTGAGCTCCTGGATCATAAATCTGAGCTGCAGAATCACATAAGGACTTTCTTGTTGACCTCAGACATCTCAACAGCGCAGCTTTAATGAAAAATGTGCGGTTGAGAAGCCAGCGAGGTCTCTGCTTTGAGATCAGTATATATGCTAAAACGCAACAAAAACTTCTCACAGTCAACTTTTCACCTTCTGGCTATTTTAAAATGTAAAAGGAAAAGGAAAAATCACATTATGCAAAAATTATGTAAGACTTTCTCACGCTTTGAGCCTGCAGCTGCCGGGATGCTGTTATTTGAAGTCCCAGTAAATGAGACTCGCAGACTCAAGCAAAGAATGTGCATGCCTTTATCTTCTAATGTGTAGCAATTTGTCCGGAGACTTATTTCTGAATAATTTAACATTCTAATAAGTGCAGGAGACACCATTGCCATGAGCAGGGGCAAAACATTCGTTGGCCACCAAGAAAGTGAAGAACAATGAGGCTCATCTTTCACAGCTGTTTGTGCTGTAAGGAGGCGGCGCAACCATTCATCATGCAGCATATAACACACACCAAAAACGACTTCAGACTGGGGAATGATGAATGCTGTTTTTCTGTTCAACCCTTTCTCAAAATGCATATTGATTTATACTTTATAATCAGTTCTGTGAAGTGACTACAAAATAACTGCTTTGTGAGTTTGCCTTCTCTGACGTTTGTTAATTAGCTTCTCTTACGAGCAAACTGCAGACCAAACCATGAGAAGCTTTCAGAGAGGGAAAGATCGTTTCACAGAGGCCATGTTGAGAGTCTGACTGTGAAAGCGCTCAAACCTCAGACAGCCCACCGAAGGTTCTGACGTGCCAGAAATCCGGGCGATCGTCTGACAGCCAAATCATTCAGGCAGTTAATTAGGTGTCGTGACCCCAGCACACTGCACTTCAAACACGACCACAGCGGCTGAAACTCAATTTAAATTCAGTCGGGGGTGACTAAAGCCCAGCTCAAACGAAACACTAATGCAGACACAAAACTGCCGTATGATGCTGCAGTGAAAAGTTGCAGAGGCTCGATTTAAGCCGCTGATGCTGATGATGATGAAACGGCACTTCGTCACCTGTTTCAACGACCAATCAGCACCTCGTAGCAACATCAGCTGGTCGAGCCAATTACAAACTCTCCTCTGGTTGACATGGAAGTTCTGAATGGAGGAAAGAGAGGATCACCTCACTTGGTCTGAGGAGCAGCCGCATGTGTTCGCTAAAGGAACCGAACGCCAGTGGAAATGAAACGGCTTATGGCTGCAGACGGTACGTGCATGGCTTCAGAGGCTCCAGCTTCGACCTCATGCTTCATGCTTTCGCCCCTAAACTGTTTGGTTCTGTGTTGACTGGTGTTTGAGGTGGTGAGAAATCTGCCACTAATAATATGAAATAAAACAAAAAAAAGGTTTCTTATTGAAGGCCCTCTTATGATGTTATGCCAGCTGTTGAAATAGAAAATCTGAAAACACACAAGTCTCAAATCTCACGTTTATGTAATAAATTCTTTTGGTCTTCTTTTTAAAAAATCAAGGACTTTAGTGTGAAAACTCTTACATTTTGCAAGCTCCACTTCTGCACTTCACTTAATGTTCATGACGCCAAAATGATCTCTGATGACGCGTTTTATCAACCAATATTTGATTTGATTTACTCAAGATTAGAAAGTCCCACTCAAAAGTTGCATTTGCACTTGATTTACTGTAAGTGTTGCCATGGTAGCTCTGATTACTTTCATACAAGTTTCGAGGCGTGCGTGTGAATATGCATCCCTCTCTCATTATGCACCATCTATTCAGTGTGGACGCTCTTTTGGTTTGACTGATTAATGTGTGTGTGTGTGTGTGTGTGTCCCTGTAACTTTGTCATCAAGCGCAGCAATCAGCCGTGTGTTTTGTGTCTTAAGTAGACTCATGCGGTCTTCTGAGTCCACCTCACAGGTGCAGATTGGCTGCCTTCATCAGAGAGCAAAAAGATGAAAAGCAAAGAAAATCAGAACAGAGAAAAGCAGGTTTTAAGATTTCTGAACGCAGCAGATTTTGGTCTTCCTGCATGATTTTGGAGCTTCTTCACTTGTTTTACCATCTCAGTTGTTACTTTCTTCCTCCTTTTTCAGCACAGCCTCATCTTTCCTCTTATTTCGCTTAGGGCTTTTTCTTTCTAAATCCTCTCCATCCTCACCTTTTGTTCATTCCCAAAAATACAGACACTTTTCACTTTTCACATTTCCATTCATTTTCTTTTTTACAAGTTTAAGTAAAAGACAAAAAGGCTTGTTTTTCTCAGTAAGCACTTCTAGTTTTGATTTGAAGATAAGAGCACAGTCAAACATATGAAAAATTAACATAAGAGCAGCTCTGTGTGGCGTTTTGAGAGGCAAAGTCGCATCCTGAAGCAACAGCAGAAGTGCATGTAGTTGACTCCTCAAGTGGACTGCAAACCAAAAAACCTTCAGCGTGTAAGCTAACAGTGACGGACTGCAGCGTGGAGTCGAGCGTGCATCCAGTTTGGGAAGACTCATGTCTGGAACTCCATGAAATTTGATGTGATGATTCCTATGATGCTTCGGGTGACGGCTTGACTTTTCCTCTGGTGCCACCATGTGAGGGAAAAAACTGTCCACTCCCACATTCATGTTCCCCACAGGATGAACCCTTTCACTTTGCACACTCAGAGTTTTCACTCAAGTCAAAATAGAGATTTCTTAAAATGTACAGATTGCTGTAACATTTACTGAGCGGCTTTGATATTTGATATTAATGACCCAGTAGACCTTTTTAGTTACACCACCCACAGGACAAGCTTTACATCCTCCCCCTTTACTGGTAAGGTCCTAAAAATAGCAAAACCATCAGGACATTTCTATACACTGAGGACTCATGAACATCCACCAACAAACAGGACTTTAGACTACCAGTCTCATTTGAAGATTTTATCTCCTTCCTAATCTGCTTCTCTCTCTTACTGAACTCATCATGTCTCACCTCATCACTATTTTCTGCTACCTACCTATCAATCAGCCAGATCACATTAATCCGTCTGAGCTCCCTGTGAATCGAACTAATTTCTTGGTACTGGCAGCCCTGCAGCAGAGTTCACTGTGAGAGGACAGAGTTTTGACCTCTTTGGTCCTTTTCCCATAGACCTTCATTAAATGGCTTTGCACGCTCATACAGTCCATGAATATACAATAAGCATACTAACATGGTGCCACTGCATGCAGGCACAGTACGCGGTGAAACACGCCTCATATGTCAAATATATGGTTCTGTTCGTCCTTGACTTTATAGGATTAGGTGTGGAATAACAAGAGCTTTTTGATATCCGCAGACAGAGAGCCATTTTCAGCCAAGTCACTGCGGTGGTGCTGAGTATATGCTGTTCTAATGTCTTGAAGGATTATGTGTCCACACAAGGACAGGACGGTGAGGAAATGCAAAAAACGATGGAGGTCATGTTGTGGCGAAGAGTATTTTTTATGGTTAGCACATGGGATTAGTGGGATGATCTGATTATCTGGGTTTTTTTTAGACCAGATAAGGGTTGTTTTTGTTGATAACCTGATGGGTGTTGCACAAGATTTCCCAGGTGAGATGTGAAAACAGACTGAGTTTAACATGAAGCAACTTGTAGATTAATCACGTCAACTTTATTTAGATGGTTCATAAACCTCTTCTATGTACATAAACCTAATAAAATAATCTAATAATGAAATGCCCAGAAACAATGTTTATTTGTGTGCATGACAAAAGCCCTACAATGGCTGACTGTTGGAGAAAAGAAGGAGGATGATGTCACTAGGATGATGTCACAGAGCGAGAAGTCTGCACAGTGAGGAGTTGTAGTGGACAGACTTCAGTGAGGGAGTGTACCTCCAAGTCTGTGCTGCCACTGCACAACAGCAAGCTACAGGACACGTCTCTGCATGTGTCCTCCAAGTGGACTTCATAGTAGTTCCAGAGTTGGGGGGTCTGGACAGCTGAAGCAAACTGATCTGATTGCTACACACACTGGCAGGGCAGAGATTAGTCAGTGAGGAAATTACCTTCTTTCATTTGGATTTACAGGCATGTTCTCTTACAGAACGAGTGCCTGGGACTGCGAGCCTGCCTGCCTGCCTGTAGGTGATGTTTGGAGATGGAAGAGGCTCTGCAGTACAGCAGCTTACTGCATTTAGTCACGATTTGTTTGTTCTTGTAAAAACTGATACGGGAACAACGTCCAAAAATGGTCAAGGCCGCTGTAATAAAGGTAGCCAGAGAGGGTCCTCATATTTATGGTAATACAACAGTGAGTGTGTTTGTGTGTCCGTGCATGTTAACTGTGTGTGTGTGTCTGCATATTGTGTGCTCAATCTTCTTGGCAGCTTGTTGATGCATGTCAGGTTATCAGTGTTTGTGCATTCAAGCAGGCATGCACTGTCCCCTGTGTGTGTGTGTGTGTGTGTGTGTGTGTGTGTGTGTGTGTGTGTGAGACCTTGTGTGAGCACAAGTCCACCTCCTACCGCCTGAGGAAGATAAAGTAGCGCCAGCCTGCCTGCATTCACTGGCAACAAAAGAAGAATTTCATGTCCCACGGCACTCCATCTCCCCTCGCTCCTGTTGCGTTTACTCTTAAAAAGAAAGGAAATGAATTCTGGACGCGCTCACTGATAAACACGGCCATCTAATAACAAAATGTAAACACTGATTTCTGGTTACGTTAAGACACGCCGGGTATTGAGAGGAAAGGGAAAAAATGCCCTTTTCTCCTGACTCTGGCACATTTATAGCATCATCCAGAACATGCTGTGAAGTCACTTTTAATGAATCAATTTTTTCATTAGTTTAAACCAACCAGTTTTAACCTACATAAAACCACTGTTCTGTGTATTAAAACCCTGTTTGTTTTTTCCCTAAGGTCTCAGAGGGGAAGATGTTGACCATAAAGTGGCATTAGAGGAAAAGATCAGAGACCACCAAGTTCATCTGGAGTATTTATACCAGAGTTCTTTCAGTGCACAGAATGGGAGCTGGGATCAGTGTACACTTCACACTTCAGCAGCCGGCCTGGCTGCAGCCGACTGGATGACGGCCGGCTGGATGACGGCCTGGCCACCAGTCAGACATGAGTGCTGCTTGTGTCGCCCTGTTTAATTAATCAAATCGATAAATCACAAACACGACGCGGTATGATTGTCTCAACATGAGTTTGACGTCGGCTCAATGAGATAAGGCTTCTGACCACACAGAGTAAATTACATGGAATGTTTCCACAAGATTAAATGTCAGAATGAAGTTTTGATTTGTGAAAATTGTGCGGCTTGTTGTGTGTTTTTATTCAATGTGTGTGTCATCCACTGCTGTTGTGTGTGACTGTGTGTGTGGGTGATAATTACAGGTCTAATAGCACCCGTGTGTGTGTGTGTGGTATGAGTATGAGGGGTAATTCACGCCAGTGATGGCTGTGATAGATAACAACTCTGAGCTGCTTCAGGATGCAGTGACTTCCCACGGTCTTGTCTCCATGGTTACCAGACAACCGTTCTCAAGGTGACCACAAATTGAAGTTTTTACATTGCTCTTTGTGTTTGAATTAAAACAGGTGTTTCAAGCAAAATGAGTGTTAGTCTAGTCTAGCAGTTTTCACCAAAGTGCACCTATGAAGCCCCCCCCCCCCCACACACACACAAACACACACTGAAATTAATAGCAGACAGAATGTAGATGAGTTTCCCCATTGGAGACACTGTGCCTTTTTGAATGAGGCACAGCAACATAACTTTACTGAGAATCTCTGCAGACCAACAGGATCAGTCAGGATCAAATGTCCATCAAGGTTCTGTGTTTTTTTACACATCAGAAACAGTCAAAAAATACACACAGTCCAGGTTCATACAGTGAGACTGTGTGGAGTAAAGCAGCTGTCCTCCTGACAAATCCTGAGCTCCATCCGTCACAAGCTTAAGTGTAATTCTGTTTCCTGTGGAGAGTGTCCCCTGTCCTGTCAGGTTTACAACTACAGCTCATTGTTTTGATGCTCGAACGTATACAGAATCTGCTGCAGTGAGAAAATACTGAAAGCAGCCGCTCTTATTGAAATAAATAAGATAAGATAGGCCATTATTAGCCTGTAGCAGGGGAAAAACAAACAAAACACTCATACTGTATACCAAGGTTTAATGTGAGCCAAATCCTGTCAAAAGTCAGCTTCATTTCTTTTGTGTGGCATCCAGTCCAGACTGGCAGCTTTAAACAATGGTTACGTACTAAACTCACATGTTCTGAATTTAATGTTTTTGCAAAGCTTGACCTGTCGGCGAGCATGTGTGCGGACGCTAATGTGTTTGAGACCAAAGTATACGCGCTGGGCAGCTGACCAAACAGGTAGGTGTAAACCTCAGCTCCTCAGGTCACCGAGGACATGGCAGGTAACAAGGTCTCAACTGTTTCCTTGGCGACTGGTTCCGGCTGCGCAGCCATCCGTGAGAGCTGATTAGAAACAATGACTAAGCAGTGACCCAGTTCACCTCTGCACCGCCGGCAAAACAGCCTCATGTCCAGGGAACGTCTAATCGATTGAGACTTTCAAAGAGTGGCCTGGTTGCCTCGTTGCCAATTCAGTTGTAAATTTTGTGCAATGATCACAGTGTCACAAAAAGCAGCTGAAGTTTTGAAATCTGCTCTCGAGGGAACAGACCTCAGCGTTGGAGCGCTCTCCACTGAGTGAATGCCCATCCCTTCTCTCTTGTTCCACTGTTACCAGGGGATGGCTATCTGGGAAAACAAATCCTCCTCCTCCTCCTCCTCTTTTGGTTGTGCAATGGCAGATGTGCTTCCTTTGTGCTGTAAATCAAGCCTTCAATTTTCCAAAAAACATCCTGCTCGAGGGCAGGCAGAATAGCATGATGACAGCGAGGCTTGTAGGGAGCCAGTATTAACTTGGATGGTGTTATTTTCACTGACCTCTAAACTGTGAACTCCATCATTATTTGATGAGGATAAAGATTAAGGAAAGAAGTTATTTACAATTTACAATAGCACCAAACAGGAGTGGGACTGATAGTCACATCTGTTATCACTTTCTGGTTTCACATCACCTTGTCTGTGGTGGTGGTGGTGGTGGTCTTTCCACACATTTATGAACTGACTGGTTAAAATACAACATCAGAACCAATAATTCTCAGCTGCTGAAACCTTACAGCATCAGCAAAACAGTAATTTGGGTTTCTGTAACAATCTAAACCACAAGTCTTAGCTGATATTATTTACCACGCAGGAGTTGAAGGTAACATTTAAATCCTCTTAGAAGGTAACGCACAACGTAAAAGACACGTACAGACCAAAAACCTTTGCAGATGTACAAGAGTTTGATGTGTTTCAAAGGTTTAGAGGAAGTACTGCTCTGAGCTTCTTTTTTTATATTTGAAAACTGTCTTAGTCATTTGGACATCACTGTCCTCTCATACTGTGCCATCTGTCCATCTGTCTCTCTCTCTCCACACACACACACACAGCTGTCAGGTTCACCTCCTCATCCTGACTGACGATGGCAGACACTCCATCTGCCAATCTGAAACCTTGAGACTAATGTGAATGTGTGTGTGTGTGTGTGTGTGTGTGCGTGAGTGTTGCTCTAGGTGCATATTTACGTGTTTTACGAGCGGGAAAAGGTGTGTGACTTGTGTGTGTTTGAGCGAATGGACAAGCTACGAGGTGTGACAAACACGGCGACAAGAGAAAAGCACAGCAGCACTTTGCAGTCTTTCTTTCTTTTCCCCTTCCGTCTCTCATGTGCCATCCTTTTCTTCTTCTTTGTCTCTGTTCCCGTCTGCCTGCCTCCTTCCTTCCTCTAGCGGTTTCTTTTTGTTCTTCCTTGGTCTTCCTTCGACCTCCTACCGTTTGAACAAGAGCCAGTACAACTGCTGACAACAGTTTTACAAAGTGTTTCTGAGCCCATGAATAACGAATCCTGCTTCCGTACCTGAGCTCACCTGTTATCAGACTGTTGCTGCTCCTGTCCCAACTTGTTGCTGGCATCAGAATAAGTGCATTTTTGCCAAAAATCAATAAAGATGATGAGTTCAAACATTAAATATATTTATCGCCTTTGTTCTATTTTGACTTGACCTGCTTAATGTCAAAATGGGTGGGCAAATGATCATCCCAAGGTTGCTGGTTTGAGTCCCCTGCCCCCCCTGGACTGGCAGGGGGAAAAAGAAAAGAATTTTGAATGCGCATCCTCCCCGTTATCCTTGCATGCTTTGCACCCTCTGTATCCTGTTGCTGCTGTAATACTGTAATTTCCCAGTAATGGGACTAATAAAGGATTATCTTTTCTGACAAATCATCTTTGCGTGCTGCAGTTATTTTTGGTTAAGATTTTCCTGGACACGATTTAATGTCCGGGGTTTGGGTCGCTGGGATCCCCGTCCACAGCTGCCGCCCAAACCACATTGCACCGGCCCCTTCTGAACCCTCTCGCGGGTGGTGGGCCTACGAGAGAGTAGCTCCTCGGTGGCAGAGCTCCGGGTGTGGATGAGATTCGTCCTGGGTACCTTAAGGCTCTGGATGTTGTGGGGCTGTCTTGGCTGACACGACTCTGCAACATCGCATGGCAGTCAGGGACAGTGCCCTTGGACTGGCAGACTGGGGTGGTGGTCCCTCTTTTTAAGAAGGGGGACCGGAGGGTGTGCTCCAATTACAGAGGGATCACACTCCTCAGCCTCCCCGGGAAAGTCTATGCCAGGGTACTGGAGAGGAGAATCCGGCCGATAGTCGAACCTCGGATCCAAGAGGAACAATGCGGTTTTCGTCCTGGTCGTGGAACACTGGACCAGCTCTATACCCTCCGCAGGGTGCTTGAGGGTTCATGGGAGTTTGCCCAACCGGTCCACATGTGTTTTGTGGACTTGGAGAAGGCATTCGACCGTGTTCCCCGTGGCATCCTGTGGGAGGTGCTCTGGGAGTATGGGGTCCGGGGTCCTTTGCTAAGGGCTGTGCGGTCTCTGTACTCTCGGAGCAGGAGCTTGGTCCGCATTGCCGGCAGTAAGTCGGACCTGTTCCCAGTGCATACTGGCCTCCGGCAGGGCTGCCCTTTGTCACCGGTCCTGTTCATTATTTTTATGGACAGGATTTCTAGGCGCAGCCAGGGGCCGGAGGGTGTCTGGTTTGGGAACCACAGGATTTCATCTCTGCTTTTTGCGGATGATGTTGTCCTGTTGGCTTCTTCAGGCCAGGACCTTCAGCGTGCGCTGGGGAGGTTCGCAGCCGAGTGCGAAGCAGCTGGGATGAGAATCAGCACCTCTAAATCCGAGGCCATGGTTCTCGACCGGAAAAAGGTGGTCTGTCCCCTTCAGGTTGGAGGAGAGTTCCTGCCTCAAGTGGAGGAGTTTAAGTATCTCAGGGTCTTGTTCACGAGTGAGGGAAGATGGGAGCGTGAGATTGACAGGCGGATTGGTGCAGCGACAGCAGTAATGGGGTCGTTGTACCGGCCCGTCGTGGTGAAGAGAGAGCTGAGCCGCAAGGTGAAGCTCTCAATTTACCAGTCAATCTACGTTCCTACCCTCACCTATGGTCATGAACTTTGGGTCATGACCGAAAGAACGAGATCTCGGATACAAGCGGCTGAAATGAGCTTTCTCCGCAGGGTGGCGGGACGCTCCCTTAGAGATAGGGTGAGGAGCTCTGTCACCCGGGAGGAGCTCGGAGTAGAGCCGCTGCTCCTCCACATCGAAAGGAGCCAGTTGAGGTGGCTCGGGCATTTGTTCCGAATGCCCCCTGGACGCCTTCCCGGGGAGGTGTTCCGGGCATGCCCCACCGGGAGGAGGCCCCGAGGAAGACCCAGGACACGCTGGAGGGACTATGTCACTCAGCTGGCCTGGGAACGCCTTGGGGTCCACCCGGAAGAGCTGGAGGAAGTGTCTGGGGAGAGGGAAGTCTGGGTATCCCTGCTCAAGCTGCTGCCCCCGCGACCCGGTCCCGGATAAAGCGGAAGAAGATGGATGGATGGATGGATGGACGATTTAATGTCGACACACTGCACACTGTGCAGGCGATTTATGTGGAGTTGGATGAAGCTAGGACACTCACAGGACTTTATCACATAACACCAGCAGACATCCATTCAGTGGCTCTGGAACACAGTGACACAGGTAAGTGGACGCAGGAGGACTGCAGCTCTGCAGTGTTGCTGCAGGCGAAGACACACACAACAGGTCTTCTCAGCAGAGTTCAAACCACATCACGGTCTTAATAATCTTCCGTCCATGATAGGTTATAAGGAGAATGGAAGTGTGTGTGTGTATGTGTGTGGTGTGTCTATTATTGCTCAGGTAATTTGTTCTGCAGAGAGTTGATAGCGGTGATAGCTTCAGGGAGAAACTTTAAAGACAGAGAAACACAGCCGGAGGCACTTTGGTTACTTTCATTTTCTCTCCTCTCCGCC
Source organism: Scatophagus argus (assembly GCF_020382885.2). Taxonomy (NCBI): domain Eukaryota; kingdom Metazoa; phylum Chordata; class Actinopteri; family Scatophagidae; genus Scatophagus; species Scatophagus argus. The sequence continues at coordinate 2,310,402 of NC_058500.1, forward strand.
TCCTCTTGTGTCACAGATGGCAGTGCTGGCGGAGTTAGATGTGTGTTTGAGCGTGTGTGTGTGTGTGTAAAGTAAGGTTGGATATGGAGGCTTGTGAACTTGAGAACCAATTTGGGTTTCATGCAGAGCGAAAACCCTTGCACACAGTCGGCAGAAACATTTTGGCTCATCCTCACAACATTAACAGTGCTTTAGAGTGATGTACAGGCATGAAATTTTGACCTAAACCTGATTTTACCAAAAAAAGAGAAAAAAAACAATAAACAAAACTGAAGCCAATTAAACCATAATATTGGTTTAACTGACTTCTTCTTTCTAAGATGCGGGCATGCTGTTCATGCCTCACGTCTAATCTTAAGTCATCAGCTCATCCTCATTAAGATCAGAGATGTCTTCAATATTCATCCATCCATCCTTTTTCTATTCCGCTTATCCGTCAGGGTCGCGAGGGGGCTGGAGCCTATCCCAGCTGATGAGAGGTGGGATTCACCCTGAACTGGTTGCTAGTCGGTCAAACGGCGTCTTCAATATCATGGAAGTAGATGGCACTTCACCTGTAGGACTCAAAGCTCCAAGGAAAGCAGCAAGGGATGTCTCTTGTCCAGAGTTCCTGACCTGGTCAAAGAACTTTGACGGAGAAACTATTTTCTTTCTGCTGAACCAGACCGTATTACTGCCATCTTCCTTGGCTGAGGTGCAGTGCAGCTCATCTGGCCTGGTTAGCCAGCTTTTCATGCATGAATAGAAGGAAACGGAAAATAGTTCCTACATGAAACTGCTCCAGTGAAGGAGCCAAGGGAACTGCATAGAAATGCAGTGGACTTAAAAAAACAATATGTGTCTTTCAAATGATAAAAACCTTAAGCTTCTCAAAAAAATAACACTCATGTAAAGTACAGATACTCAAACAAAGTACTGTACTTAACCCCTGTTAGAGAGTAAAGCAGCAACCATGGCTACGAATCATATGAAGACATTGTGCCTGTGTGTGCAGAGATACTCACAATTAGTTGGTCACGTTGAGCACCGTTTGTTTTAGGGTTCACTGTAAGTCAACAGGAAATAAACGTCTCTTGTCAGCTTCCTTTCTTTCCTCTGGTATTTCATGTGTATGTATGTCTGCACAGAGGGAACGTGTGCGCCTCACTTGCACAGTTCACTGTGTCTCACCTCTCCCCGAGCAGATCTGAACACGATGGTACCCATTCATTCATTTCATTTCCAGGAATGAGTCAATACAATGTCCTCGCACATGTGAGTGTGAATGAGGATAAGGAAAGCCTACAGGCTAGACAGCCGAACAAGCAAAGCCTTGGAAATGCTGGAATTTGAATGTTATTCATGGGAGATGTGTGTGTGTGTGTGTGTGTGTGTGTGTGTGTGTAAGACAGCGGCATGTGAAATAGACTTAAAGCATTCTTGAATCGAGTTCTGCTCTCTTGGTACTGGTGCAGCAGTCGATCTCGACACACAACTCTAGAGAGACTTTTGAAACAAGAGGAGCTGCTCTAAGCACTAATTATCTCATCCTACAGAGAGGACGATCTTTGATTCGAGTGGACACAGTAAGTGAACATTAATGACTCTGCTAAGTGACTTGTGAAATTTCTGAAGCGCTCGTAAATAAGTGGAAGCTGTCTGCCTCGTCCCTTCACTCCTGTCTGTTCCTGCTGCTGCGTATAGTTTTGAAGCTGAGGACCTGTGCAGTATCTGGTATTTTATGGGATACACAGGATAGGAACAAGACTGTTTCATATGCAAAAAGTGAACGAAAGTGCTCAGTGACTTAAATAAGTCACGAGCCATGTTGCCTTTGCAGTACAGGTATCCAGGATCCTATCAAGTGGATAGGATCCAGTGTCTGGACTCCAGATCCAGACAGACTGTTCAGTTCTGTCAGTGGTTATCGGAGAACTGTTTAGAACCACTGAAGGTTTGGTAGTTCTAAGACGCTTTGTGAAATCTTTGTTCTTGGACTGAACTTTGTGGAAGGGCAGTTTTGTCCAGTGAAAACCCTATAAAAACCTTTACTATATAGATGAGAAATCTCTTCCCCTCCGTGTTAGCTGACGTGGGCCAAACTAAAAACCAAAAGTTCGTGTCAAATAAATTCTTCTCCACTGCCCGATCACTACTGCACACCTGCTTTTCATCCCGCAGTTTGTTTTTACCCTCCTCTTCTGTGATTCTCTCTCTGTTACTGAATGAAGGCCCTGGGCCATTAGCCAGGGCTAATCAAAGTGTCAGTCTAAATACTGTTGACCTTGAAGCTTCGCTCACTACTCCATCTCTGTCTTACACGACTGAAATTATAGCAGGTAGTTTCACACACGACTATCACAACTACAAACAAACAAAAAACAAATAACAGCATTTGAAACACAATTTTCCTACAAGGCATCAACAAGGCAGTGTAGTCATATTGCTCAGTGTTTCATCTCTCACTTTTTTCTGATGATGATTAAAATAAAGAAACAGACCATCTCACAGCTGCAGACGACGCCAGCATCTGAAAATCACAGATTAAATGCATGTACACTTTTGGAAAACCCGTGACTGTAAAATCTCGTCAGAAGCTTGAGATTCCTGTTTAAAATTTTTCTGTGTCCACCCCACTTCTCCTCTGGCTTCTTAATGCCCCCCACTCTGCTGAAAATAAGGTGGTCATGACCTATTGAGTTATGACACATGCATCTGGTGCTCTGGGCTGGCCTTGCTGTCGCTTGATTCCAAGCTTGACAGACTTGAAAATTAGAGTAATTTTAACAAGACACCCTGCTGAGTTCCCAGCAGTGTCAACAGCTTGCCCTTTTTCATTTAAACAGTAGAAACGGAAGAGAAAAATTCAAAGTTTGAAGTGGCTGCACTGGCAGCTTGGCGTCTGCAGTGTGGAAGCTGGAACTAAGGTAGGAATTGCAAAAATAGTGAAGCACAAAGTAACTCCAAAATACACTTGGATAAGGAATAGAAGTACAGTTCTTCACACATTCCTTTAAAAAAGCCACTTTTTAATGTGTTACTAGAAACCCCTTACAACTTTGTTAAAACCACTGAAGCTGAGCGAACGATGCGGGTCACATACAGCAGCCTTTGTTTCCAAACATGGCTTTGTCATCAGCCCTTTAGCTTCATTTCTGTCTAGAACAGAAGGTTAAAAAGCGAGAGAAGTCTGAGTCAGGGGGCGTTGGGGTGGCTGGATGGGCGGAAGCCTTGTTTATTGTTTATGCAATTTAACTTATTGGTTTTAACTAAAATAATCCATTTTCCCTGAACCAAGAAGCTTTTATACCTACACCTGACCAAAGTGCGATTGTGTCACGACAGTCACAAGCTCATGTCCTATTGTCACATACACGTCTGTTATAAAGTATATACTATATATATATATACTTATAAAGTACTGAGACATGGACTAGCATATTATTGGCTTTGTTGATGGATCAGCCCATCATCACCTCATACAGGAGTATTATTGTTTGGTTCAGGTATTATTGTTTCTAATTGTTATAGATGATCCTCCACCTCATGCAGCCATCGTGTTCTCATGTTGTTTTCTCTTTGTCACAGAAGCTTCAATCCTCCCAACTCTGACCTCCTATTTTTCCTCCTCTTTCTTCTGCTCCATCGTCCTCAGTTCTCTTTCTCTGTCGCTGTCAGTCTTCTTCCTTTCCCTTTTCTCTTGTCTGTCAGGACTCTCCTGTCCTCCCCTTTCACTCACTCTTTGTCTGTCTGTCTCAGACCTCTTTGTGGCTGTCGTGTGGCGCACACTCCCTTCATCAACCCGCCACGCTCTCTTGCCTCCACTGTCCTGTCTCGCATCCTCATTTGTCCTCTCAACGCTTGTCTTCCCACACTCTCTATTCAGCAGCCAGCAACATGTCTGATACGTGTTGCTGGCATCAAAAGGCAGATTATTACATTCTGTTTTATGTTTTACACGACTTCCCAGCGTTTTCATTAAGCTGACCTTTGCATTGCATCCCGCCCTCCTCTGCTGCTTCAAAATAAGCAGACATTATGAATATTAAAAGGGGTTTCAATACAAACCTGACAATAATGGTTTAAGACAGAGATTTGGTTGTGTGTGTTCATCAGGAAGTGTGCATTTTGCCTGTAAATGTGAGTTTATGCAGCTCTCTGACTGAACAGATGCATCCCGTGTTTCGATTTGTTCTTCTGATGAGCTCCTATGACTGCTTCCAGCAGTGCTGCAGCAGGGAATCAACCATTAACATATTTGAATTATTGGAAAACATAACTGGAAAATTGTATTTTGGGAAAATGTCGACCATAAATATAGGAGTCCGTGTGATACCTGCGGTAATAATCTTCTGTCTGTTTTATCACCAGTTTGTCACATATTATGCTAAACCACAAACATCATCCCTCTGGAGAAGAAGCTCAACAGGGTAGAGCGAGGAGAACCGAACACAAACTTCAACAGATTGTTTGCGGAGAAAAGAAATCAGATGAACACCAGAAAGAAAGAAAGAAAGCAGAGTGAACATCAGTGCCTCTCCAAGAAGAAGAGCAAATATCTGCTGCAGATGAGTACTTCTCAGGCTACACATCTGACCCTGCTCGACTCAGAAGACCCTGACCCACGTCCTGGCCCAAAGACCTGTTGCACATTTGCAGTAAGAAGCTAAGAGTGGCGGCAACATTTACGCATGTATCATATCAAACGTAACATTTCACACATCCGTTCTGTTTACAAGTGTGCTAAAGCATACGTGAAACAAGCTGCATGAAGCCTTAAGTGGCTCTAGAATTAGACCTAGAGTTAGTCCCCATCTATCCCCTTTAACATTTAACCCATCTCTCCACGCCCCCCACCCAGGGCACCAAAACGTGGACCGCAAACCCAGAATACATCCTTTTCAGACCAGGACCTGTAAACGACATATGACTGGGAGAAGTTTGACGGAGTGCTTCTATTTTATCAGTGCAGCGTTTCTTGCCTTTAGAGCACAAGCAGCTCTGTAAACTCACAGGCCAATTGCATGCGTTTTCAATAATCCCATCAGTCAGTTCAAATCAGTTGAGTGAATGAAACAGGTGTACCTCCTGGATGGCTGAGATGAACCTTCACAGATGAACAAATGAGTCGTAAACCTGAATTACAAATATTACCATATACTTGAGGGTACAGGATAAGGAAATTAGGTGATTCAAACGTGAACATCTCTTATCATTTGTGCCCTCACCTGGTTTTCAACCAGGCATTAACGCCTCCGGTACCAACAGGAATCATGAGGGCAAATGCACATTTAATTTGTGACTCTGAGCCGCAGCTGGAGTGAGACTGATAATGACTCTAACTGGCTCTTTCTCTGACATGCTGGTAAGAGCCCGACGCCAGCCGCCATATTTAGAACAAAAACACAGCAGCAGAAAATACATGATCCTCACCATGCAGGTAGGCCATGAAAGAAAGTCTGAGCACATGATATTCACGCACACAGCATGTTCATGGCGACATGCAAAACGCTCAAGCACATCTTCAAGGACCTTCACCCTGCTGTGATGCTCCAGAGCTTCACGCACTCCAAGCTGACTATTCACAAACGTCCACAGAAATAAATCCACGGCTCATTGTCTTCAGCAGCAGATCACAGCCTTTATCTCACATTCAAAAGCACATTAACCACCAGTTTTTATTTTATTTATTTTATTTTTGCATAGTTGCCGTGGCGACAGTTCATGTCTCATCTCAGCTCTCCAATCCTTTTTATGTCCAGTCTTTCACTCTGTTTGTCTTGTTACACACTTCATTTTTCTCTTTCAAAAACACTGAGTCATTTTAAAGATTCTTTAAAACTATTTTCCTCTTATAGAGTTTTAGCTTCCCAAGGATAAATACAAAACTGACAATGAAATCAATACGCACAACATGTTATTTATATGAAAGAGCTCTACAGCTTTATATTCTTCAGGGAAAGTCCAAAAGTTTTCAACAGGTGGATAGAAATCCGGGCGGAGCATCTCAAGAGGTTTGGGTCGGAGTGTCCTAAACTGTCCTGCACCAGCAGCTCGCAGCAGGAAGCAGGTCAGGGGGAGGTTTGTGTGTTGCTTCCTTTTATTTCATTTGTCTGAAAGTGGATTTTATTCTTTCTTCCCTTGCTCATTTCTATTACTGTGCCAGTTATTTTTTTTATTATTATTTATCTTCAAATTTCTCTTGTTCGATAAAGCAGTTTGTAATTTGTCATCTACTTTCAGCTCAGAGCCAACCGACTTCCTGTTTGTGCACCATCTGTGTGGAAGGAAAGGCTGTTGAAGGGTGGTTGTTGCTGCACTCAAAGCTGAATGTCCATGAAGCAGCTGCAAACCCAAGGTTGGAGCTGATGTTAACACATCGTTACTGACAACACATTTGACAGGTCGAGTTGTCTCACGCATGCAAGATAAAACGAAGAAAACGCCTACAAGGAACACCTCAGTCTGCTGCTGTGATCTCCATGAACTCCTGTGAATGTTTTGATGTTCACCTGTCAGAGCTTCGCTGCCACCATTGGACCATTTCTAACCAGTGGATATGCAGGGGAGTGGAGGGAGAAACTAACTGGAGAGGAAGAAGAAAAATAAGTAAATGGGAGGGCAAAATGGAAAATAAATTACTGTTCTGAAAAAAGAAGGTTTAGTGCTTCGATCAGTCTCTGTCGTAGGATGATTCAGTTCATGAAAGTACAACTCTGCTCTCAACTCTGTCCCAACACTTTTGTCTTTATAGTGTATTTCAGTGTCCTTGGTTATTTTAGTCATTGTTTACTGTTACGTCTCCTGGACGTCCACAGGGGACATAATGCGAGTATAAAGACAAAGGAACACAACAGACAACTCAAGAAACAAGAAAATTTCCAAGTCACTGAACTTTCCAACTGAAATCCACCTTTAAAGAATGGAAGGACTATGGCAAAGCATGAGGTCCTGTGCAGGAAGGACATGAGTGACGGAGGTCCTCAGAGACCTGTGACAAGCGAGATGGACAGACTGCATGTAACAGCTGACGAATATCTGATTCAGCTGGCATCACCAGCAGGTTTTCCTGCAGAGGGTAAAGCTGGAGCTGCACGTGAATGGCTTCAAAAACAACATTCATGTCCTGGAGAAGCCGAGTCGCAGTCCAGATCTCAGTCCAAATGGATGTTTACTCACGGCAGCCTGACACAAGTCGAGCAGCGCTGCAAAGGAGAATGGGCACAAACAGCTGATGGAGACCCATCCACACACTCTGTACTCACAAGATATGACTTGGAGGGGTTGAAATTTGGCCAGTGAGTATTTTGGGGAACATCTGCCCATGTCTTGGTTCCATTCTTCCTGGAGCAACATCCTATCTCATGAATTTTAAATTCACATTTAAACTTATCATCTTCTACGCACACAGGAAGTGAAGCCTTCACGTTTTGCCCCGCAGCACAGTCCTGTTATCGCTCTGAACGTAGCGCCACTCCCATCTCCAAAAGCACCAACTCTATCTGCTCAGCTAAATCCCAGAGCGTTTTGACTTTCCCATTTTGCTGCGAATAATGGCATCTTCCCTGACAGACGGCAGCGTGCTTTGGAGCTTCACTTATCTCCACCTGCACAGCCAAACAGCTGGTTGTTAAACGACAAATTAAACAACATTCCCTGTTCTTTTTCCCCTGAGAGGGGCCAGTTTAATATCACAGAGGCTGCTGGGAAGAGCGTCTGGTGGATTCGCAGACTCGTCTACGGAGGAACCCATTGAGGCGGATGCCTTGTTATAGCTGTTGCCATGGAAAAGCATGTGTGTTTGCGCGTATGTGTGCACTGGACGACAACGTGAGTGATTTGGGTGATCACAAAAAGTGTGTGTGTGTGTATGTGTGTGTGTCTGCACGCAGGGGTGTTAAAACATTTATGGGGTGAAAGCATGAGTCATAAATGGTTCTGGGTGAAAATGGACCAATTCTCTCTCTCTCTCTCTCTCTCTCTCTCTCTCTCTCTCTCTGTGTGTGTGTGTGTGTGTGTGTGTGTGTTCATTTTAACCTTTGTCTCCTCAGTGTCCAGGGTTGTTAAAAAACAATTTAGAACCATTAAAGCCAAGACTTTCCTCATCGATCCGTCGCTCTCCTCTGCTTCTTTTCTGTTGCTTTTCACATCTCTCTATTTGTTGATTATTTTGTTATAAAGGAGCAACACACAGCGATAAATCTCATAGTGAATTTGTCAGTGTCGGCCAAAAAGGCTGGAACCTCGACTTTGTCCTTTTTTATTTCCTTTCTCCCGTCTGTCTCTTGCCTTTTCCTCCCCTCCTCTCCATCCTTCTCCCTTTCTTCTATCAGCCCTACATTTATCTCTTCCTCCGTTTCTTCTTCTCCTCGTCGGTCCCTCGTTCTCCTTCACCCTTATCTCCGCAGTCCCAGCCTCACTCTTAACGATCCTCTGTGTCACTAAGCAACAGGGAAAACACTGCAGTTAATCCAAGAGTGTTTTGCTATTTTTGTTCTAAAACTTTTTGCACCACACTTTTCCACGTGATAAATGCCACCTTTGGAGATTCAATCAGGTTCATAATTTCCACGTCCAGATTTTTGTGTAAAGCTGCAAGTTTCATTCACAAAACTCTCCACCCATGTGTTCCTGCGACACTCGTTCTTGTCGTCATTAGGAAACATGATGTTAAATGTAGAGACGAAGTCACATACAACATCTAAAATAACAATTACTTGGGAGACTTCTTACACTAATAAAGTAAAAAACACTATATAGACAAAAGTATTCTTTATTATTGCATTCAGGGGTTCTGTTTCTCAGGGTTTGGGCTCGGCCCCTGACTTCCAGTGAAGGGAAATCTTAATGCTTCAGCACACCAAGACATTTTGGACAATGCTATGCTTCCAACTTTGTGGCAACAGTTTGTTGAAGGCCCTTTTCTATTCCAGCATGACTGTGCCCCAGTGCACAAAGCAAAGCTCCATAAAGACATGGTTGGATGAGTTTGGTGTGGAAGAACTTGACTGGCCCACACAGAGTCCTGACCTCAACCCCATCCAACACCTTTGGGATGAACTGGAACGGAGATTGTGAGCCAGGCCTTTTGGTCCAACATCAGTGTGTGACCTCACAAATGCTCTACTGCATGAATGGGCACAAATTCCCACAGAAACACTCCAACATGTTGTGGAAAGCCTTCACAGAAGAGTGGAAGCTGTTAGAGCTGCAAAGCTGTCTGTGTGTTTACAATGAGACGTCATTAAAGTCCCTGTTGGTGTGACAGTCAGCTGTCCCAATACTTTTGCATGTCCTATAAATGGTCACAGTTTTGGTGCAGCAAAGTAAATGCGAAATGTCCCGACGTCTGCTGAAATGACCCATTTTTGTTAGGGCCAGCGGTGTCGAACAGTGGCCACCTCGCCCACGACATTTACAGAAAAAGTTCGCCATTATTCATTTTATTAACTGTAAAACCATATTTGCAGTCTATAGGCCAGAATGTCACAGATTCAACCACTGAACTGAACTAAGCCTCGACAGAAACAGTAACCCAACCACATCACAAACTTTTGACTTTGACCACATCCCATCTTCCATACTTGACCAGCTACTGAACGCTCAGGTTTAAAGGACCGTCTAGATTTTATTTTACGAATTTACAGTTTTTATTTTTAAATGCTTATTTGCTGCTAATTTATTGTTAGATGTCATATTGTTGCTTTTTTATGCAACTTTTATGAATATTAATCAGAGTTTGTTTTAAAGGCATAACATACAGGAAGACTCACAAAAAAAATCTCTTTTAATCATCACTTATCATGACTCACTAGGAGTGTGTGCTGGTGTCCTTCTCTGGAGACTCTGACCTCTGTCTGCAGCTTTATATTATTATGACGCTAAAGTAAGGTAACATTCTCAGGTAGTCAAATATTGACATTTTGTGTTGCCTGCAATTTGGCAACCCGGGAACAAGAGTCAACAATCAATCATCTTTCTCCAGAATGTACAAACAGCAGCTGACAGTTGCTGCATAATGTGCCTTTGAGGTCTAACGTGAAGAGACAATAAAAGCATTTTAGCCGTTAAAAAGTGAGCGCCTAGCAGTCTTGTTGCCTGGGAGATCTCGCTTTACAGCGGCTGGAAGCTTCAGACCTGCGTTTGTCTGTCGGATCTTCAGCTTGTTCAGCTGTTCTTGATTTTTCACACTGCTGAGAGTTAGGACATGTGTGCTGTGTTTTTTCCTATGTGAGCCTTTGGAACGAGCATTGGCACATATCCCCCAGTGCAGCAGGGAACCACATCTCAATATTTTAATGGCTCTCTTATCGCCACCCAAGCAGTGACTGTGGCTCATCTCCTCTCTGCTGCTTGGCCCACTGAGCCTCAGTTCAGACCTGTTAGTGCTGCTTGTTGTCCCCCTCCTTTCATCTCCTCCAGGCCAGTTTGACTTTCTGTATCGCTTACTTCCCCACTCGCCCTCTTCTTGCATCACTCTGACTTCCAGATGAAGACACATGAAGAGCAGAGGACAGGAAGACGGCAAAGACGCAATCACCACCTCGGCACTTTTTCTCATCGCCGTCTTTTCTCGCTTTGTGAGTCTCACTAACAGACAACTGACAGATTTACAGTCCAAAAAAAAGAAAAGAAGAAGAAGAAATATATTAAAAAAAAACACCTAGATGCAACCTTGCATTGAGAGGCTAGGTGTGGGTGTTTATGTGTGTGTGAGTGTGTGCGTGTGTGTGTGTGTGTGAACACTGGTATGTTAGAGTGACTTTATCTGGCTTTTTCTCTTTCATGAAGGCAATTAGTGCCCCTGTGGAGGACGAAGTGAAATGTCATGCTTGAAATAGTTTCCAGCCAAACACACACACACACACACACACACACACACACACACACACACACACTAAAGTGAGATCTTTTTGGCAGTGACAGACAGTCCATAAGAGGTTCTACACGGAGACACAGACCACCAGGAAATAAACGCTGTGATCAGTTGTTCAGTTTAGTTATAAAGAATGATGTGAATGATGGTGATTGTCTTCGTTCTAAATGACGAAGGAAACAAATTACTGATTTTCAACTTATTCTGAGTGCTTCGCGGTCTTCCTATCCAAGAAGGCTTGAAAGTTGAGCTTCACTTCCCATTTCCTGTCACTGCAGTCAAATGGCACCAACATGAATTTTACAGCAGGCTGCTGTGGGATGGTTAAAACATGAGGTGCTCGCTGTGGGGATCAACCTCATCGTCAGTCAGCGACCGTCCAATCACAGCTACACAAAGGTGTCAATAACAAGCTGAAGCACGTCTTTACGCTTGTTTGTGTGATGTGGACAAAAATGAGTTATTTCAAGAAATATTGTCATAACCCTACAGTTATGATACAGAAAGCAAATAAACATAAGCTTGAGGGTCTCCGGATCTGGCAATCAGCTGTGGCAATCTGTTAATGCCTAATCCCTAATCTGGAAAGGTGACTTGTAAACATTGTTTATCTACAGAACACAGCAGCTCTACCTTTTAAATTTATTTTTTTTTCTGTCTTCTGTCAGACCCAGCAGAGAAAGACGACCCAGCGGCCAGAATAAAATGCTGGCGTTTTACATTTCCTGAAAATCACAGATACATTGAGTTTGCATGTTTCACCTCATATCAACAGCTCAGAGACCACTTCAAAAAGCACATTTTCCAGCCAAAAAGTGGGCATTTTTGTTGCAAGCTGTCACTGTGGCAAAAACAGAGGCTATTTGTTTTTATGAGAGACTGAGGCAGTTTGCAGCTGCACCACTGAGAGACCACCGGAAACTTTCAACACCTACAAAGGTAAGCATTACGTATTCCTAAACAAGTGGTTTCTATGCCTTACTTGAACTGAAAGTGCCAACATGGTTTGCAGAAACATACACTGCCAACAGTTTTTGCCAGCAGCCATCACTCAAATTCAAAGCGACACGTCCAGTGAACAGCTGGAATTACACAAGCATTCAAGGTTATCTGAGGGTTACTTCCCAGGTGGGTCACTATACCTCCATCTGGGCGGAGTCATGATACTGTTGGTGCTGCCAAATAAGCTGTTAAACAAATGCCAGTGTAAGTTTTGTCGCACTCTGAGAAGTGTTTCACAGTGAAGGTCTAACCTGCAATTTATGCTCTTATGTGCCGAGCTAACGCAGAGCAAATTAAAGATGTGATATGCCCAGCAGCTTGATGAAAATCCAATTACCTTCTTCATTGCATCCAATTATTTTCTTTGCATGTGTCATTTGTCAAGAGCACATGTCTGCTGATGATCTAATTACTAGCAAAGCAGCTTTTCAGACACTAATACAGAAACGTGACATCTCCCCTGGCATCCATCCTAACATCTGACTGACATCCAGTTCAGTTATTCTCTCAGATTATGATGCTGGAAACATTCACTGTGGATGCACTTCATGTCTTCTCCAACACATGCTAACTAAAACACAACATTTTAATGGTCATGTTTATGTGCGGCGTCTGTCTGTGCTCCGTACGACCAGCTCCAACATGTCCACCGCCTTCACTTGGCTATGAATACTGTGCGTGGATGAGTGGACAAGCACCTATTACGTTCGCTTCCAGATCAAGAAAGGTCTATTGATCTGCTCCTGATTTATTTGTGCAGTGGCCCTTTCATCAGCTTTGTCACAAAATAATTCAACTGATGAAACAGTCTTTCATTAAAAAAAGAAGCACACGATGGACAGAATCCCCAAACTGCAGCATTATTTATTTAGAAATGATATAAATTTGCAATGAAAATCACATCTCTTCCTTTTTACATCTTTGTAATTATTATTGCTTTTCTTAAAATCATTTAGTGTTCATGGCTACAGAGCTGGCGCTGCTGACTGCTTATGTCTACTCAAATGAAAGAACTGACAGCACAAAATGAATAATGTATGATGTTATGTGTTGGATTGGCAGCATTAATATTTGGCCTCAAACTTTAAAGAAAGATCTTCAGAGACAGAAGAGGATGACCTTATTTCTAACAGTTGTTAGAGTTGTTTTCAACATTTAAGATTACTGATGTTGAAAATTGGGCTTGTGTGTATTGTGCCGCATTTTCATAGAAATTCAAAGTTGGAGAAAAGGAACTATAACAATGAATAAGTGTTTCAGATAAATTAAAGATACATTAGATGCTTAATTCCCAAGGAGTAGTAAATATGAATCTATTTATCTTCTTTTGGATTGACTGTCATTGTAAATGGAGATATTCACACCAGATCACTAATTAATGTTGGACAAATGAGGCTAATAAATCATTTGTGTTTCTACTAGGAAGACATTAGCACAACACACTCAAGTGTGTGAGATGATGACTTTCAGCCAGTGCGGTTCCTCACATGAGGAACATGAGGCTGAGGGGATGCACTCGAGCCACCAGTCAGTGATCGTGTCCACAGGATGAAATGTGGGAAATTTTTTCATCCTTTTACCTTTCGTTTTTCCGGTTATTTTCAATTAGCTCTTTCACATTATCTCTGCTGTGCGCATGCATTTACACCTTCACAGAGCTCCTGTCATTCACACGTGATCATGTGGCCCTTCATCTTTTGTTCGCTATCTTACAGCACAAACTAATCGAATGCTGGATGCTGCTGTTGAATATCATCGTAAATCAAAGTATCTCATGAGGTTGATGTGAGGCTGTCTCTATCTCCTACCCTGTAAGAAGCATCAATGAAGTCTTTTGTGACTTATTTCACTGGGGTTCCAGTTACAGTGTATAAGTTCTAGAACACTTAAAAACATCATCACAGCACATCCGTAGTCCCCACTCTGTGGTCTGCTGGTGGCAGCAGAGCTGTGAGTCAGAGGGAAGGTAGCAGGTTCCAATAAGCATCACAATCTCACCATCTACTCATATGATCATAAGCATCATGATTTGTGACTGATAATCCAGTGATTTTGATTTTTCTGATTCTTCTGATTTTGAAGAACAGGGAGTTAATATTCACAGCATTCTTTATTCAGTGAAGCATATTTCATGCAAACATCATGAAGTATTCATGATAACCCACATAAGCCTGCTTGCACACTGCGCTTTCATTGCGATGTGGTGCTTCCATCTTTGTGAACATCAGTCAGTGGAGAAATCTGTCAAGTCAAAGAGATTCTGAACTGCAAACTTCTTCTGTGTTGTATGATTTAATCTCTGCTGTCGATTAATTTATCTTTAATCTGTTAAACAAGTCAGATGTAGGATCAGTTTCTCATAGGCTTACATATGTTTGAAACCAGTGGAGTCGCGCCCTGCTGGCCATTTGAAATAATGCAGCTATAAGTCACTTTGGTGTCTATGGTCCACACGTGCAGAGGGGTGATGACTGCAGAGGGAATTCTTCACTTGTTCTACTTTTCCTTTTGTCATTTGTGTAAAATGAATTTCTGTTAATTCCAAGTAATAGAATGTGTTTTGCAGTTTTACCAAGAACATCATCTGCTAAATGAGGGAAGAAACAGAAACCGAAATAAGCTCAGAGCGACTGTGAAATGCCGAAAAGAAGAAAAAAAGTGGTCGTGGAGGGATTGTTGAAGAAACTCAGCGGAAGCAGAAATATTGCCTGAGGATTATTTATTTTTTAAATCAAGGTCTCAAGAATATCTTAAAGAACCGCAACTTCGAGTACATAGATGTTCTTTAACAAAACCTCTAGGGATCAGTAGAAGAGGAAGACCACAATGCCTCCTGGCCTCTTTTCAATTTAAAATGCACTCTTCATGAGGGATCAAATAATTTAATCAGACTCTTCCAGTCCAGACTCAAACCAGGAGATAAAATAAAATGAACCATGAAGTTAAAAAAATGAAGCATATTGAATCATCTGTTTGCGTGTGATAAGAAGCCAAACAGCTGGAATCTGCCATCTGGTGTGCGACGAGCGCAGCCTTCTCACCGTCAGCAGTGTCCCTGACACATGGATGGTGCAGGATGAAATTACAAGACCATCATCCAGCAGGTGTCCGAAGACAAAGACTGATGAAACAAGCTGTGTGGATGTGACGGGCTTGTCTCTCTTGGATGTCTTTATTCGTTGCTTTATTAAGGGGCAAAGCTTCAAAAATAATCTTTTTTTTTTTTAACGTTTGTATGTGCAGTGGATGTCCATGGAGGAGGCTTCCTGTCATCCTGTCACTGTCGACACTGTGAGCATCAGGACACTCTGTGAGCCTCCCCCCCAGGCCCTAAACCTCTGTGGGTCCTGCTAATGCAGTTTCCTGACTGTGTTTTGGTTCTGCAGGAATTTACCGACAGGACAGAGTGAGCGGGGTGGACCGTGTTCTCATTACGAGCGAGCAGACAAAGATGACCTCCTACCAGGGACAAATCTGGACAGACAGAGACTGAGACAGAGAGCGGGATGGAGGAGAGAAGGATCAGAGGCACAGTTAGATGGGAAAGAGAAAAGAGGTCCAAATGCACATGAGCATCAAGGTGCTTTTAAAATGGATTAAAACTTCAGTGCTTTAACTTTTCCACATTAGTGTAATTAATTAAACTGGTAGTGGACTGCGTCCTCTGCTGGGAAATGACGGATTGCTCAGCCTGAGGTGGACATGAGCTGCTGCTTGAGGGTCAGACCGAATGCAGAACGGACATGCAGGTAATGAAACTGAGTCTCATAAATGTGGAATTGTTACCAAACCAGCGGATTCAAGTTCCAACCCTAACCAATGATAACAATCCCCTCGTTTAGTTTCCCCCACAGACGAAGGCTTGAATGCAATGGACGTCCATTTATATGCAAACGTCCCGCCCTGCAGATTTAATCTTGCTCTGTTGAGATTCATTTTGCATTTCAAAAGCTTTATTCATACTTCCCGTACGAGTTTTGGGAGTAGAGCGAGACAAGAAACCGGATCGATGTGAGAAATCACACGGGCACAGGAAATCAGAGAGCGTGTTTACATGCAGATCTTAGGGAATCAGTGAAAAAGGAGAGTGTTTGCGTGTCAGAATGAGGCTGAGCATTTCAGACAAGCACAGCGGATGCAAATGAGAGATGCTGCTGAGTTTGTGGTCTGCTGAGGGACCACGCTGAAACCAATACAGGCAATAAAAAACAAGAACGAGGAGGCAGGAGGAGAAATTAATGTGATGCGAGTTTCTTTGACCGCCATAAACGCAATATCCCACAGATGCAAAGGAAGCAGAGGGAAGGAGGAGTGAACTGTGAGCACTGGGAGGACTGACGGAAGGGAAGGAAGGGAAGAGGACAAAGGAGATGAAAGGAGGAGAGGAGGAGAGGGAGGGAGACTCTGACGGGGCTGACAGAATCTAAAACAAAAAGTTTGATACAGGAGGTGAGAGGCGGGGACAGAAAGTGATGCAAACACATGAAAGGAGGCGGAAAGGGGACAGAAAGAAAGTCAAAAGTTTCGGGGCGACTGACAAGGATGGAGATGGATGGAATATCCAGGGCCCAAGGAAGCGATGAAAGTGCAGGGAGAAGAGACTGATGGGAAGGAAAAATAGGACAGCAGGATGGATGGAAGCAAGGAAGGGTGAAGGAAATGCAGTCTTGGAGAGGCAGTAGAAGTGAAGAGAGAGGAGGAAAGAAGGCAGCTCGATGAAAGAGACACCAATACTGCATAAATCACGCCACACCGGAAATGTCCTCCCATCTGCTCGACTGACAAAAGCACCTCAGCATCTGAGGCTTTCAGTTTATTTCCACACAAAGGGATAATGAACATCACTTTGTGCTCACTCTGTTGTTGCTGAGGTTCATCTCAGGCCGTAGCCATGGAGCCAACACTGAGGCGGACCAAACTCTAAACTATACGTGAGAAAAAATAGATAAAAGTTCATTAACACATGGGTTCATTTTCACATCTTCTAACCTCCAGTCAGGCTCTCTTACATGAAGGGAGTCACTGTAACTGAGAAATGAAATCTAGCCTTTATGACAGTGAGTACAGTGTCAGAATGTGAAAGCGTTTAGCGACAACTTGACTTTGGATCACCGTGATGAGAGAGAATCCACTGAAGGTGAGACAGACTGTGGTTTGGACAGATGTAAGGATAAAAGAGGAAGAGAAGGGAGTGTGGGAGGGAATGAATTTGGTAGACAGACAATGAAATGCAGTCTCAAGCAGCAGCAGGATAGTAAGATGAAAGATGAAATAAAGCTTCTGTCTTCTGTATGGGGGTAACAGTCATATTTAGTCTCACTGACAGAGAGGCGCTCATTAGAACACATCCGAACCAGGACGCACTCTGAGGATCTGAGGTCTCCGACCCTCAGAGTGAGGCTCATTAAGCAGAGACGGACCTGCGGCTGATTCCCGGTACAACAGCAAACGCTAACAACCACCGGCAGCCAGAGACAAGAGGGGAGGTGGAAGATGGAAGGTTTTCACTGGCAGGAGACCTCAGACTGGAGGGACGAGAGAACAAACATGGCTCACAGGCTCCCACTTTAGTGTGTAAATGAAAGAGAAACCACAGCACGCTGCCCTTCGAGGGGCCAGTACAAGAGCTGCAACCGATATGTGTGAAAGTACCAATTACGTTTGAAATTGGAGTCACTGAGAAAATAACTCAGGATCAGAAATACACTAAAGCCTCCCTCTTGAACAGATTAAAATAAGACAAGGCAAAAAAAGGCATCTTTCAACACCTATTTTAGAGGACAAGGTAAGTGGAAATTAAAGGACAGTCCGGGCAGGCAGGCAGGCAGTGTGGTGTTCTGCGTGTTGTCGCAGTAACTCGCGGTCGCTTTCTGATAGGAAACTTCACACTAATTGCTTAGTGACAGGCGGCAGTCATGGTTAGAAGTAAGAGACGGGCAAACAGGAGGTTGTTCAGACAGCTTTAGTCCGACCTTGTGCACATCCTTGTTTGGCAGAGTTAGGGCGGCGATGATAAAGCTTGGTTGAGTTTTTAATTAACTTCCCGAGTGCCAATAAAACTGTGGCAAAAGGTGATAAAGTTTTCTCTCCCTTCTCGCCCACTCTCACATTCAATACGAGTTTTATTTTTTACTTTCTCAGCTACATCAGGGTGCGATTGCTTGCGCCTGCAGAGGAGCTTTTCTTTAATATGGACATTATGACTTGCAAGGACTCTTTCTCTTTGATTTATAGAAAGTAAATGATATTTACTTTTCATTTTCCCAGTGAGCAGCAGGACAGGACACAGCATAAGACATGATGAAATTACACACACACACACACCCACAGCCACACACACACACACACACACACACACACACACACACAGGACAGGCACAGTGGTGAAATGAGCTGCTTTTTTGCTTTATGAGAGATGAACCTGAGCAGGCAGCATGAGAACACAATCCGGGCCACATGCTGCTTATTTATTCTCATCTCATTGCTCGATAATGATTATGAATCATAATCCTACATTGTAAAACTCTCTTCTGTCTGGAAGTTGTGTTCAGAATTCTTTAAGAGAAGGATAATGAGAAGCAATACAATCAAACAGCATGCTGAACATGTTAATTCCCCTCTGCCACACTATGGAATTACACATTGTGTTTAACATTAAAAAAGAAGGCCTCTCTATCACAAACCAAACACATCCATGAAACACTCTCTTCCTGATTGACTAATTTTGTGTCCTGAGAGCAATTTTTTCTGCCTCATTTGCACTTGAGCTAAAAGTGTTTTTTTTTTTTAACATGTTCATCATAAAATGTTTGTGAAATTTGGATGCGACGCAAACGAGTCCACAGATTCACGGCTGCACAATCAGGTAGACTCATCATCGCTAATTGTGCCTTTCAGCTTCAGCGCTAATCCACCAAGCCCGGCATCCGTGTGCCTAAAGCTGCTTTCCAGCTGCTGGAGTGTCTGTGCTGAAATGATTTTCGGCCCTGTGAGGTGAGTTTCTCCTCTCTGTTGCTTGATTGGCTCGCTGGCAATAACTCCTACATGTTTCAGTGACCACAACAGTGACTATGGATGAATAAGCTCTTTTTATGACATGAGATCTTATGAGATCTTAGGCACTGTGCAGTATTTGGGAGGTGACACAGGTTATGTACCATGTGTTCCCTATACAGGTGGTACCTAAGCCCAATGACGTTTTGGTCTTTTCTGAACCTCATTTTCAGATTTCTACTTCAGTTACAGATCGCCTCTGGGCTTATGATCCTCTTAGAAACACTTTTTTCACATAAGAGACAGAAGGTTGCTCTCGCATCACAACCTACCTCATTAATATGGGTGTTAATAGGCAAAGCCAAATTGGTACTTGCCTTCGCTTGGCAGGACACAAAGCTCAGTGCTGGTCAAGCCGTCTTGATTTCTGAAAAGCTGGCGTGTGGGATTTAGAGGCACAACAGGCAGCTCCATTACGAAATCAGATTGAGACGCCAGGAAACGAACTTGACAAATAATTAGAAATTGAAAAATGTGATTAGGGGTATCTCTGCTGTCATAATTACTTTGTGTGCATCCTCTTCTCTCTGAGTGAGTAAAACATATGAGCGAGGCAGCACACACACACTCACACACACACCAACAACACACACAGATTTAAAGGAGACACACGCTTGCCATCATCGATCCTCACTGGGGCAGAAATGACTTCTGCTATAATTCTTTCATTAGCTCCATCTCCAGTAACTGCCTCGCCTTGGTGTCCATTATTGTCTCAGAAGGGGTTGAATGAGTACGTCAGGCCACAGGCGGGTCGCTGCTAATGAGTGATGACTTATTCACTCAGTCGGTCAGCTGGTTACAGTTCATTACTTTCCATCTATTAAATCAACAAAACCTCTGAATCATCTGTGTGATATTCTTTCTGTGATGGTGATGTTTGTGTGTGTGTGTGTGTGTGTTTGTGTTTCCACACACCTCCTCCACATATGGCATGTTAGTGGCTCTCCAGATGCAGTCCAGGAACTGAGGCCAGCATCTGAAGTGGAACTTGCCAGACTGAGAGAACTCAGCACACTTTGGGTTTAGTCCAAATGGTCTCAACTGAGAAAAGAAAATCTGGGGAAAGAAGACCACTGAACTATTTAACCAGCAATCATTTCATAATTTGTAAATTAGCTAAATTATTATTGTGACGTACACTATATGACAAAAGTAATGGGACACCTGACACCAGGGACTTGACATCCATCCATTCATTTTCTATACTGCTTATCCAACCAGGGACTTTAATGACATCTAATCCCAAAAACACAGACAGCTTTGAGCTATAACAGCTTCCACTCCTCTGTGAAGGATTTTTGTACCATTCAGCATACTATATAGACAAAAGTACTGGGACACTCCTCTTTATGGGGATGTTTTTCAGGGGTTGAGCTCAGCCCCTTACTTCCAGTGAAGGGAAATCTTATATATAATATAATCATAGACCTTGTGCTTTGCGTTCTTATTTTCTTCTGTTCAGTTTTTATAAAACTAAGAGAAGATATAAGAAAGGCTGTGTGAGTGAGTTAAAGTAAAAGGTGCTTCTTTTACACTGAAAAGAAAAGCTGTAACTCACACCATCAATACACCCAGTGGAAGAAACAAATCAGATTTTTTATATAAACACAGTCAAGGCTGTTATTCATTACACACATCAAGTGGCTGCTCTCGCTTGTGTAGAAGTTCTGATGATGACAAATGAAAACTGGGACTAAGAACCCTTTGAAGGACTACATGTACCTCCGCTTAACCCTGCCTGACCAGTCCCACCTCTTCATAAAGGACATAACTTGTCTTGTTTTGGCCATTATTTCCTCAGTCATATTCACAGAGACACTCAGCCACCGGGGGGCCCCCGCTTGGCCATCCAAGGAAATGTTACGTTGGCCCTTTATGCAGCAGAAAGCCATTTGATCAGTGATGCTTTGAGTGTAGTTCGCGAGGGAGTCGAGGCCATTCTATTGGAGAGCTTCACCTGTAAATGTGACACTGGGCCACATTTCTTTGTGCAGCATAACAGCTTCAGAGCAAAGAGATAATGTGCCAAACTCAGATGCTGTGAAGCAGAATTGAGCTCCATGTTATCTACCCTTGTTAAAATCTGGGAGTGATACACAACTTTTCCAACTTTACTGTCTACCAGCAAGCTGGAATCAGGATGAGCTGTCACGTACAGGTTCATCCACTGTATCGCTGCCTCGCTTCAACCCCAGCAGCACATCCCATTCGTGGCATGTGTTACGCCAGCAGCTGCCACCTGTCAGTTGAGGCTGGTGATAACATGGCTGAAGTGGATCTCTGGTTTTTTTGCTTTGCAGAGTTACTTCTTTGTACAAACCAGAATGCAGGTCTTCTATCCCTGATCATCCAATGTTGGAGGAATTTTACATTTGTGTGCAACTGAAACTCTTCCTGTCTGCTGCTAAATAATGTCAGTAGGGCACTTAGTTAGCTTTTCCGACATTCATGTTTGATAATTATCTTGCTAAATATATTGCTAAATCTACAAACATCATATCTTATGAGTGGAAGGATTCAAACATCACAATTTTAGCATCCATGTGCCAACATTTTGCTTCTGGTCTTAGTTCCAGGTACTTTTTCACTTTAAACTTCGCAATGAATACAAAAGGAATTAAAATTGTGGCTCCATTTTCCAGGCAGTAATTACTATATATACTATATAGACAAAAGTACTCGGACAACCTCTTTATTATTGAACTCAGGTGTGATATGGGGCTGTTCCTCGGGGTTTGTTCTCGGCTCCTGACTTCCAGTGAAGGGAAATCTTAATGCTTCAGCATACCAAGACATTTTGGACAATGCTATGCTTCCAACTTTGTGGCAACAGTTTGTTGAAGGCCCTTTTCTATTCCAGCATGACTGTGCCCCAGTGCACAAAGCAAAGCTCCATAAAGACATGGTTGGATGAGTTTGTTGTAGGACACATGACTGTCAGTCGTCATCCAAGGTACAGAGACCAGCATATTTTTGTGGATTTCTGAAATTTCTCTGACTGTGATGCTGTTTGGTTTCTCATTACTGTTACACCTTTGAAAAGTCTGACAACACCGACAACAGACATGACTGACGGGGAGCTCTGCTGAGACAGACAACAGGAAGTTTATTTGTTTTTTTGAGCAAATGTATGTGCAGCTATTGACTCTCTGATTCTTGTGGGCTCCATACTTGAGAGAATAGAAAGCCCAGAAAAGCGTGTGTTTGTGTGTGTGTTGTACCTTACAACAACAAAGTCCTTGTGACCTCATTTCCAAATCTGCTTTTCTGATCTCACATTCTCTCAGAACTCGACGAGGAACCCACAAACACAGAAGCCAATGTTCTGTTGTGTTAGGTCACATATTCAAAAGTTTCTCTTTTTCTCTGATGAAGAAATTAGACCACAAATATATTTCAACTGAACATAGCTTTATAAGATGTTAACAAAGACATTTTAGGACTCCAAGACTAATCTAAAAAACTACAAGTTTTGAATCAGGATGCTCTCTGTATCTTTATTGTTGTTGTTATGAAACCGTTGGGCCTGCAAATGCATCTGCGGTCCTTCAGACATCAGAGAATACAGTCTCAGAGTTTTTCACATTTCCAGCATTGTTCCATGATGAGAGGAATAGATGGCTGCACATACTTAAGGGATTAAGAAAAGACATCCACCTCATCATGGACTTGCTGCCTTGAGCACTGGTCACACACAAACTCAATTCTGTTTAAGATCCGAAGGAACAAAATCTATCAGGCTGTATGTTTCAAGGACATATACGTAGACGTATAAATCTACACACAAGACATAGAAATCCTTCTTCTGACGAGGTCAGGTAGAGGTCCTCTATGAAAAGGAAATTAATACGCAGAACCTCGTGGACTTCCTGCAACGTCGCGGCTCCACATAAAAACCTTGGATATTTTCTTGCAAAATACAGATAATGCAGTGATTTCAAATCCCCAGGAACACTATTTTTTGGTAGCAGGGACATGTATGATTGTACCGTGTATGATTGTGTGTGTGACGAATAAATATAAATATATCTTGTATCTTGTATCTTGTAGCAGCAATGTGTAGCGAAATGTGTTGGATGTTTGGGTTAGACACAGGACAGACAGAAGACTGAGGTTTGATGTGGACTCTTTATTTCAGTCAGCACTGGAACGATGCACTGGGTGCCATCGATCACACACATACACACACACACTGCTGGTATGTGTGTGTGTCGCCAGCGTAAGCAGGAACATCTGATGGCCATAATTCGGTTTAGATATCATAATTGCCATTCACTTCTCTGTTGCCTGTATATCCATGACTACAGTGCAAACAGGAACTTGTGTTAGTGTTCCAGTCACAGACTGTATGCTGTTTTGGTTCTCATACTGAGCTCTGCTATTGGGCCATATCATTTGTCTAAGATAAGCTGAGTGGCTGCTGTGCTGTTCAACATGTGAATTCTCCTCAGTACAAGTTTGTGCAGGCCATCACAGCTGAGTTTTGTTCATGCATGACCAGTAACTGTAGTCCAGTGCAGCAGTGAGAAAGTCCAAGGCAAGTCTAAATCCCAGGGGATCAAATAGTGCTGTTTCGTCATGTCCCTGTGCGTTTCATCCAGAAGCAGAGGGTTCCCTTTGGTGTCCGGATGAGAAGATTTAAACTACTGTACCTCCAGTGCAATTGCATCCTCATCACTATGGGACGATCGGGGCGACTGCTAATCGTGACGCAGTTTACAAAGTAAGAAAGCCACAACAGGGGTGGAGCTCAGGGTGGAGTGGCAGGTCCCACACATGACGTTCACCTTGGCAGGAAGCTGCAACATTAACACCACCCACATTAATGAGGTGGGTGTCAAAGAACATTCACATGATTGCCCAAACCCGAAGTTCTCCTGCAGAACATCACACTGTAAACAGATGTTGCTCTTCATCATGTTGTTCACTTCACCTGTTGTGGCTGATTGATGTCAGCGTGAGACGAGAAGTCACAAAATTAGTTCAAAACCAGTAGGTATTTTGACAGTAGCCAACTGAGGCACAGAGCAGGCAAACAATTCATGACATACTGACCAAAGTGCTCAGGCTGAGTGTCTAAGAAAGATACCGATCACTGCCTTCCTGTGCATATTTCATTCTCTCTGTGTATGTATGGTGAGGAGTGTGCCTCCATTGGACAGACAGCACACTCACTGCAGCAGCTGTTTTCCTCAGCCTGTCACACACTGAAAACACACTGCAATTTACTCTGCAAGATGTTACTTTCTGTGAAAAAACAACCGCGCGTCTCATCAAAAAACCAAAACAGCTAAGTGTGCATATGGAATAAATTAGATATGACAGCCCCTGTAGCTTGAAAAAAAAAACAGACCCAAATTGAATTTAAAAAGAATTTACTTTCCTAAATTGATTAAATGGAGAGTAAATGGAGCCTTGGCGCGGTTGTCACATCTTCGGAGCAGATTAGAATAATGACAGACAGATTTATTTGGCCTCACAGAAATTACTTTGAGGATTCAGCTTTGACTGAGATATGCACACACACACACACACACACACACACACACACACACACACACACACACACACATTCACTGTGTCTTTAGTCCCTTCCCTTAACTGCACAAACGGGAATTTGGCTTTTGGTACCAAGTGCAGCTTGTGTGTTTTGTCCACAGTTGCTGTAGCAGGCTGCAGTGTGGAAAGCAAACTGCTTTGCTTCAAAGAGATGAAGAAGCCTAATAAGTCACCTGCTCTGAGTGATAAATAATTTCTGACTTTAACCTGCAGGATGTCATGGGACCTTAGGAAACCTTCAGTCATTAGGTACACAGCAGTAAATGCAGGACAAGCTCACAGTGATGAATGAATAAATGGAGACTGAAGCCTGGCAGAGTTGGCTCAAGTTTTGAATGTAATTTGCTCCACATTAAAGTGGGAGATGTTGATTTTATCATCACATGATCGTAATAATAAGAAACATCCATCTCACTCACAGTTCATTGGTTTCATTACGTTTTCGAAGGCCGTGCGGGCTTGTAATGCCCACACATTTTACAGTTCTGGACTGGAGGTTCCTCTTAAACATAATGCATTTCCCAGACCAGAAGTCAGCGGTCCCGCTGAGCGCTGGGCCAGTTTATATTAAACATATATTTATTTTGTACTGATTTGTCTTTGATCTTTTCTTTGACTTTTCTTTGACATTTCGGCGATTCCTAAGGCTCAATCCTGAATCCAAGGCTTCTTTCATTCAAACCTTATGTGCTTCTGTTTAGGGCTAAATTATTGTAACAATAAAATCAAGCACAATAATTATGCAGATGACACCCAAATGTACTTTCATCTGTTACCAAGCAACTACAGCCTCCTCAATTCTCTCCACAGACGCACCAAACAAGTAATTGATCGGATGTGCTTGGTTTTCCTTCAGATAAAACTGAAATAAGTGTTTGGCACCTCTGGATCAGGGTTTTTTTTAAATTGTGCTAAAATCACATTCATACCATCAAACATCCTGTGGTTGGTGACGCTTCATTACACACCTCAAACGGAGCGAAAGGCTGTCCTGAGGGTTCGGAGCCCACGTGAACCCACAGCCTAAACACGCCAAGAGTTCGTCTCAAACGTCTTCTAAAGCTAAAAACTGTAGCAGAAATGTTGATGTAATCATGAACATGGGACGGAAGCTGCACCACTGGGGATGTGCTTAACTCCAACAAAGACAATGAAAACTGATGACACCAGTTCTCAGGTCTGTGCACTTGCAGCCTGTGTGTCATAGAACACATATTAAATTAATGCTGCTTGTCTATAAAACTATAAGTCTCCCAGTGTCGTCTGACCACGATATATGTGACCCTGTTGATCTCCCAGGTCCTCTGAAGACCTGCTCACTGTTCCCAGAGGACAAATGAAAGACAGAGAGAAACCACCACAGAGCAAAACTCACCATTCACCTTGAACTTGTGTCTTTACTTGAACCTTACTGTGTCTTTAATGGAGAAACTTTTCATTTCCTTCTTCCTCTGCTGCTGGATTTTTCTAACCAACTGGAGATATTTTCCTTAAAGAAAAAATGGTTTAGAGCTCTGGGGAGAGGAGAAAGCACCTGAGGGATTGAAGAGTGGAGAACATGTCAGAAAGTGTATCCTTCAGAAAAGAAGAGAAATTACAGAAATGTGAGAGTGAAGTGAAGGAGAGGAGAGCGAGGAATAACGATGACGAGAAAGCACAAAAAGAGAAGTGACTGGAGAGGTAAGATTCAACAAGAGACACGAGACTACATGACAGGAGGAGCAGAGAAAATGAGAGATCAGAGTCGGGGTTGGAGAGGGCAGACGGTAACCGAGAAGAGAGGAAGAGGAAGGTTGAGAAGAAAAGGTCGATGAGATTAAAAAGGAGCCCAGATGAGATCAGAGGTTAAAGAGAAGGAGATGGGCGAGGCATATGAGGGTAGAAGAAGAGCTGGGATCAGAGATGAAGTACGAAAGTTGAAAGGACAAAAAGAAGATGAGAGGACGGGACATATGGATCATGCAGCGAAGCTGTAAAGGCGACAGGCAAAGCAACACTTTGCTTTTCTGATGCACCCGGAGCCAAGAAGTTTCTGCTAATTTTCATCGGGTTCACCAGATGAAACACTATAACACTTAATATTAATTCCCCAGTGGTCAGTAAAGCACATATATCTATGCTCATAAGTGTACCTTTGATACAGACAATAATAAAAGGTACAGCACCTATGAACCATCCTCCTCCAGAGTCACATCCTGCGCCTTTAAACTCAAACGCAGAAGCAGTACATATGGCAATGAAGTCACAGTCCTCATCTTAGCTCAGTCTGGATATCTACAGCTACACACAGAAAGATGGGAAAAGAACAAAGGGAACAATAGAAGAGAGGAAAATAAGCCAAGATGAAGGACACGTGGTGAGAAAAACAAACGGCGAGAAAGAGAGCAGAGAGACAATTCATTTTTACCATGAAGTCACACACATCCACGTTTTCCAGAGGAGGAGGCTTACGCACTTTGATCCACAGACCTTTAGTTTAGCGCCGCCTACCGCCAGGGATTGACAGTGGGGGTGACCGCCTTGTGCGGGAGCTGCCAAGCAAGATAAAACTGGCTCATTTTAGCCTCCACTGGCACATTTCAAAACCGTCTTTATGACAACAACAGCAGATATTTTGAAGCATGTCAGGAGATATTCCAGTCACCATCATCAGGTAAAAATGAGTTACTGCTATGCATCTCTCTTTCTCTTTCTTTTCTCTTTCTATCTCTGCCTCTAACCCCAGCTGGTCATCGCAGAAGGCCTCCCACCCAGAGGCCATGATTGCTCCAAGATTTCTGCCTGCTAAAAGGCAGTTTTTCCCATCACCACGGCCAAGTGATTCCTCGTGAGGGAATATTGGATATTGGTTTGGTCCAGACCTTGGGTTTGGTTTTTCTGGAGCCTCGGAGAGTGTTAACGAGAACACTTCATTGACTGTCAGCAAAATTTCTCCCCGTGCCCTTCGCCTTCCTACCTTAAGCCTGACAGGCTTAATGAACAACCAGAAAATCAGCAAACATTATCTGCAAGCTGTGATTTCTGACATGACATAATTTCCCTTTGCTCACTTTGACACGTTTCACTAATGAGAACAACAAACACCACACTTGCAATCCATGCAAGACCGTAATCCGTTCTCAAAAATGAACGTGCGAGCTGCAAGCACCATTGGTCTGTGAGACGCTGGCAGTGCCACAATTTTCAATCTGTATGTAAGCAGTTCTAACAAATCGTTTTTGTTAAAAAGGTTTCTGATTGTGGCTCACAGGCTTTTCCACAGCCGTTTCCACTCATCATAAAGTCTATCAAAGTTTTTAGCAAACAGCTTCAATCTTTTCCCCAATCAAATTGTGAAAATATTCCATCAGACAGCAAGAAAATGAGAAAATCATCCACCTGTTGTCCTTTCTATGCTTTAGAACCAGTATGTACACGCCCAAACTCATAAAGGAAGTTGGCTGCACATTCTCACATGATTACTGTCCTACCCAAACCCGTTTTCTGCGTTAAACGATGAAACCTCCTCTGACAAGGGAAATGAAAAACACTTCTCATTTTTCTCCATGCCGTGTACGCTGATTTAACCTCACTTTCATTCAGGGGCAGGAGGTGCCCTGTTACAGCAGTGCACCTCCCATGTGGCTGATAAAAGCTGGAATAATCACCAAACGATGATGGAAGTGTCCTGCAGCATTTTCAGAGGCTCCATTTCATTTCCCTCACACAGTACCGTTTGAGAGCGCAGATGACCACACTTAGATCGGGTTCTTCATGTTCAATTTACAATCACTGCTCTCATCTGCTTGTAATACATGACCTTTTGTGCCTTTTCTGTGAACCAGCTTGTTTCCTGCATTGCGATGACCTGACATTGACATGAAAACCCATGAAAACCCTTGCAATCGTGGATGGATTATAAAGACCACAGGCCCCCAGAAAACATTTTGGTTTCAGGGTGAACTGTCCCTTAAAGCATCAGAGAAAAAAACTGAAGACTACTTTTGTTAAATTGTCCATTTAGATGACCTCATCGAGGCTGTATTTACAGCCCCTGCAATCCAGTTCAACAAATCTGCCACAAATTCTGCGTTTATCAAGATGAGAATGTTGAGCTTTTGTTAAAACCCCATGGTTGTCTTTTATTTAAAACACCATGGTTGTCTTTATTTGTCTTTTTTGTTATTACTGAGCTGTTTGTGTCAGACTGTGCTGTATTAGACTTGAATGTGTTTCTAATATTCTGCCTGCATCATGTTTGTAAATGGGCAAAAACAATTACAAACCCGTCACCACAATACAGTCCAGTTCAGCACCGCTACGAATCAGTAATGAAAATATAGTTGAATTACGATAACACTAAAAACAGAGTTATAAAGTGCTTTGACAGAAAGAGCAGAAGCAGGAGATTCAGGAAGACAAAATAACCACATAAAGCCAAACAAACACAACACCAGATTAGTAAAGACACCAAAACTTGCAGCCTGCAGGAGCTGCTCAGAGGCTGTGGAAAACAAAAAGCAACCTGTGCTCATTATGCAAATAACGATTATGTCAGACAGTCAGCCGATTCCTCTAAACTGCAAACATGACATCTCACATAAAAATATCCGCATGTTTCCAACATTTCTGAGCAGAACTATAGAGCCCGACAATATCCTGCAAATTAAGACACAAAGAATAATGAAAACACAGATCAAGTCTACCCCGGAGCAGTTTGTTAAACCTTCAATCAGCCTGACTGACTCATACATACATAAACATTCAGTCAGGTAATTGACAAAGATGTGTGTTTTCCTCAGGCGCAGGTCCTCTGCCACAGGCTTGGGTACGGATATGAAAAACACAAACTTTTACTTTTAAAGTTGTTTGAGGCTGAATTTTGCACATCCAACAGTAAAATCACATTTTCTTTACTTCTGTGAGACCCGGCCGGTCAGTCTGTTGCACTTCACCACAGGACTGTCAGTGACGTTACTGAGTAAATGAAATGTGTGCTGATTGTTCCTGTAGATCTGTGGCTTAGTGGCTTCTGGGAAAACATGTGACCCTCTCATAAAATTTGATTGTTATTGTTGATTGATAAAGTTTGATTTAACAGTCGACCAGAAAGGCTGCTGGGAGCAGAGCTCGCATGAGGTGCTGCAATTTGTAGCACAAAGATTTAAACAGTATAAAAATACTCTTGTTTATGTTTATGTTTATGTTTATGTAAATGTAAAAATGCTCATGTTTATGTGCATAGAACACAAGTGAAATGTTGAAATGTGAGCCATTACACAGCTGTGTGGACAGCTGGGTTGATTAAAATAGGATCTGTTTGTCACACTGGAGTGGCTGAAAAACATGGCTGAAAGCACATCATGCTTCTACTTGCTCTGCAGAGTCAGTAAATTCCATGACATCTTGTCACACCTACTTGTGTGAGCATCTTAAAGCCTCACAGACACACAGTCTCACTCATTTTACAAAGACTTTTCATCCGTTACTGAGAAAAATCGCACCTAAACAAGCTGTGCAGACAAAATCCTATTTAACCATTTAATATGGAACTTCACAGCCCACATATGGCCTCATCAGGGTGCTGTGAAACAAACACTCCGACAGACGCACACGCACTTAAAGGAAAAAATGAGACGTTTACAGAGGCTTTTTAAAGTCTTACAATGCAGCACAATTACACTGAAATGCTGGTATGAATGGCAGCCATAACAATATAACTGTGCAGTGATTTAAAGAAGAGTGAGCATTAAAATTTCCTTTTTCTTAACCCTCTCTTGCTTTTAGCTAGTTTTAACTTGTTGTAACCCCCACCATGATCTCTTTTCCCTGAACTTTAAATATGCCATCCAATGAGATCACGAGGGTTGTGTGTCCCTCCAGAGAGGGGCTGCTATTGTCTCTGTATTGTATCTCACAGTGATAAGTAAGTCTACCCCACAAATATTATCTGATAATGATAAATCATAAGTCCTTTTTTTAAAACAAATAAGGTTGGGAAGAAATATAACCACAGCATTACACATCATAATCAGAAATAACAGAATGGAGACACAACATGGCACCGTGTCCATTTTTTCCTGCATGTCGCTGCGTCTGCTTTGGCCTCCTGCTAAGTCCTGTACTTCCCCTTCGCAGCAGGAGGCCTTTGAACCAGTTAACAGCTTCTCCAGAAGTGTGGAGCAGTAAAAGGATCATGTTTGTTTGATGTCAGGCCTGGAGAGACATATGGTGAATGAAGAATAAAAGAGCGCTAAATAAGAGCTGTGACAGACGAACGCAGTAGATACACACAAAGAGGGGCGAGATGCAGACGCATGTTTGCACGATTTGTTCATTTGAGTTTGCAGTGAGCAGGGACAGTTTTAATGATTTCACATGCACAGTGGAACAGCCAGCTTGCTATTTTATAAACTTAAATGTGTTGAACCACTCAAATGATGCATTTGAGTGGCTTTATGAAATATGTACAGGTTTGCAAAAATCATTTAAGTACAATCAATTTGTAACTACCGTATTTTCCGGACTATAAGCTGCTACTTTTTTCCCACGCCTTGAACTCCGCGGCCTAAACAACGATGCGGCTAATCTATAGATTTTTACGGGCTAACTGCCCGGTGATGCGAAGAGGAAGACGCTAGTTTTAAGCGTAACTTTTAACAGTCATTCTGCGCATCATGCACGCACACTCATCATGTAAACCACTCGAAGAAATGCATATGATGCAGCTTTTAAGTTAAAACCAATCAAACTGGCTGTCCAAGAAGGAAATAGAGCTGCTGCACATAAGCTTGCCGTAAATGCATCAATGGCGAGACATTGGAGACGGCAGCGTGAAGAACTGACGCAATGCAAAAAGACGACAAAACTTTCAGAGGTAATAAAAGCAGATGGCCGGACTTGAAAACGTATGTCATGTTACAATGTGGACACCTGTGGCGTGTAGTCAAGTGCGGCCTATATATGTACAAATATTTTTTTCTTTTTAAATTTGGTGCGTTTGGCTTATACTCAGGTGCGCTCTGTAGTCCGGAAAATACGGTAGTATGTCTAAAATAAACATCACTAATCAAATACTTCCTGTATGTGAACCAACTTTTTCTGACTTTCAAACAAAGGCTAGAAGACAGATTAACTGAGCATGTGCAGAGTGGGTGTAAAATTAGTCCAGCTTTGAACATAATTATGATGCTAGATAATCAGATGTGTCAGACAAAACAGTCTTAAAGCAGATGGAGAAAAAACTAAACCTGAAGTCCCCCTTGCAGAATTCATTGCGCCAAATGGGACTCCACCAAAACCTTTAAACTTTTTCCACATAATCATAAGTCAGAAACAGGGGAGAAAACAATTTAGATGAAACTTAGAAAATGGATTACCAGGATTTATTTTCTCACTTTCCTCTCAGGGCTTCCGTATGTTTCTTTTACAAGCTTAATCCCTTCATTTTTTGCATCTGCAAATGTCACTTTGATGTTCGCTTCTCTATCTTTTTTCTACTGTTCATGCAAATGACACGAAATGTAATCTGCCTTTAAGACAAAATGTTTGTTCCAGCCCTTTTGGTGTTTCACTCAGTTCCAAAAGAAATTCCAAAAGTGTAAAAGTTTCTTTTGCATCCAAATGGGGGTGATAAGACTCTTATCAGACTCTGATAAGCTTTCCTGCTCAGCTGACAAACTGAAATGGCCTGTTAATTCATCTGTTGTAAATTACCCAAACAATGGAAATGGTGAGAGTTTTTGTGAGAGGACAAGGAGGGAATATTTGACCCAGGTTTTCCCAGTCAGGCTGGACCGCCCCACCTACCAATTACACAACCTTATAAGACGTGAGCAAACAAGACCCGAACAAACACATCAGGGCCATCGCAAAAGTACATTTCAATCATTAGAACGGCAGTTTTCACAGACTCCCCATAGGTATTAAAACCCTGCCGAGCATGACAAAGTTCTCTTTGACCTTGTTCTCAGAGCTTGGCGTGATTGTGGATTGGTGAAAATCCCCTTGCTCAAATTGCTCCCTTGCTCCCTACTTTGTTTCAAAAGTTGTCACAGTGACACATTATTGCTTCCAAACCAGCTTTTGTAAAAACCCTGTTGATGACATTAAACAAAGACAACGGGCTCATAAATAACTAACAGCCTATCAGTAAACTGAAAGAATATCACCAGTTCTAGTACTGAATGCTGTAACTAAGAAAGTACAGGTCGTACAGGTCCTAAAATTTGTTGCCAAACCCAAAAACACAAGGAACCAAACTGGACAGGTCTGTCATCTGAAAGCTGAAACCTGGGCCAATGCGGCACAGAGAAAAACCTGGCCAGGAGACACAGACTCGACACAGACTTGACACAGACTCGATCTCCACTTTTTGGAAAACTGCTGCGTTAATGCTGACCCTGTAGCCACAGGACATGTTGGATCTGCAGAACCCCCGTAGCCAGAGTCCGGTGTTAAACAAGATTATATCACAGCTATGCTGATGATGATCAACTGTATATTCATCTGACTTTAAACTCAGTTAGTACATGTCTTCCATTAGTAATTGAATGATAACAATTTTAAGGTGAAGGTAAATGATTTTGCTTTCTTCTAAAACAAATCTAATCTGAAAGTAGGAGTGTAGGAATCATTAGGCTTTATTTGAAACTTATTGCTTGTTGTGCAGTCAGTGCAAAGATTACTTTGAAATTACCTTCACTTCTTTTCAGTTTGTATGCCTCTCTGGCAAAAAAAATATGTGGTGTTCCATTTTTATGCAAATGTAATCTTCCTTTGCAGTGAAACAATTATTCCAGACTTTTTCACTCTTCCTGATGAATCAATACATTTAAATTCCAAAAAAGTGAGAGTCTGCTTTGCATCCACATGAGAGCAAGTCTGAGTTTGTATTGTCTGTCCCTTGAATTATAATCGCGCTAACTGTGATAAACCCCTTCTCAACAAAATATGGAGATGCTTTATCCAGGTTTCCTTCAATAATTAATGGATGAAAACAGCCTAATAGATTGAAAATAAAAACTTTTTTGGTGTCACAGTGCCTCACACTAGCTAATCTTGTATTAAGGAGGCTGGGATTTTGGATCTCTCGCACTGTTGACTCGGTACACTTTGTCTAAACCGTCAGCCTCAGGGCCTCAGAGAAAAAAGAAAATGACAGCGAGAAGTGGCTCAGCTGTAAACCTATTCAACAACACACCTTTGAGGCTTTGCCAAGAGCCCAAATGTTTCCCTCAAGCATCCCTTCCTGTCATCTCTCTAAGCCCTGCAGCCCTGGAAACGTAAGCAGGAAACAGACGCTCTTGTCTTCTCTGAGTCCCTTTGGAGATGGAGTGCACATCACGATGCAAACAGTCCTCTAAGCACCTTAAGAGGCTGCTAAACAAGCAACAAAGTGTTGTGTGTGTGTGTCCCACCCCCATTTTCAGTCTCCTCTGCCTCTCTCTCTGCTTCTGGTTATCAGTTGTACTCCTCCATCCGTTGCCTTTCATGATGTGTTTACCTGAGGGACTTCGGGTCCCTCTCACTTGGGCCTCATAGAGGACAAGTGACCGTGATCAGCGGATATCTGAGAAGGCCTGTCAGATTTGAGCCAAGGCTCCCTATAACATGATTGAAATCATTCCATGAAGCTTTCTCGAGAAAACTTATCCGAGGCTGAAAAATCTTCTGTAGAGTCAGACTTTCAAAGTAATTTTCACTCTTTGAAAATCATTGCAGGGTGTGGTGAATAACAGATATAAATCATGACAGAAGGAGACAGATCGAGCACATTGTGACAAGCTGGAGACAGATTCCTCTCAAGTGCTTTTGAATTCTTCTCATGCCACAAAACATCAAATAAAGACTGTGTAAACGTAGCCTTAAAACAAAATATATTGACGATATATCAGAGATGCTTAATGAAAACACACAGACAAATAAAAATCAATTGAAGGCATGCAAAAAAATGTGATAATGTGCAAGAGCTGAGACCACAATAGTCTTGTTACTAACTTGCAGTCAGACTTCATAACAGCATGCAAATATTCCAAATGTAACTGGTATTTCATGAAAGGAAATCTATTGTGTTTATGTGAACCAACAGAACCTGGAAATCAAAGTCATTCATGTTTAATTTCCATCCTTTTCTTTTTCATATGAAAGGAGTTGAAAGTCAGGAGCAGCTCAGCTGGGGCGGAAAACAGTAATTTCATATTCAGAACCAGGTCTCCTAAATATCACATTTATGCACAGCTCATTTCCAACTGCAAATATGTCTTGAAAGAGCTGTAATGCTCTCACATTTTGTTGTTAACATAATGAGGTGACATTTTTAATTAACCAGTCCGCCCTCCCCACCCCTCACCCCCCGAGGCTACCAAAGCATGATGTTCTTAAGGGTATGTTAAGGCAAAAAAAACCCATCAGCTTGTTGCATAAGTCTTGGTCACTTGTTTGCTAACAGCTGTTGTGCGACTTAGTAGGAGCAATTTGGTTATTGGCAAAGAGTCAATGATTATGGGAAATAATCATTAAAGTAAAATCAGTGTATGCTTAATACACATAAATATCGGGGCACCACCCTGTTACCAGGGACCAATAGCCAAATTAATTAATGGGAAAACAGTCTCTTAAAATTGTGAAGGATGATTCCGAGCACTGGCTGTCATGAATTCAGCTGTTATTACAAGTACATACACAATAACCACAGGCAACGACAGGTTAAACTATAACAGGATTTATTAAACAGCAACGACCATCCAGAGATAAGTATCACTTTATAATAAACACTATTATAATCTAAGTTTTATCAACACACATTAACTATTAACTAAAGATAACACAGGTACAGCAACAAGAGTATATCTATACATAGGTGTGCATATATACAGGAGTGTGTGTGTGTGTGTGTGTGTGTATGGGTGTGTGAGAGAGAGAGATGATGACAACAGTATGGGGGCTAACAAGCTAGCCAGGTAGCGGCTAACAAGCTAGTGGCTAAAAACAAACAAGATGGCGGTTAGCAAGCTAGCCAGAGGGTGGCTAACAAGCTACAGGCTAAAAACAAACAAAATGGCGGTTAGCAAGATAGCAGCTAACAAGATAGCAGCTAACAACAAGCTAGTGGCTGACTACAATTAAGATGGCGGATGGCCACATGAGGGGAGGAGCTACAACCAGAATGGCGAGTGGGGAAACTACAACCAAAATGGTGGAGGACTACGTGAGGAGGGGTCAGCACACCAGGATGAACAACCACATAAAGGATGACTCAGCAAACAAAACTAGTCACCCGCATGTGATGACTCAGCAAAACTCCAAATGACTACCGAAGAATACGCCGGCCGTATTATTCAGAGCCAAGATGGTGTTAACCAACGTGATGTTGCTTATGTGGTCACAGAAGAGAATGATGGGCGGAAGCCTTTGAGCGCCACGTACCCCTTGGTTACGGTTCGTGATCGCGTGCTCGGACTTTCGCCTCACCGTTCAGAAAGAAGAGTGTGAGGAAAGATAGAAATGAAAATACAAGAAACACAACCCAATAAAAGAATCCACTCTAATTCTTTAGAAACTCGCGTGTCACCACACAATAGCGGAGTCAGTAAACCGGAGCTTATCTGCTCAGCTATTGGTCCTTTAACCGGTGACGCGCGGTCTCGCTGAAACGGCGGAAATGACCGACCGGAAACTAAAGTCAATGAATGCAGCACTTAAAAGTTACAGAAATCATGTGTAAACAACCCTACGTTACACTATCTCTGCCCAGACATAAGCCTCTTACGTTGCGTTGCTCCGATCATTCGGAGTTTGAAATAATGATCCGCTTAAACGTTCGCAGCGTCGTCCTCGGCAGGATGCTCGCGGTCCGTTATTCTGATGATGCGGAGTGTTGATCTCTCGGCGGCAGCGGAGATAATCACCGGTGAAGAGGTTAACAAACTTTGTTTTCGTCCTTAACAAAGTCGGCGTGCGGCTCGTTAACGTGCGATCAGCTGATTGCCCAGCGATCCACGTCGGTAAAAGGAAAAAAGGAAAAGTTACAGGAAAAATACAGCAGTCTGTTTCTCGGCCTGCGAGTTGCAGAACTGTGACCCGGGATCTAAAATGATGTTAATCAAAACGTTTGATTGTTGCTCCCTTTTGGCGGTTTGGACACTTGGAGAGCCTGGAGAAGCTCTCACTGTCACAGCACGCACGGGGAAAAAGCGCATGCTGATGGTCGCAGTGACCTTTTATTACCTGAGTGACGTCACCTCGGACCCCCGTGGAGATGGCTGGCACACAGCCAATGTCCGTGCCGGTTCTGAGTTTAACTCAGGAATTTATGACTAGTTGCACATCATGAGTGGGGTCTCTAACAGTTGGTCACTCTAACTCAGGCTTTATGGGTTACATGTAGGCCGCTCTATTGTTCTCCAGAGCACATGACCAGAGATCCCAACATCCCCCCTTTGGTCTGAAGAATGGGGTAGGGGCCACGGTCTTTAGAGCAACATTCTCTAAGGTCGAATGGTTCATGTGCGCTGAAGGTGGTCGTCCTTCTGGCTTCCTTCCTGTTGGCTGATGAGCAGACACAGTGATCACAGTTCAAAGTTCAGAGTTCATTGAGGCTTTAGCTCAGAGTTCATTGAGGCTTTAATTCAGAGTTCATTGAGGCTTTAATGTCTGGACAGAGTTGAGGCACAATCTGGGCAGATATGAATAATGAGCTAACTAACTCTACTATGATTATTTGGCATTTCAACAACACATTTAACACAACTCCAAAAGAGCATAGCTCAATGTAGGTACCCAAGGAAAGAAAGAGAGGAGAAAGAAGAGGAGGAGTATCAGTGAATTGGCTATGTATTCTAATGTAGCCAGCAGCTTAGTGGCTGTATCATGCCGGTCGTAGGCTAATGAGCTTTGTGGTGACTGTATTCACCAACCATAGGTGGCCAATTCACTCTGCGAGGATCTCACTTTCCTCTGTTCTTGCAGACACGGTACCCTGGCATGTTTGCTAGGGTGAGTCAACTCTCAAACCACAGAGATCCTTCACATCTCTAACAAATGGCTGCTGGGGCAGACCCAGTGGATATTCCTGGTTCAGGTACATGTGTTAAGGTTCAAAATACAATGAGGAGTCTCCCTCATGATACACCAGTGTAGATGACATACGTGTGTATTGTTTTGCCAAAACCAACATTCAAAACAGACTTCAGTTGCTCATTCTGCCAGTCTATGATCGTTAGGATTAAGACAGAGCCTAGCTCTAATTTCTAGAGGTCTATGATTATTATAAGGAGGGATTTATTACCATTTATTACCAGTATATTTCGGGACTGGTTCAATCCAACTGACTTGAAGATTGGAACATGAAAAGGTGACCCCCCTTTCCCTGAATTTGTGCTCGATTCAGAGGATGGTTAATTAAAAATGACAGCAGGTAAGGCATCCTTGAATTTAACCTCTGGTGTTGTTGTTCATGGATGTCCAATATGCAACCTGCTGAAGTGTCTGGAGAGTGGTTTTGTAACCATGGTGACCACCACAGGTGAGTCAGGGCGTGGGTGAGCATCAACCCCCCCCTCCCCGTGGCTGGTCGGGTTAATCTATCCTAAACAGCTGGTGATGCTATAAGAAAATCAAAAGGGGAAATATATATATATATATATAAGGAAAAACAAAAGCAGTTAAAGGAACAGGGTTTCTGGTGTTAGGAGTATGTTTGAGTTACTAGGCAGCCTGAGTGGTCGATCTGAACGTCTCAGCCACACACTTCCTTATAAGCTCTTTTAAGCTTTCCTCTTGGAAGTCTTCCCCTTTAAATGGAAGTGGGGCTTTGCCACCATACCTCCTACCCTGTTTGGAGTTGGATTTAAACCTAACCTTTCTGTCTGGCTGGCGAGTGTCTTTTGCCGGTGGGCTCAGGTTTCGTGACCAGTTAGGACTGTTGGTCCTCTGACTGGGGTGTCCACCCTGTGGGCGGAGTGATTGGTATACCGGGGGACCTGGTCCCGCTTGCATCTGGGGGAAAAAACCATGACTCCTCCTTCGTTTTGGAGAAGAGGTTTGGTCAAAGTGAGGGCGTGAGCGGCGCCCTAGATATGGCATGTCGGCCGGTGTGGGGCCAAAGTCCCTATCGTCTCTCACGGAGTATGGCTGATGTCCACCTTTCTCCAGGGAGGTTCTTCCTTTGGCAAAGTCAGGTATGGAGCGCTGGAGAGCTGATGAAGTTGCACTTCTTGTGCCTGAGGCATTCCCATGCCTATGGTGGACCAGTGGAGGAGTGTACTGGTCAAGAATGATCATGTCGGGCATCTCAGTAGGGGCTTCTACCTCTCCACTAACTGTCCTCAGATCAGTGGGTGTGACTCGAACTGTCTGTCGAGCACCCTCAAGCTCCTGACATGTGGCGGCTATCCGTGCGCGGGATGCCTGTCGTTCAGCCCGCAGCTTGTCCTCCATGGTATCCGCCGTTCGCGTTTTCACCATCTCTTCTGGGACAGGGGCTGCATCTGGGTCAGAACCAATATCAGACGGATCAGGGATCAAGGCTGCTTTCACCTGATCCTCCGTCGTTTGGAGCTGCAAATTTAAATAAGGACAATCCTGCTGGATGGTCTCATTTTCCTCCTTAACTTCAATCAGCTGATCCCTAAGGTCCTTAACCTCTTGCTGTAGGATCAAGTTTTTGTGTTGCTCAGCATGATAGCTGGTCTGCAACACTGTAATCTGCTCCATATACTCTGCAGCTTGTAACTGGGCTTTACGGTGATAAAGCATTGTTACCTGACTGAGCATCTGAGAAATGAGGGACAAGTGACAAGTGTCCACTTCCTGTATTTTCTTATCACAGGTGCTAGCGTTGTAGCTGTTCAGGTCACTCATGCCATTAACTGCCAATTTCACGAGGCCAGTGACTGTGGCCTGCATGTCCAGGTCATCTGCCTCTTGGGAGCCTCTAGCTCCTGGGGTGTGGGAATCCCTACTGCTCATTTTGTCTTTCCACTGAACAGACAAAACAAAAATCACAAAACTGCTACACTGAGCAAGTTTAAGTTGCACAGGTGGGCTTCAACCTGTGGCTTATAAAACTACTCAAATCAACAATGTGCTAGGCTAACTATGGCTGCTAAGTAGTTGTAACTGAAGTTACACAGGAGCACTATACCTTATGTTAAAGGAGTTAGTGCACGTCAAAACAGGACTCACAGAACCAGGAAAGCAAGAGAACACGGCCTGTGCTCTGCCACTTAACCTAGGTAATCCACTGTCCAATCTATGGCACCTCTTAGTGCAATCACAACACAACACAACCAATACTCTTAGTACCCGTAATTAATAGTTAACAATTAAAAATGCAGGGGACGGCTTCTTCACTCTAATTCTGAGAAAAGAGGAGAATAAGGAGAATAATAAAACAACACAAAGAAAAGAAATTCTCTAAACCGTCAGCAGCAGGTTACTGTGGTGACACTGTAACACAGCTGGAATTAGACAAACTCACCTGGGACACCAATTATGTTGGTGGACCCATGGAAAAGTTTGGTTTTGCCTTTTTTGTTATTGTGTTTATACTGTAACACAGCTAGAATAAGACAGCCTCACACGGGGCACCAATGATGTTGTGCGACTTAGTAGGAGCAATTTGGTTATTGGCAAAGAGTCAATGATTATGGGAAATAATCATTAAAGTAAAATCAGTGTATGCTTAATACACATAAATATCGGGGCACCACCCTGTTACCAGGGACCAATAGCCAAATTAATTAATGGGAAAACAGTCTCTTAAAATTGTGAAGGATGATTCCGAGCACTGGCTGTCATGAATTCAGCTGTTATTACAAGTACATACACAATAACCACAGGCAACGACAGGTTAAACTATAACAGGATTTATTAAACAGCAACGACCATCCAGAGATAAGTATCACTTTATAATAAACACTATTATAATCTAAGTTTTATCAACACACATTAACTATTAACTAAAGATAACACAGGTACAGCAACAAGAGTATATCTATACATAGGTGTGCATATATACAGGAGTGTGTGTGTGTGTGTGTGTGTGTATGGGTGTGTGTGAGAGAGAGATGACGACAACAGTATGGAGGCTAACAAGCTAGCCAGGTAGCGGCTAACAAGCTAGTGGCTAAAAACAAACAAGATGGCGGTTAGCAAGCTAGCCAGAGGGTGGCTAACAAGCTACAGGCTAAAAACAAACAAAATGGCGGTTAGCAAGATAGCAGCTAACAAGATAGCAGCTAACAACAAGCTAGTGGCTGACTACAATTAAGATGGCGGATGGCCACATGAGGGGAGGAGCTACAACCAGAATGGCGAGTGGGGAAACTACAACCAAAATGGTGGAGGACTACGTGAGGAGGGGTCAGCACACCAGGATGAACAACCACATAAAGGATGACTCAGCAAACAAAACTAGTCACCCGCATGTGATGACTCAGCAAAACTCCAAATGACTACCGAAGAATACGCCGGCCGTATTATTCAGAGCCAAGATGGTGTTAACCAACGTGATGTTGCTTATGTGGTCACAGAAGAGAATGATGGGCGGAAGCCTTTGAGCGCCACGTACCCCTTGGTTACGGTTCGTGATCGCGTGCTCGGACTTTCGCCTCACCGTTCAGAAAGAAGAGTGTGAGGAAAGATAGAAATGAAAATACAAGAAACACAACCCAATAAAAGAATCCACTCTAATTCTTTAGAAACTCGCGTGTCACCACACAATAGCGGAGTCAGTAAACCGGAGCTTATCTGCTCAGCTATTGGTCCTTTAACCGGTGACGCGCGGTCTCGCTGAAACGGCGGAAATGACCGACCGGAAACTAAAGTCAATGAATGCAGCACTTAAAAGTTACAGAAATCATGTGTAAACAACCCTACGTTACACTATCTCTGCCCAGACATAAGCCTCTTACGTTGCGTTGCTCCGATCATTCGGAGTTTGAAATAATGATCCGCTTAAACGTTCGCAGCGTCGTCCTCGGCAGGATGCTCGCGGTCCGTTATTCTGATGATGCGGAGTGTTGATCTCTCGGCGGCAGCGGAGATAATCACCGGTGAAGAGGTTAACAAACTTTGTTTTCGTCCTTAACAAAGTCGGCGTGCGGCTCGTTAACGTGCGATCAGCTGATTGCCCAGCGATCCACGTCGGTAAAAGGAAAAAAGGAAAAGTTACAGGAAAAATACAGCAGTCTGTTTCTCGGCCTGCGAGTTGCAGAACTGTGACCCGGGATCTAAAATGATGTTAATCAAAACGTTTGATTGTTGCTCCCTTTTGGCGGTTTGGACACTTGGAGAGCCTGGAGAAGCTCTCACTGTCACAGCACGCACGGGGAAAAAGCGCATGCTGATGGTCGCAGTGACCTTTTATTACCTGAGTGACGTCACCTCGGACCCCCGTGGAGATGGCTGGCACACAGCCAATGTCCGTGCCGGTTCTGAGTTTAACTCAGGAATTTATGACTAGTTGCACATCATGAGTGGGGTCTCTAACAGTTGGTCACTCTAACTCAGGCTTTATGGGTTACATGTAGGCCGCTCTATTGTTCTCCAGAGCACATGACCAGAGATCCCAACACAGCTAATCCCATATGATGGGAGGCAGGTGAAGGAATCAGGGTGAGGGTCAGTGTTAAGAGTTGAATGGGAGGGTAGTTGGGGTTGCTTGGAGGTTCAGGCACTGTGAAAAAGAGTGGTGAGGGTAGATGGGTCCTCACCTGTGACAGCTGGTAGGGACATCATCTTCCTCTCAGTATTTCTTGGTCACACAAAAAATGATTGATGTCCTCTTCAAATTTTAAATGAATGATAAGGTTGGAAAAACTACTAATGAATACTGAAATGTTAATTATAGCTTACAATGACAAATATGCAAGCTAGCTCAATAATAAACAGAGGCAACGCATTGTTCCAGAGCCATGAGTCTCAATTCAAAGGTCCCGAAAGCCAATTAAAGCAAAATTGGCCTGTTTAAATGCAAGCAGGAAATGAATGGAGAGATGAAAGACTCTGTGTCACAGGTCAAAGCTGCACGCCAGTGAAAGCCCAGATGAGTTGGAAATAATTACGACACCATTTTCACTGGCTTTCAAAACCAGGTACATCAATTGAAATAATAACTGAGTGGCTTTGTGTCCAATTATCACAGGGCTGAAAGATCACTTTCACAACCCTGCCACTATCAGCAGGTGCACCAGCAGTCCTGTCGAAGCACATGAGCAAGGCACCGGACTGTCTGCACATACTGAAATCTCTCATTCGGCTAAATGATTGATTATGAATGAAAATGTGTGAATGACTATCTGTAGCTTCCACTGATTAGCCACAACTATCCATTTCCTGCACAGGGTCAAATGCCCAGTAGTGACCACAAAACCACAAGGGTCTTGATCAGGGTCGTGGGCATAATAAAGGAAAAAGAAGTTTTCAGGAGATTTTATTAGAACAAGACTATGGGTTTATAGCCATGCTAGTGGTTTTGTGAGTCTGTCATTACACACAGCTGCACTTTGAGCTAAAAGTAAGCACGTATGTATGCTCATGATAACAATGCAAACATGATGTTTCTAAGCAGATTTTAACTTATCTGCTGGTACAGTAATTAGCACTCACCACAAAGCACGCTGGAGGCTCATTAGTTTTGCAGCTCTTTAGTCACAGCCACAGTACTGCAAAAATATGTATAATAAATAATTAATAATAATAAATGACCTGACTAGCTGCACTCATCAACGTTTTCCTCTCTGAGACTCTTCTTTAATAAACAAGCAGCATCATTAATCTTTAGCTCCGTGCACTGATCTCATCAGGGGGTTTTAAGGTGCTTTTAATTGTGTGTTTGTTTGCATAAGTGCAGTGAAACACACATCCTTTCCTTAATTGACATGTTAATAGAGAAATTTGTGGGGAATGAAAAAGGTCATGGACAAAATTAGATA
Organism: Scatophagus argus; assembly: GCF_020382885.2. Taxonomy (NCBI): domain Eukaryota; kingdom Metazoa; phylum Chordata; class Actinopteri; family Scatophagidae; genus Scatophagus; species Scatophagus argus. The sequence goes on from NC_058500.1 coordinate 2,353,791, forward strand.
CTGAATGAGCTGCCTCCTTTTTAAACGCCACCTGTTTGACATTTGTGCAGCAGGTGAAGAAGCAAAAATGGAATGCATTTACTACTGCTAATTAATGATATGTAAATGTAAGAGACAAAGTTTCTGACAAACCACTATGGCTTTTACTTTGAAATGTCACTTTTGGTTATTTGCTGAAATGAAACTGGGAGGACAGTCTCAGATTAATATGATAAAATGACGCAGTTTGAAAACACTTTGGGCTCTTAGACAAAACGATTATTTGATTCACCATGAATATAATTATTTTATTATTTGATAGTGAAAACAAACATTAGAACATGCACAAAGCAAAGCTCCATAAAGACATGGTTGGATGAGTTTGGTGTGGAAGAACTTGACTGGCCCACACAGAGCCCTGACCTCAACCCCATCCAACACCTTTGGGATGAACTGGAACGGAGATTGTGAGCCAGGCCTTTTGGTCCAACATCAGTGTGTGACCTCACAAATGCTCTACTGCATGAATGGGCACAAATTCCCACAGAAACACTCCAACATGTTGTGGAAAGCCTTCACAGAAGAGTGGAAGCTGTTAGAGCTGCAAAGCTGTCTGTGTGTTTACAATGAGACGTCATTAAAGTCCCTGTTGGTGTAATGGTCAGATGGCCCAATACTTTTGTCTGTATAGTGTGTATATGTCCAGATACTTCTGAGCATTTTGAGAAAAGGGTTAACAGGTTTCTTCTATGTAAGTAAATCAGGGTGAAGACCGCTGGACTCAACACGTGGAAAAAGGAGAAGACACACCAAACAGCTGCAGCACATTGAGAGGAATCAGCAGCCATCAGACTGCGCTGCATTGGACCGTGTTTGTCTTACAGTCATGTGAATATTTGACATTTACCAGGTGTTTGTGTTCACCAGTCACAGCTAAATGCAGCACACAAAACCACCAAAAAAGTGGTTATGTTTTACTTTGTGGGTTGACGAGGACTCGACATGAATATACCAATAGCTTTTCTTTTGGCTGAGGTCATTTCACTTCAGGCACAGGAGGATGTCCTACTTCCTCCAAAAGATCCAGCCTCTGAACTGGACGCATCTACACAGTATGTCTTAAATGCTTACTTCAACTGACTAGAGACTCAGCTGTCTGGAGTAAAGCACGAAACATGAAGTAGTTAGAGACATAAAGGAGAGGAGAGAAAAGAAAGACCGTTGGATTGCATCTGAACCAGTTTAAATCTGGCACAAAGTGAAAGTGAAAGTGAGCTCGTTTCTGTGCACATGCATCCTGCCTGTAAAAAGCACATCATTAATAATAATTTTTCTTATCTTCAAAGTCCTGAGCTCGAGCTCGTGCACCCACTTCAGATGGGCTTTTAGTGTTGTGTCTACATCAAAGATTTCAAATAATATCTCTTCAAATCAATTCAAAAAGTCAAAGACTGAAATTTTCATCTTTGTTTTGACATCGTGCCTCCTGCTCAACACTCGCTGGTGGAGGATGTAACTGCTGGTGTTTTGACCTTTTCCTCCTCGTGAACTCTGTCACAACCATTAGAGAAAGCGAAGCCGAGGGGCGTGAGAGAACATCTGTGGTTTTCTCTGATTGTGTGCGTGTGTGTGGGCGGCACATGTGTGAATTCATGCCAAGATTTTTTTCAGTGTACAAATTTTAAAATCAATTTTCTTCCCAATGGCAACAGAAATGCACAGTGACAGAAGAATAACAGCATCAGATCGGTTCTCATTTGTCCCCGTCCTGCAGTTCTTCTGGTCATCTTTGTCATATGCTGCTTTGTTAATGTGTATTTACGGCTGCTATAAACACCGACGTGCTGCAGAAAACATCACCCTATTTTTCATTTCCGTATCGCACTCAGTCTTTGCAAACAATGCAGGTGTTGATATGATGCATCAAAAGACTTTCCCCGGAGAGGCAGAAACAGCTAGAAGGATTAGAGTAGAATGTTTTCAGATTTTTATAAAAAAGCCACAGTGTGCAGTGAATGTGTCAGGCAGCTCATCAAAACAGAACATACACATCTGTTGTGAGGCTGAATCTGCAGTTTTAACAAATATCTTGTTTTTGTATTTATTTGTGTGTATTTATTTCGTCTACTTTTCTGTATAGTTTCTGTATCCTTTAGTGACGTAACAGGCGACGTGACGTTTTTACATGTATAAAAGGTATTATTATTGTTAAGGTTTGTGCAGCCACAGAAGAGCCTGAGTTATTCTGAGTGGAAATAAACTGGTAATGTTAAGCAAAAGGTTAGTGGTAGAGACTTTAATCAGTGCCTGAAGTGGACCAACAAAAGGGGTTGCAACCCCAGTTCAGCAGTCTCATAACATCATGATTGCACATGTCTTGGAAATAATTCATTATTTCCAATAATCCAGGTAAGTCCGGCCCCTGCTCAGGGTACAGGACCGAGCAGGCTAGCTTACGGTAATACCTGGAGAAAACTGAAGAAGGACATTAAAGAAGCTGAGCACTGAGTGAGATAGCAGCACTGCATCGAGGGCCACTTTGAAAACAACAACCCCTGCAGCATGTGGAAAGAGATTAAAGCCAAAACAGACAGCACCTCACTGACCAACCATGACGCCACACTCCCTCATGCCCTGAACCAGTTCTTTGCATGCTGCGACAACCACACCAGCAGAGTGAGAGCCCAAACAACAACAACACCACCCAAAGAGGAGCCTGTTCTCGTCTTACAGGGTTGGTTAGTGTATTTGGCAAGTGATTCTTTACATGTAATTCTTTATAGTGCATCACTGCACACTAAGCTCAGTGTGTGCATTAACCCGACAGGTCAGATGGTTCTTTTAAATCTGGCTGCCACGAGTGTAGATGTGGTTTTTGGCTTAACTGACAGACTAAACCCTTGAGGTTGCCAAGGCACAGAAGGAGAGAAACATGACTGGTGAGCAGCATGAGGATAATGATGATTGTGAATGAATGATGACTTTAATGAGTTCTTCCCCACTCATGAGTCCTTGTTCGTGTAGGCTTTAGCATCAAGCATGAAAGCTTACCTACACTTAACTCCAACTAGACAGGGCAACATTATGAGAATTGAGAGAATTATGAGAGAATTTTTTGAGTTACTGTGTTTACATGAACCTTACGGCGGTAATATTACGACTTCCATCAGTCAAAGCTGTCCTGTCACAGATAGAAAACACTGAATTACAGCCTTCCCTCGTCCCTTCCTCTCTCCCCCTGCCTGTGTGAAGTCAACATCATCATCAAATGTTGCTGAATGCTGACTCTTTAACAGAGCTGTCAGGCTACACTGTGTGTGTGTGTGCGTGTGTTTTCACAGGATGTCGAGGAGAACACAGTCCTCAGCTGCTTTACATTGGTAGAAGTCATAAAACGAGGCATCACCAAATAGCAAGAGGAGGGGATTAAGTAAACGCTTGTAAATATTTGTTCAATATTCTTACAAAATGCTAATTAGATTATCTCACACTGTTAAAAACAGCAAGTATTTAAAGCCAGTAACCTCAAATGATGCTTCATGATGATTTATTTTCCAGTCGGTTTAAATTTTAAATAACAGACAGCACTAAAACGTGTCTCAATAGTCGATTTATATTTTCAGAAGCCAGTTAAGAAGCCAGCAGTTTATCTCACTGAACAATAAAGCCTGAGCTTAGCTTCATCTTTCCTCCATTCACGTTCCAGCTTTACACCAAACGATAAAAATAACATGGAGCATATGGATATTAACTGGGAACAAGATCAAAACCTGTCTTTGTGAATCAATCAGGCAGATTTACCTCATTAGTCAACGTTATTTTAAAAAGCGACACATTGGGTTCATCTTTAAGAGTCGTTAAACTGACTTGAAGTTAAACCAAGACTGCTCACGTGGTCATATTGTTTCCCTTTGTAACTGAGGCAAAGTGTCAGATGGGCACAAGGCTGGTGGATTGTTCCAGAGGCAGGACACAATTCACCAATCAGCGACGAGCGCTGCAGCGGCAGCTCTGCATGGCTTCTCCATTTCAAACTGGTACGCAGGCTTCCTCCCTTCAGCTCAAACCGGACAGCTTGTGTACCGAGTTAAAAAAACATGGCATCAATGCGTCAGAAAAACATCCAAGAAGGCTGCCTACCTTCATCAGGGAGAAACACTCTGAGGGTAAAGATAGATAACAACCTGATGGTTCTTTGATCTTTGACACAGTTTGGAAAGTTTTTTAGGACTGGAATAAAAAATATGAATAAGATTGAGTCCAAGTTTGACATTGAAGTGAATAAATATTGGCATGTAGGCATCTAATAAAAACAGTCCTGTAGCTTATCATGGCTCCTTGTGCCACGGTTATGTAACTGCTGCCATAGAGACATTAGTTCAATTACTCAACATAAGCTCATTAAAAAAGTTCCTCATTCTTACAACATAAAAATTCAGAAAAAGTTGGAACACTACGTTAAATATAAATGAAAACCAAATGCAGTCATTTGCAAACTTTCCCAGTCTTTTTTGAAACATCTTGCTGGCATCAAATTCAGAATAAGCACGTATTTACAAATAAATAAATAAAAAATAATCAATGAAACTGATGAAAAAAAATATTAAATTTACTGTCTTTGTACTATTCTCAGTTAAGTGCATGTCAAAAAGGGTCAGCAAATTGACACATTCTGTTTTATTTATATTTTATTCAGCATCCCGACTTTTGAGGAATCAGGGTTTCTGCTGGTAAACCAATTAAAACTTGCTTCTTTGTTAATATTATTGTTACACTTTATTTTTTTTTAGTGATTGTTGTTTTGAACTTTAAAGCAGATTCAGTGAGAATCTAAATTTTTGAAATAAAAATGCATTATAGCTACTGTGTAGCTCCAGTGTACTTGAATATGAAGCATATCAACAGCATTATTGCTGGAGTTTAAGAGCAGGAAATTGTGTGACATCCTGTTTAGACAAGCAGGCTGTTAATTTTTAATTTATGAGTGATCATCCGCTTTTGGTGGTTCATAAAGTGTCATTAGCATAGCAGATAGCTCCATAACTGTGCATAACTTGGCCAAGAGGTGAACTATAAAAAGAGAAGAGCTAAGGACCAAGAACAGAGCCCAGAGGAACTCCATATTTCATATTTGTAAATATGATCTATTGTTATTGTTACTATTATTATAAGAAAGGTGCCATGTGCTGTTAGATAGGCTGGACTTAAGCCAACAAGAGCCAGACCAAAGATGCCACTAACTTTCATGCAAGTCCATCCAGTACTTTAACTGAAATGTTTTAGTCTGAACCAACGTGAGGAACTGACTGTCTTTGCCATCCACAGACAACCATCACAATGTAGTTTTACAAAGCCTTAATCGCACCTTTAAATTCTCTTTTTCACCTAACACATTCCTCTTGAAAAACTTAGATTCAGTCTTTCAAATGAGAGTTTTGATTTTATGACATTGAGTTCATGCTGATTTTTCTTGAGTGACCTTATTGAGGTTCCATGAAAAGAAAGTAATACTCAGGTGGCACCAAACATTCAGTATTTTCACTGTGTAGTCCCATATTAATCTGTCAGTCTGCTGTCTGGCCACTCCTCAGGAGCTTTTCAACAAAAACACCTGTTGGTGTAGAACATCGTGAGGCTGATATTTGAGCCTGTAAGAGATGAGATTTTGCCTCAAGGTTTTGCTAGAAATGTTTGCAGCTCACTTCAGATTCAGCCCTCCACTCAAGTGTGTGTGCTTGTGCATGTGTGTGTGTGTGTGTGTGTGTGCATGCGGCGTGTGTGTGTGCGTGTGTGCATGCATGTGTGCGCGTGTGTGTGCATGTGTGTGACCCAGGTAGGTGGCAAGAAAATGTCAGTGAGGCTGTGTGTATGTGTGTGCTCACTTATCAGTGAAGAAGAGAAGAATTTTTTGAAAAGGGCACATTTTAAAGGCCAGAAGTACAGTCTAAATTTCTCCGCACTTCCTGTCAGGTTAAGTTCACACACGTGTACAGAGGATGAGATTGAGCAGAAGCAGCAAAATGTAATGATATTTTCTTGTTAATAGGAGTTACAATCTTCCTGGCGGTAAGGATGAATTTATGACTTATTTTTTTATCTATTTATATACCAGAATGTACCTTTGTTTTCTGTCCTTGTGAGACTAAACATCCATTCACAACAGGGCCTTTCTAAAAACCTTTGGTCTGTGATTTATGAGAACAAAGTACCAAAGACAGCTGATAAACCCTGCTGGCTCACCTGTCTGCTGGTCCTCACCTGCGCTGCTAAGACAATGAAGACCACTCACAGCTCAGTGCTCTGGCAGTTCAAGGCCTCATAGTTTTTAATATAACTTGAAACAACTAAATAGGGAATTGACAGCCTTGCAAACAAAAACACTCATACAAAATAAGTTTGTGTTTTTAAGTCTGATGTTGACCTGCAGGTAGCTTCCTCACAGTATTCCTTCCTTCTCTCCAGAACCTTCATTTAAAAGCTCCCCTCCAGACCTGAAGGCAGACATAAAATATTCTTTGCATTGATGAATAATTTGTGTCTCATTTAGTTTCAATCAATTGCCTCATTACATTTTTTTAAGAATGATATGCACTCCTTTTCTTTGAAAAAAGCAGAACGTATGAAGTACTTAGAATTTCAGAAGTTTAGCTGCTGGACAAACATAATCAAAACTTTATTATCAATGTGAAGGTTGTCCACATCACACACAGTAAATTGCATACTGGGCCATGATTGGCTCCAGGCGAGCTGCAACTTAGATTCGACATGAGCGCAGGGAAACACAGCCGACGAAGATGAAAACAATCTGCTGGTGAGAAACTTTGCTCATGTGGTATTCTGGAATATTTAAGCTCAAACACTTAAGTGAAGTAACGATGAGTGAAACACATCTGAGGCGATTCAAGTGGACAAAACAAAAGACACTTGGGCTGAGAGCATCCGACCGCTGGCAGTGATGGAATGATCTGACCATAAGGACCGCTGGGGTTGAAACAGAGCTGCAGCTGATGAGGTGATTACAGTCAGGTGAGCCATGGACACAAACAAACAAAGAGAAACACTCAGGGGAGCCACAGGAGATAACAGAAACAGAGGAGGAAAACTGGAGCGGGACTGAGGATTCAATTGTATTCAAGATGCTTCAGGGTTCTGTTCTATCAGTCTGGCTGACAAAGAGCATCCTTCTGCCATAGTGCAGCCACATCTTGTCAAAGTCTACAAGGGACAGTTCATTCCAAAATCAAAACATAATATGTAGTATTACAATATCATACATTTTTCTTCTATTTCTGTGCTCTTCATCTGGACAGTTTTGGTGTGAGTTGCAGAGGTGGAGATGTCCGTCTTCTCTTAAATATAATGAAACTAGAAGACACTTCACTTATGGTGCCCTCCCCCACAAAAAAATACATTTGAAAAACTGAACAGCAGGAATCATGACACGGACACTCAAAATAACCCACAGACCATCTTGTGCACAGTTTCATGCAGGAACTGTTTTCTTCTTACTGTACTGCACCACATCACCAGGCAGAAGGAAATGTGCATCTGCTCCTGGACGAGAGGCTTTTCTGGTGTCTTATCCATGAGCTTATGCCTTCTCACGTATCCTTACAAACCCACCTCACCCCACCCATGTACATGTACATACAAAAGTCCATGAAATGAAAAGGTGGAACTTACAGATGAAACAAGAGGTTCCGTGTGGAGAACATGTGTGTGCTAGAGTGACAGTGGAGCTGGATGAAAGTTCTGTGTTTGGTGCCAGAGGAGAGGGCTGAAGATACCAGAAAATGTCTTCATTGATCTCCTGGGAGCTCATTCAGAAAAGTAACTTACAATCAGTTGTGATCTTAAGTAAGGCTTAACCAGAGAACCTCATACAAATAGTTCTTTAGAAAACCTGACTTTGATGTTTCCCGTCTGTAAACAAAGTCCAGACTTGATGTATGTGATTTTCCTGCAGGGGTTTTGCAGTCTGGGATGTATTTGAGTGCTAGCTTGTGGCCTTATTAAAATGTTACAAAAGATGCACAGATGTAGATGCTTTAGATTTAGATTTAGACTGTGGAGAGCTTTGACTGGATGGTGACATGCTTTGTTCCTTTGCTCTGTTTGTTTGTACCTCAGGCGTAAATGGAAAGTTGCTTTCATCCACCTGCTACATAATGCATAAATACGTTTATGATGACATTCTTCTAAAGAGTCTCAACAAGTCTTCCATATCCAGCCTTAAGCTGAACTTAACCATCAAACAACCTTTTGATGATTGATGTGCTAGTGCACGCATGCACACACAAACATTTGAGCTGCTCTGTTTGTATGGATTCCCTGAGGGCCGTCTCGTCCTCTTTTTGCTAAAGGCCACAGAACAGTGAAAGTGACTGACATGAGCACCTTTTCCTTTCTGACAGTCAGACTGTCACAGCAGCAGACGGAAAGACATGATCTTCACAAACTGGACTGGTGCAAGAACGTGGACATGGTCTACAGAAAGGGCCAGAGCCGACTCTACTTTCTGAGGCGGCTGAGGTCCTTCAACATCTGCAGGACGATGCTGAGGATGTTCTACGAGTCTGTGGTGTCCAGTGCCATCACATATGCTGCTGCCTGCTGGGGCAGCTGCCTGAGGGTGAGGGACACTAACAGACTCAACAGAATCATTAAGAAGGCCACCATGTTATGGGAGAGGAACTGGACTCTCTGACAGTGGTGTCTGAGAGGACGATGTTGTCCAAAATAAGAACTATACTGGACTGTCCCTCTCACCCTCTCCACAATGTGCTGATCGGCTACAGGAGCTCGTTCAGCAAAAGACTCAGACTCCCATGATGCACCACAGAGCGACACAGGAAATCATTCCTGCCTGTCGCCATCAAACTGCTAAACTCAGCACTGTGACGGACACACTCACTCACTTTATATATACAATGTATATATTGGTTTTTTACACATGTACATACCTGTATTTTTAAATTTTCTTTAGAAAAATCGAACACATTGTAAATACCTGTACTTTGAGATTTTAGTTTTTGTTTATCCTATTTTTATTTTAATCCTATTTTTATACTATATTTTATTTATTTTTCACCTTTCTTGGTCGGGAATACTGCATGTGCAATGTCTGTAAGAATAAGAATTTCCCTTCAGGGATAAATAAAGGAATTCTGATTCTGATTCATCTTATACAGACCAATAACCACTTAACAACCATCTGACAGGTGCTCTGAAAATGAAAGTGTAAATAAACATCAGGAAAATCTCAATAAAGAAGGGTCTCAACAGACTGGTGAGAGCTGCTGTGTATTTGTTGGGGATGTATTTCTGATGTCAGTCAGCCTGATGAAGTCAGTTTGTGCTGGTTCTCAGGAGTCTGACAGCTGTAGTAAAGGTCAAATCCTTGTGAGATGGACAGATGGATGCGTCTGGAGCTTCTGATGCCTTAATGAGGTGTTACATCTGGTGCAAATTCTGTCCTGAAAACCGTCAGCAAACAATCTGGAATTCATAGAATGACAACTGCTATCATGTAAAAACATAGCAAAACTTTGTTTCAGTGTGAAACCAAACTGTCTAAATTCAGTAGCTGAATCAGTGTGTACCTGCCATGAAAAATGTGTACAGGTTGACAAGTCTGAAGAACACTGATGGTTGAAAAACAATTTTATTTTATATATTTGCAATAGGAGATGCACCTTATCACAAAAAGCTTTTATAGTTTTACAGGAAGTCAGTTCAACAGAATTACTTTCCATAGAGGTTACACATCACAAATGATAAATTCTTAATGTTTCATAGTTTACTTTTACAGTTTAGTTCAATAATTTGTGCTAAAAAATGAGTATGAGTGGCTTGGATTTTATTACACCATGTGATTATAAAATCTTTCTAATTTTAACTAATGCTGCCTAAAATACAGAGTAATTTTTCAGATTAGAAACAACATTATGTTGCAGGTGTGATGGTGTATTTCTTCCATAAAAACAGAAAATTTCATATGTCTCTGCAGTGTCCTCATAATCCACTGTAAAACAGTGTAAAAGATCACACAGTCACTCCCCAGCATGGTGGCATCTTCCTTCTCGCCTGGATGTCTCGTTTCACAACAGCTGCCATGAACATATGGGACAATACTTTCCAGTCCTGAGGTCAAAGCGTAGAAACCAGTCAAACCAGATCTACGCATAAAAGAGACCGTCAGCCACAGAATACAAATCACCATAGAAAGTCTAGTTTACCCACTTCTTCACACACAAGACGTTGACTCACTTCTTCTCACTTTACATACAAATTTATGAAGGACATTAAAATATATTTAGACAATATTTTATTCTTTTCATAAATAGCAATATAGAGTATTTTATAATTAGTTTTCTGGTCCTTCTGTTACATTCCCCTTAAAACCATTACTGCTGAAAAGGTGTGATGTCATTTCTCATTTTCTCACCCTGGAAGCAAACAAAACTGTTTAACATTTAATATGAGAAATCATCTCGAAGGAGTTCCCGAGGGCTTTCTCATTGCTCCACCTATTCATACATATTTCTATTCTCCTTGGAGGAACATCAGCAATAGATGAACCATCTACTTGAATTTGCTCAATGGGCTGCACCTGCCGACCCACAAAACGGTAATTCAACAGTGTTTTTACAGGCTGGGTTTGACTGTATGAGTCAGTGAGAAGCAAAGTGAAGTTTTATTTTCTGCACCCTTGACACGTCGTCTGCTTGAATGTAAACTTTCTTCTAAGATCAAAAGCTGAAGAAGACTTTATGGAAAATCAAGACTTATGTTAATTTCATTATTCTCTCTCCAGTTTTAGAAAAAATCTAAAGCTGTAAAATGAGGTTGGTTAAGAAAAGATCACTTCCAGCAGGAACAGCAGGAAGGGATTTCAATCAGGAGAGTGAATCAATAATATCTTTTATTGCTTTGAGCATGATGAAGATGAGCAATAAGTCGCTGGCCACCCAATTGTGATGTTATTACTTGACTGAATGGTACATTATCAGTGTTTATCAGCCCATAGATAAAGGTAAGTACAGGTCTGCTACAGCTGCTAGCAAGCTCATCTGTTCACACACTGTCATCTCTATGAAAACGAGAAGACTTCAGATCCAATCAGAGAGGAATCAAACTCACTGCTAAGGCTCAAATCTGGTCGATAACTTTGTATTTGCAGGGAAGACGATACAAAATGAGAGAATTTAAAGTCGTACACACAAAACCTGTGACGAGTTGACATGAGTTCATTCCTCCCCTACCATGTAGGCGCTGGTGATGGGATGAAGAGGATGGCGAGTTTGCCCCGAAATGACAGCTGACAGCAAACAACTAAAACTGACAGAGTAAACAGCCATAGTCAGCTGACTGAGAAGAAGTAGAGAGAAGTGAGAATGAACGAGTGTAATGATCGTCTTTCTTATCAGAATCCGCCCTAACATGACCATTGCAGATGAGGTGACTCTCTCATTCCTTTGTATTCCCTGTTTTTACCCTGTTTTTCCATGTCTTCCTCTGATGTCAGTGCTCACCTTTTTTTTATTTTCACTTATCTCTTCTTACCTTCCTTCCTTTCGACCCTGTTTCGGTTTGATTCCCACCCTCTCCGTGTCTCTCTCCATCCCTCAGGCGTATCGCAGAGCTGCTGTCAGATGTTATCATCAGATGCCTGGCTGCTTTCTCATCCCTCAGTTGTGTTAGATCACAAATTCTCTTTTGCATTCCCTCACTCCTTTTCTGTTATTGTTTTCATCATAGCACTTTGCCTACGTTTTTTTTATTCATCCCTCTCTCTTTTTCTCTCCTCACATCTCAGATTTCCTGCTCTTCTCCGCCTTTCCTTCTCTCTCATTTTTATTGCATCAACATCTTGTAAAGCATCATCACTCGCTGGTGGTGGCACAGCAGGATCAGCTGTCATTGCCCTTTAACTGCTTCGTCATGTCATTTGCAGCCTTGGAGTTTGTGTTGACAAAGATACTGTCATGTACTGTCTTAACAAAAGAGTGCAGAGGCAACACTTCTAGTGCTTTTTATTTTCTAATTTTCCACTGACGTGACAAAACAGCAGCATATTATCACTCAAGCAAATTCTGTGTTGTTCTGTTTTCCAAAAGGTATCAGTAATCAGTGAACATTTTCTCTTTTGTTGATCCATCAGCTTTTTGTCAGTAAAGCTCAGTGCGACAGGTTGAGATGACAGCAGGGTGTTAACGATAATGCAAAAATACCAAATTAATAAAGAAAAGTAATTGTGGAATCATTTGGCTGTGTGAGAATTTATTAAACTATGGAGGATACTTTGATGTAAACGATGGCACTTATTTCTTTTTTAAAGAGTTGATAGAGACATTTCAACAAGTAATTTCTTTTTAATGCATTTTTTATTTTTTATTTTTTTTATTTTTTTTTTTGGATTCGGCAGGGACCAGAGCAGAGCCAGAACAGCGGGAATATTGGAGATTCATTGATCACAATTCTATACACTGTCATTTGGTGCAGTCATCAGTTTTTTTGGGTGGGTGTCCAGAGTGGAATTTTGTGCTTGCCTTCACAGCAGTTTCTGTAATTAATCTCAGTCTCAATCCTGTTGGGGTTGACGTCAGAACGATATCTTAGTTAAAAAGAATGTATTAATCATTTGTGTCAGGACTTATGAGTCAGCTTATTCAAATCTGATTTCCTGCAGAGTTTTGTTGAACTAGAAATAGAAATAGAATAGAAATGTTGAACATAAATGTTCCTGGTTTGATTAATACAGATCTCACAATAGCTCCAGTGACGGCAGATGAAGAATGAACTCAATCACCTGGTTGATTGATATAAAAAAGGAGCCCAGTCTCATTCCCAGGATGTCCCTCTGTGTACCCGTCATGCATCTGGCTGAGTCGGGCTTTATTGCACACCACAGGCACCACTGAGTCCATAAATGACTGTCTGGTAAAACTATGGATTTTAATAAGAAAAAAAGGAGAACTGACCCCTAAGTTTCTGTGTGTCTTTGCATCACACCACATTTGATCACCGGCAGAGAACAAACAGCAGTGAGTCATGGTGGCTCATAGTGAGTGGCGCACCTGTGCTACCTCCAGGACTGATGATCCACAGGTCGCCACCTTTGACGTCAAAGTGGAAGTGAGGACCCGGGGGAGACCTGTGGGGTTTGTAGAAAACCCATGGAGGACAGAGCTGCAGAAACAGATCAGCAGAGTCAAACCTAAAGGGCTGTGACACTCTGTGACACAACAAATCCCTGCAAGTTAGGGTTACCGATTCGGTGCCCCGGCCGAGAATTGTATTCCAACTCTGATATAAAACCCCTTTTGCCTTCAGTGTGATTCATTTGACAAAAACAATGTCTTGAGACAGATCATATCATATTTTAAGAGGATGAAGTCTGGTGACCTTCCAAAAACCTACCAAATACAATACGACAACAGATTTAAGTGATTAATTACTTCCAGAATATCTTACAGAAACATTGCATGGAATAATCGACCCTCGACTTTCTCTCCCCTTGTTTCTCTCTCACAGTGTTTGTTTGAGAGACAGACAGACAGACAGACAGACAGACAGACATCGTTCATGTCTTTAATGAGGTGCCACGTGCTTTGCTTCCATTCAAAATTAAACACAGTGTTCGGAACAATTTATCTTTTTACTGAGCCTGGATCTTCCAGTTACTGTGGGCAGGGGAGAACAGAAAGAAAACAGAAAGAAAGCAGTCCACTCCACCCAGGGTGCTGATCCCAGGACAGCGCTGGGATGAGTACAGCTACAGCAGCTGTCAGTCTTGTCTCAGTCCTCAGACTTGACAGCTGTGCTGAGAAAATGCATCAAGATGACGCTCGGTCTGTGAGGACTGGCTCACATAACAGATCGACCGGGTGCAGGTATTGAGAAACCCTGATTATCCCTGTTAGATGCCCCACACGTGTCCTGATACTGAAAATGAAGGACTTGGCAAAAGGTGGTCAAAATTCAAAATTACTTCATTCTTATGGAAAACTTATGTCTTGGACATAAAGTGGGGCAGATCAAAGTCAGGTCCCTGAAACCCAGGACTTGTGAGATTTCTCTGATGTTTCTCTTCCTATCGGCCTGAACGCCACTGGTGTGTGTGTGCAATCTGCATGACATGCTGTAAAAAATATCCACACACACTCTCCACACTCCTCACTATGCATAAGACAGAAATAAATGACATTCACTGAAATAAAAACAAAAACATTCAGATTTATTATCTATGCATTTCCAAATCAGTGGACATTTGGCAACACATTTCATAGTAACAAGATCAGCATTTTCCTTTTCCAATATTTATAGGCCAAATGTTCCTTCAGTTTTCTGCGATCACAGCTCATGTGCCTTCAGTATACTTCAGTTTGTGTGTCTCACAGCACAATGGATGTCTGTCATTGTGTGTGTTGGCATCATCTCCGCAGAGCAGAGGAGCAATCATATGAGGCTTACAAGTCATTGTTTTATGTCACTGAAGCCACACACACTCGCACACAAACACACTGAGGGGAGTCTGCTCTCTCTGTGGAGATGAGAGGTTAGGCTGAAAGGGGTCCCTGGTATCAAGGCAACGGGAAGTGATGTTGAGCCATCATTAAGGAAAATTAAACTGTGATTGTCATGGGAGCCAAGACATTGTATTCCCCTACAGCCTGTGGCCTGATGTCATTTTGCTGATAAAATGACACCATTCTGCTGAAATAGTAGCACTTCTGAGATAATGAGATTTCTCCCATCACAATGAAGGTTTTATAGCTGCCATTTGGTTGTTAAAGCAATGATTTACAACCTTTTTCACCTGTCTCTCACTTTTATATATATATATTTACACCTTCCCTTCCTCTCTTTCTCTTCCTTTTTATTCCTTCTCTCACACACAGTGTAGTTTTTATGCGGCCTAACGTGCAGAAGCTCCTGTACACAGTATGCATCTCTGGGAAATTGATTAGGTTCAATCTGGCTTCGATCAAAATGTCACATGATGTGCAGCAACAGTTGCTTGACAGTAAATACTTATAGTTCAAGGCTTGGTCAGACCAGGGTTAAAAGGGTGAAATTTCAGAAGAAAATGATTGAGTTTCAACATCTATGTAGGTTCTCAGTCATCTGGGTCATTATAAAGTGCTGGAAGCA
The DNA here is from genome assembly GCF_020382885.2 of Scatophagus argus. Lineage (NCBI taxonomy): Eukaryota > Metazoa > Chordata > Actinopteri > Scatophagidae > Scatophagus > Scatophagus argus. The sequence continues at coordinate 2,368,926 of NC_058500.1, forward strand.
AAGTCACATGGATTTCTTTTAGATTGTTGAAGATGTTTCACCTCTCATCTGAAAGGCTCCTTACACACCAGAACCACTTTTACTCTGGATCAGATCTTCACCTTGCTAGACCTCTGCCTTACTACCACCTACTTCAAGTACAATGGAGGTTTCCACAGTCAAAAGCACAGATGTACCATGGGTTCACCGGTCTCACCCGTGAGAGGCAGCCTCTACATGCAGGAGGCTGAAAGCAAGAACTGAGCTCTTTCAGAGGAACAACACTTAGCCATTGGTTTAGGTACGTTGATGACACATGGGTCAAAGTCAAAAGCCGAGAAGTAGAGGCCTTCACTGAACATCTGAATCAACGCAGTAGACCAGGGAGGATACTGAAGGAAATAAATCACTATGGTGCTCACTGAGGATGATTGAAGCATGAATATTAAGGTCTGTGTGTGTGCCCACTCTTTGACTCCCACCACCCACTGGAGCACAAACTTGTAGTCATCAGGACTTAAAGACACCACCGGGCAGAGGGTATTTCCTCCAAGGACAAGGGAAGAGACAACAGAGAAGCACTAAAAACGTGGCCACCCAAACTGGGTCTTTGTCAAGTCAGTGCGGAGACACAGAAAACAACGCTTCAACCAGTGACGAACAGAACAACAGATGGAAAAACATTGTTGTTCCATATGTGGCAGGATTGTCTGAGTAACTCAGAAGGATTTTCTCAAAACACAACATCCCGATACCCTTTAGACTCAGCAATATCCTCAGACAAAGACTGATTCATCCCAAGGACAAAACACCTAGTCACAAACGAAGCAATGTGGTCCATGCATCACCAAGTGCCTCCCATTGGGACATGCCAGAGATACCTCCCCAGGGAGGTGTCCAAGAGGCATTCCAAACAGATGCCCGAGCCACCTCAACTGGTTCCACCTGGATGTGGAGGTGCAGCGGCTCTGCTCCGAGCTCCTCCCGGGTGACAGAGCTCCTCACCCTATCTCTAAGGGAGCGCCTCGCCACCCTGCAGAGGAAGCTCATTTTGGCCACTTGCATCCGGGATCTTGCTCTTTAGGTCATGACCATAGGTGAGGGTGAGAACATAGATTGAATGGTAAATGACAGGTTGAACTCCTTCACTTGAGGCAGGAGCTCTCGGATTTGGAGATGCTGTTTCTCATCCCAGCTGCTTCACACTGGGCTGCAAACCTCCCCAGTGCGTGCTGCATGTTCTGGCTCGAAGAAGCCAACGGGACAACATCGTCCGCAAAAAACAGAGATGAAATCCTGTGGTTCCCAAACTGGACACCCTCTGGCCCCTGGCTGTGCGTAGAAATCCTGGCCAACGTGCACTGGGAGCAGGTCTGACTTACTGCCGGCAATGTGAACCAAACTCTTGCTCCGGGTGTACAGATACCACACGGCCCTTAGCAAAGAGCCCCGGACCCCATACTCTCGGAGCACCTCCCACAGAATGCCGTGGGGAACATGGTCAAATGCCTTCTTCAAGTCCACAAAGCACATGTGGACTGGTTGGGCAAACTGCCACGATTCCCTGACCAGGGCGAAAACCTCATTGTTCCTCCTGAATCCGAGGTTAGACTATCGGCCGAATTCTCCTCTCCAAGGATTCAAGGAGCTTTATTGTCATTTCACACACGTAGAACATGAGTGGAACAAAATTAGTTTCCCCGGTCCCGGTATAAACCCAATTACCTAACAAAATAAATCTAAATATAAACAACGCTATATAATATAAGAAACAGTAGAAGATATAAACATCAGTATAAACAGTATAAACAGTAGTGCAAATGACTATTCCAGTACCCTGGAATAGACTTTCCCAGGAAGGCTGAGGGGTGTGATCCCTCTATAGTTGGAGCACACTCACTGGTCCAATTTCTTAAAAAGAGGGACCACCAGACCACTGGTCTGCCAGTACACTGTCCTCGACTGCCACGCGATGCTGCACAGGCATGTTAACCAAGACAGTCCCACAACATCCAGAGACTTTAGCAACGTGGTGTATGCTGTAAAGTTCAGTAAGGGATGCTTCACATTCTGGACAAAGAAGACAGAGGGTTTGAAAGAGGAGTAAAGTACCTCTGCAGGGACTCTACTGCTCGAATTCTTTCAAATGTCAGGATTTAGTCTATTATTACTGGAAAAAATACTGCATACTGTTTCTTAGTATTCTACTTAATCCTACACAGCTGTTTTGTCCCTGGGTTTACAAATCATGATATTTGTGAAATTAAATTATAGCATGGAAAACCTGATTCTGTCTGGCTCCCTGACTCACATCAAACAAAAACTAACTAAAAATCATAGAAGAAATATCTTATTTATATATAACAAAAGAATAATACAAAGGGTATAAAATGCAAATGACACTCCAGGGCCACGTACGAGTTTCTTAATCTTGTTTTAAAAGGCAGTCTGTCCAAAAATGCAACATCAAGATGAACCAAGCTACAAAAGCACATTAAAGGGAAAAAATGACTCCAGGCATTTTGCATAGCCAAACAGCAGAATCAGGCTTTAAAATATACAAATGTCAAACAAACCAAAAACAGCTCACAGAAGAAGGTTTACATGTCTTTGCAGCTTGGACTTGTTAGACAGACGCTTTGATTAACAGGGTTTAACTGTCAACGAAACCAAAATGAAGTGGCTCAGAGGTTTCGTCATCGTCTCTTGTGAGAGATAAGAGCTGAGCAAACTGGAAAAGGAGAAGATAAAAATCACAATCTGTCACACTTGTCACTGGTATCTCGCTCAAAAACATGCAACTGCTGTTCATGTCTCTGTCCACTTATGTTTAAACTTGTGTTTAAAACAAGACTATTCACTGATGCAGAAAAATGAGCTGTTTGACATGACATGTGCTCTTTGGTGAAACTGATCCAAAATGCACTTGGATTTGCTGAGCAGTTAACCCTCAACATTTCAAACAAGGTTTTGTATAATTTTTTTTGTCTTTGTTGTTTGTTTTGTTTGAAGCCCATAACATTTTTTTTGCATTAAAATGCCCAAAAATGACTCAACTTTGTTACATATTATTCCAAATGCTCAACAAACCCACGTTTCATCAGCCACGTCAGGTAGATCTACCTTTGCATTGGTGGCTGTTTGATGATGAAGACAACAATTTCTATTCCATGCTGCTCATGTTTTGTTTTTACTGAGACTCTTAGCGACAGAAACTGCCTTTTAGTTAGCTATAAAATATATCAAGCATCTGCATTCTCTGTGTTGTGGTTTCTGACTGCAATATTCCAAGTTAGTGAAACGTAAAACATTGTGTAAATAAGCAGTCTTCAGCATTGATAACGAATTCACTTTGCATTTTTGAAGCACTTTGGCGGAACTAAAGGGGCACTGTGAGCAGCGTCTTGTTAAAGAAGTGAAAAGCTTCGGCTTTGTAGCTTGACGCATTAATAAACACTCTCTTACGAATTCAAATACAAAATGAGGTCTTTCACTCCTTGTAGTGGGCTTTCTGAATTTCCAATTGGATGGCAGAACCACAAAAGAGAGGAGGGTCACTGTGAACCTGGCAGAAGAATATGAGGAAAAGATGAATGTGCTTTTGCAGCTCTGTCAGGGTGAGAACAACAGATATATATCTTTTATTCATCTTCTGTTCATCTGACACAGAGTGGGAAAAAATTACTTTTACCTCATCATTTCTGTCAGCAGGAGATGACTGATGGGCAGAGCAGAAACTGGGGAAACTGATGAAGTAAGTCCTAAAGTCCTAAATCATAAAACTTGCTCATGGTCTCTGTTCCAGTTCATCCTGGGGGTATTAGGTGGGGTTGAGGTCAGGGCTCTATACGAGTCAATCAAGTTCTTCCACACCAAACTCATCCAACCATGTCTTTATGGAGCTTTGCTTTGTGCACTGGGGCACAGTCATGCTGGAATAGAAAAGGGCCTTCAACAAACTGTTGCCACAAAGCTGGAAGCATAGCATTGTCCAAAATGTCTTGGTGTGCTGAAGCATTAAGATTTCCCTTCACTGGAAGTCAGGGGCCGAGCCCAAACCCTGAGACACAGCCCCATAAAGAAGCACGTCCCAATACTTTTGTCTCTATAGTGTATGCTGTAATTGTTCCTATACACATTAACAGTTAGAGTTATACAGTCTTTCCACATGCCTAAGACAAGATAAGCTTGTCTTTATTGTCATTGCACAGTCACCTATACAATGAAACTGTATGAAGTAATTGTACTTTGAGTGTAATGAATTTGCCCAAAGAAAGAGACAAGCAAACAATAAACACAGATGATTCCGATTGATAGCATGAACTTCATGCTACAATGAAATGTTGTAGTTTGGAGTAAACCTGTTGATGCCTATTTAGAACAAAGTATATCAAAACTATACATTATGAGATAATATATATATATATATAGATTGAAAACACTAAATATACACAAAGTGTGACACTGGCAGTTTAAGTGTCCTCACAGTAACCGGTCAGGTCAGGTTACTGATACTGAAACAGTAGTGCAGTTATGAGAGGGTTATTGTACTTAGAGGATACTGAGAAGTTAGAGAAATATTGCAAGGAAGATATATTGGACTATATATTGGATTTAACACAGAACAGATTAAAGTTAAGGGACAGGGCCAAAACACATACTGCATATGCAGGCCTCTATGCCAGAATACTTATGACCTGCAAATCACAGAATTAATTCTTACTGGTTCCTTCATTTTGGATTTATATCACACTTGAATCGTACATCCTAAGAATTCTGAAGCAGACCAACCCAGCTTGCTGAAAGCCAATATGTTTGGGAGAGAAAAATGTCACTGAGGTGAGTAACATCTTCCACCTGCTTGTTCACACTGCAGGATGATCAGATGAGACTGTTTGGTCTTATTTACTATGAGCTGGCTGTACCTGTGCTGTGCTGAGTGTACATCAAAATGGCAGTCTATTATCTGCAGCTCAGACCTCAGCCTTAGCCCTCCTCTCACTGCTTCTTTTCATCTTGTTCTTTTCCCTCCATCCTAATTGGAAATCCCCACCCTGTGAGCAAACCACAGGAGCAGAATCACACATTCAAACTTATATTCTATATTCAAACATCTGCTCACTTCAGACATCCCCACAAGGCCTTGAGATCTGCCTCTGCTCTGTGCAATATTTCAACTGCCAAAGCATCACTTTCCAAAAACACCCACCAGAAAGCAACGACTGGGCAGATATGGATTTGTTCTGTCGGCTTGCTTTTATGTATTTTTATCACAGAGTGGAAATAACCCAAAGGGCATTTCACATAATGGTGCATTTTACCTGGAGTCACAGTGATGAGAGAGACTACAAGAGCAAAATGGCCTCTAAAACCAATCCTGGTCCAGAGCTGAGGACTCGTTTACCACACAGGAGCATATTTGTATCTACAACTGGTTCTGGGACATCAACAACCTGTGACTGTAAACAATCATAGGGCAAATATTTGCTTATTTTTGAGGTGATACAAGTAATGTTAAAGCTTTGTGGACCGCATTCACACTGCAGTGGGCAACTTTTGAGTATTTACTGCAAAAACAGGCAAATCAAGACAAAATACTGGATTTAAAACTTCAGCAATATGAATGCGCGGTGGTGAAGCAATATAATATACTCCAGGTATAACTTTCCTTTCCTGAAGCCAGAGTCAATGCTTTAAAATGCACTCAATTTTATTGCCCTTTTCGATCCAAATGTAATTGCTGCTCTCACAAAACGACTGTTCCCATTGATCCAAATCAAATAATGAGACCAACCAAAGCCCTTTCTGAGGTCGTATGACGACGGCAAACAACTGACGGGGACTTTAAAACCCACAAAGCTACAAGGCTGCAGTGTGCAGGAATATCCAAAAGCCTTAAAAGCAGAGTCAGACAGTGACTGGTATTTTCCAGGTGGACACAAATCACAATTAGATACAGGAAGGTTGAAGCCCTTTGTGGTTGAAGAATCCATTAACTCAAAAATATTTACTTCCCCTGGACCTGTTTTCTTACACCGAGATTGATCATTTTGTTCCCACTCCATTATTTAGTTTGATGTTAGTTTCTCTTCAATCGTTTCTGTGTGCTGCAAACCAATGTGTGATTGATGCATCTGTCAGCCCAAAATCATTTCCTGTGTTAGCAGACGCCAATTGCATTTACCTTGACTGACCTACAGTTAATAATAATACAAGAATAATACTCATACTCAGCAATAACAGAAGATAAATGACAACAACGATAACAAAGATAAGAAACAAAAGATTTTAAGAAGTGATAGAAAAGAGGTCATTTATTTTTCCTTCCCAGATTTTCAGACAGGGATTTCCAGAGTCTTGAGCGACTGTGACTGCTGTTCGTGAACATTTTTTGGCCCTAAGTGACACTTGTGGTCAAAGTGCACCAGCTGACCTCACAGAGTAACATTCAAGAACAAAACCAGAGGCGTGAACAATATCCAGCCACACTTCTCCTGCAGGATCCTGAGGTATTCTCAGCCTGTCGGACGCTACAGGAGCTGTTCTGTAATTACAGTATGGAAGTCTATGGGCCATGTATTATTGCATTAGTTGTATCAAGCCTGCATTTAGTCCAGTTTCAGCTCAGGCACCTCAAACGGTTAGTTCAGCTTCAAATGCTTTATGACCAGACTGCAGTGTGGTGCCTGCAGTGCCAATTTCCAAACGCACTCTGAGCAAATACCCACCGAGGGGCAGAGCAGCATCAAAGGGACGCCAGAACACGAAAGACCGAGAGCGACTGAGATGCAGCCAACACTGATGACACATCGGAGGAATTCTCCCAGAGCTGCAGATATCAGCCTGGCTCAAGAGTTAAACGAGGGAAAACGAAATAAGTGAAGTAAGATGAAGTTTTTAAACCACTCAGCTCTAACAGTGAATTGAACATAACCTTCAGGTCTGCCAGCAGATTGGTTTGCTTCATCAGCTGAAGTGATCACACCTGAGGAAAGTCAGCTGTTTTCTGTTTTCATTACCTCCACCAAGGAGGTTCTGTTTCCTGTCCGCTTTGTTTGGCTGCTTGTCAGCAGGATTACGTAAGAACCTACTGGCCTGATTTGTATGCGACTTGTTGGAAGGGCGTATTATGGGCCAGGGAAGAACCCATTAAGTTTTGGAGCAGATCTGAATCGTGAAGCTGATGCATTAATTAGTCTTCACTTTGGCAGAATGAGTGTGGGTTTCAGTTGTGGGTGGATCCCCCAGCTCCACAGAGTGAGCTAGAAAGTGAACGAAGAGTTAGCGACAACAGAGCAGCCAATCAGAGAAATGAAGTCATTTTCCGTTTCTGTCCCTGCAGATAGCAGGGACATACGCCTCTAGTCCATCATAAGTGATGACTGAGAAGTGATGCTGACGTCTCAACTATGCACAACCACATTCTGACACATTTCTAATACTTTTGGAAATGTATCCAGACATGTGGTGGTTGTGTTTGTGGATTTGTTTGAGAGTGGGCTCTTTGTCTTGACGTAGGTGTGTGCTCTCCCTTCCAGGTCACTACTAACTTATTCTGGATTTGTTTTGACTGTCCATGTAAATCACAACTGCACACTGTAGAAACCCTGAGATGCTAAACACTTCTGTGGGGTTGGAAAGTGTTTATTTGACCACTGGAGGCTTTAGCTTATTATTCCCCCCTGCTGAAAAGCAAACCGGGTGAAGCATATGCAAAACATCCTGCAAACACACGCTCACAACAAGTGTGGAAATCAGTAGTTTCAAGCAGGTCCAGAGTTGAGTGCATCACACCTCTTCTTTATTTTTGATTCTTCTCACATCGCCTGTGCCTGACAAGCAGCCAGCCGAATTCTGCTGCTGTGGAGGTCTTCTGATTCTGATTGGATGGACACAGAGAAGCTCACAGAATGTTGAAGGTGCATCAGTGTCACTTCACCGTCTGCATATTATGAGTTTTGGATGCGCAGGAAAGAATGAATACAGATAACTTTAGTCATCTCAGTTTCGTTTTCGTGGTCACATGACCTGCCGTCGCGGTTTGGTGAGGTATAGATGTAAAAGTGGCTTGGGTCTGTCTAGGAAAAGAATGTGGTTTGTGTTAATATAAGTTGACTTACGTTACGTTACCTACTGTATGTGACTTTAGTTGAACATGTTACATTGGTTAAATATGAACATGTTATATTGGTTAAATATTTTACTTTAGGTTTCGCACAGACATGAGCACTGGTCTTCTGGGTAAAGTCCCTTGCACCAGCCCAGCCTCCTCCATCTTGCTCGCGTGACATTTTTTTCTCTATGACGTTCTTGCCTTTAACAAAACAGGAAATGACGTAGGACATTATCACATTATTCATACGCCATGTGGTGAGACTAGACTGTAAATGTCTGTCAAAAGCAACGAAAAGAGATGAACAAATCAAAACGCAATCAGCAGAATAAGGCAAAAAAGGTGAGAATGAAGGACAGAGGACAGAACATCGAGATGAAGGCCTTCAACAGTGGAGAGAAAAATAAAGCAGGCATGACTAAAGAGTGAAGAGAAACAAAAACAATATCCAGTTAGACAGGGAGACACCCAGACAGACATGGGGGGTGAGCAGGTGGAGGTGGAAATGAGAAGAGACGGGATGAGAAGAAGAAGAGGATAACAGACAACCAAACAAATGAATCCCCGTGTTTTATCTCCTGCTCCCTCATTACGAGCTTGGTTTAAAGCCAGCAGCACTTCACCAGAGAGAGTGTTTTCACTGCCTAATGATGGCCCTGCTAGATGTTGCTGCGGGTTGAGTAAAAGATCGTGCATGTCGAAAAATCAGCTGAGGACAAAGCAGTGGATGAATTAAAGCAAGAGAAGGCGAGAGAATGATGAAACAAATTTTATTCATTTCAAAGGCTTTCAGCCCTGAAATGCTGCAATGTAAAAGAATCAGTCGTGAAAGTCAAAATACTTTGCTTACCCACAGCTGGCTGCTCTCATCAAAAAGCACAAGAGCATGTAAAGAGTCTATTTCCAGCAAGGAGAACAGCCCTTTCATGACAACAAAAAAACCCAAGGACCATTTCAGAATACTGAGCATCACACTAAACTGTGATGCCAGTTCAAGTTCAAGTTCAAGAATTACACACAAGTTATAAAGATTTCATTGGAAATTGCTCACAATTAGTCAAATTCTAAGATGGTCAGTTGTAAAGCTGAAAAATTGGCTCCCAAATATAATATTCTGTATATCTCAACTAAATACATGGGTTGGGAATCTCAGAAGCTGCCTCTCTGCTTGACTGGTTGACTTCTTTATTTGTACTGTAGTCAGCAGGCTGAAGTCAGAGATCAATCATGGATCAAAGCTGTGCTGAGAAGGAGCACCTGGGAGTGACAGATGAGATCTGGCAGGAGATACAGGAGGAATAAAGAGTTTCAGACGTGGATACAGTCAAAAGAAGTCTTAAAAATGGATATAAACATGACACAGCAACGTTGAATTCTCACCACAGAAAAATAACTGCAACAGTCCACTATGTTAAGTGTGTGACTGCTCACATTGGCTAAAGACTAAATCTCCAAACATGCAGGGGAAAAAAAACATTGGCATGGGCCCAAACGTTATCTTTGCACAAGAAGGAAAATTACATTTATTTCATCCTATGTCATCTGCACAGAGAACTGATCCTGTGGTGTAATTGTTTTACTTTAGAAACAAGCTTTTAGTACCATTTTTTTCTTCTTAAATTATTAACATATTGTTGAGGAGCCTCCCTGTTTGCTCATCTGCTCCTGTTTCTTAATTGTACTGTTAATTCAAGGATACTGACGGACATGAGCGCTGGGAGGACAGCTGAGCACAGTCTCCTCGGGGACGCTGGATGACAGAGTATCGATCCCCACAAGAAAACAAGGCTCTTTATTCCTTAAAACAATACAGGATCCAATGAAAAGTCCAAGCAAAGCAAAACTGCCACAATAAAAACAGATCGAGTGTGAAACCAGAACCAGAAGACAGTTTGTGGTGTGGAAACTAAATCTAAACTTTATTTTTAATAGTGTGAGCATTTCTGCAGACTTCTCATTAGAACAGAAGTATTCACTTCATTGAGTTTGTTTTTGTAAACAATGAAGCACATTGACTGTTGACATGTAACAGGGACATGCTAAAAGCCTAAACAAGATAAAAGCCCCAATTAAGGAGTAATTAACATTTATGCACTGTAACGGGGAGCCCACGGCAGAAAGTGTTTAGAGAAACAACAGTAGAGCAAACAGAGTCTCTGTTATTGAGTGCCTGTGATGCATTAGAAAAGCACATCAGAAGGACGGTGATGAATAGACAGAATAAATACAGCCGGAGTGAAAAAGTGCATGGAAAAAGTGAAGGGGATGCGTGCAGGACAAGGAGAAAGTGAAGTGAGACACCAAACAGGCAAATCAATGAATTGATTCTTGAGAAAAGAGGAGACTTTGAAACACAAAATAACACACAAATGAGGACTATCACAAGATTACATGAGAAGATTCACATTTCCTATCACAGTGACTAATAAAAGTCACGACAATATGAATCTTTAATTCTGTATTAATTGGAAAGTTCCATCCAACACAGGATTTAAGCAGTCGTTTGTGAGAGGGAACGAGGAAATAAAACCAAAGTAATAGTATTACAGTCAGTTACATGTAAATTGTAAACTTCTTATCTCTATATTTTTGAGTTTTTGCACTCTTTTTCTGCTCTTGTGAGCTGTGAAGTGAATTTCCCCACTGTGGGATCAATAAAGTTCATCTTATCTTATCTTATAGTTATGCCCAAAGACACATGCAGCCTGTTGACAAGTCGTTAAGTTGTAAACCGTGTCCTTTTAATAAATAACATGAATTCTCTGGTCTCAGTGCAGCTGCAGTAAACTGAACCTGCTGCTCTCTGAAGCTCGCTGCAGATTCAGAGCAGAGTTCCTAAATCCAAAGTGGATTGTGTGTGTCCAGCTCGGCTTGTCACCAGGTTCTGTTTGTGAAGTCGTCTTTTCCCATGTGGTCCACTGGACCTTCTTGAAATGGGCACATGCACTGCGAAACCCTGTCAGTCGAGGAAGGGCAACGTTTCATTCACACACAAATCAGAGGGCTTTAGGTGAGATTTTTGCTTTAAACCTGAAGTGAAGTACTTTTGTCATATAAACAAAAGTAAAAGCATAAATATACCGTAATTTCTGGACTATTGAGCACACCTGAATACGAGCCGCACCCACTAAATTTAAAAAGGAAAAAAACCTTGCACATATATAGTATGTATATAGTATAGTATATATACAATTGTCTATAAGCTGCAGGTGTCCACATTGTCAGTCTTTCTTTTGTTGTCGCTCTCAATGTCACTTTCGTCTTGAGGCAAAATCCATAAATCAGCCACAACATTGTTTAAACCGCAGGGTTCAAAGCGTGTGAAAAAAGTAGCAGCTTATAGTCCTGAAATTACGGTATGTTACCTTCAAGCCCTTGTCAAGAAGAAGAAAGATTGATTTGCCAGTGGTGTGGGGGGGTAATTGCTCTCACTGCCAGAAGGGGGAGGCATAAGTTCTTCTCTGCAGGTTTAAGCGTATCATTATGAAGGAAATACACATATATGAATATGAAACAACGTTTAGCATTTAGATTGGTTCCTTAGAAACTCCACTTTCACCATACCATTTAGTTTCCCACTGGACACAAAATCAACCGGGAAAACAAGAGCGGAGCCGCCGATCCACTTTCATGCCCTGACTAAGAGAATTTGTGCAGGACTATTACTGTACTGTCTATCCAATTTTAGGCTGCACTTTCTGCTGGAGCTGGAGCTTAACAATCACTGTGGATCCCACAAACATGAGACATTGAAGCAAACAGGAAACATGGGCAGAAGGAGATTAGAAACAGGAAACAAATATACTGTACCCAAAATATAAGGCTTCATAAATTACAGATTGTGGCTGGGGTGCTGGCTTGCAAGAGCAGCCCTTAGTCCTCAGGTTGATTCAATTTCAAGTTGCATGGTCAATCTTTTGGTTAGAGTGACTGGCCTGTAGGTCAATCAGCGACTTGGCTTCAGTGCAAAACATTGTAAATATTGTAGCCTGCTTTCCCTTCAGGTATCAGCCCGAATTTCCTATTAGCCTTTGACTTGGAAAACTTGCGCTGCTTATTAGACAAAAGAATTAGTTTGGTGGGTGATTTAAGCCTTCATGCGGATTTGGATGAAATTGGGGCCGATCCACACATCACAAAGGTGTAACAGCTACTTAGCACACTGGAGTCTCTGTGTTAATGTTGGCTGATTTGCATGCAGCTGCTTCAGGGTTTTGGTATTGTGCATGCTGTCCCTGCCACACAGTGATCTCTTAATGTGACATCTGACTGGAAAGAATCAGTCAGTGTTATTGATAACGTGTACGCTTGTTCTGCTATGACAAGTCAAAACGTCTGAGTTGTCTGAATGAGAGACAAATGGTCTCTTAATATTGCAGGTATAATGGATGCATATGTCTTCACTTTCATCTTACAAATAAACTGGAGTTTTGAAAAATTTTGAAAGCATTTTCACAAATACTTAGTGACCTAAAACTCTGTGGTTATGTTGCCATAATGTAAAGGAAATTCTTCAAAAATATCAGTCTGTCAGTTCTTTGAACCCATCAGTCCATTTTAGCTGCACCAGCTCAAGCTGTCACAGCAGACTCTAAGACCAGTAATCTCATGTTTAAAAGAAAACACTTTGTTTTTTGACACAGAAGACAGAGGCTGATATGCAATCACACGAAGACAAAGTGGGACAGGTGAGTATTTATCTCAGCTACAAACTCGAAGCAGCAGGATGCAGCAGACCAAGGCCAGACACGGTGATTTGCAGATAACTCGTTTATCTCTGAAGGGCTCTTTTCTCCACCCTGCTGCGACTGAATTAGAGGTAGATTGTCTGTGTACTGCTCATGTTTGCAAAGCTGAAAAATACCTTTTTTTGGCCAAACATACAGATTCTTTTTCTATCTATTTATAACATTTATGTCAGAGACCATCAGCATCATCATCACACCTAAAAATCTGTGGTTGCCAGCTAAATGCTCAGAGGTCAATAATCCTCACATCTAGAATTTACAAGAAATATCTGACAAATGGACATATTTTTGACAGCAGTCTTACTCTCTCTCACACTTTTCCTTGTGGACAGATGGACCTGCAGTAGGGAAATCAGCCCATTGCCATTAGTGGGGTTACCAGGCAACAAGGGAGACTAGCCTAATCACCCTGACAGGCATGGGTGGAGGGGGTGGAGAAGACTTAGAGAAAAGGATGAGTATAAACCTGAGGGAAGGTCATTATAGGGTTAAAGAGAAGAAGAAGAAGAAGATGGGAGAGGAGATGAGGAGCAGAGGAGGGACTGGAGAACTTGTGCGAGGAGAAAAGAGTGAGGTATCAAGAAAGAGGGAAAGACATGATTATCATTTAGGGGAGAACTGCTCAAGACACCATTTAATCACGATCCTTACTAAACCTACAATTTTGAGGGCATTCAGAAGAGATTACTGATTACTGTATACATCTAATCCAAGGCTCAACTCGAATACTAAAAGAAAGAATGTCTTGCATAAATCAAGACAAGCTGTAAGTTAACAAATTCTGTAGGAGAGAAAAAATAACTGTGAAAACCTGATGCTGATTCTTGTCGCCTGCAGTCAACTTAGAAAATATTCAGATATGACATCTTTAAGAACAGCATGTGCATAGAAACATTCTGGTTTGTTTTTATGGTGTGTGTAGTGCAACAAAAGCTGTTTCTCTTTTTCCAGAGAAACTCAATATTATAGGGAAAAATATATTTATTAAAATATTTCTGTCCTCTTGATCACCAAAACAAAATCTGTAAAAAACTCATGGCGCAGCGTGGGACACTCTGGCTGACACCCTGAGAGTAAATACACCAGTCAGCTATCAGCTGTGTGAAAGAAGGGCGAAAAGCTGCCCCCTTTTCAGTTTAGTTCAGAGAGATTCACTATTGCTGCATTTTTCCATCCTTTACATCCTAGTGGGGAGCTGAGTCCTTTTCAAGTACTGACATAGGAGATCACACACACACACACACACACACACACACACACACTTAGTTTTAATTAGCGCCTCCTGAGATTGATGAAACAATAACAGTGACCCAGCAGCAGTGAATCAGGAGCACACACAGTGAAAGTGAAGTGAATTACTTGCCATGCCACCTCAGCATTTACAGGGTTATTGTTACAGATCATATCACCTTATGGAGTGACAGAGGAGCATCATGTAAAGGAAAACCAGGATGTGTCCTAATACTGAACCCTGAGGAACTCCACGTTACTGAGGCTAAAGAGCAGACACTGTCAAAATGAACCTATGATACGACAATAAAATGCTGAAGTCTGTTTATCAAGATGCCATGATCCACTGTATGGACAGATGCATAATGGGGACGAAAATCAAAAAACAAATGTTACTTACAAGCCAACAAGACTAACCAAACAAATGCTACGAATTTGTGACGCACACACACCGAAAGGCAGCCTTGAAAAGCATGTATGGAACAGACAGTGGAGATCTGATATCTTTAGATTCTCTATTTTATTCTGCTGCATGTTTTCACGTCTTGGCCTATTCGTTTCATTTCAAAGACATGAAGCTCTGTGGAGAGTAGGCGAACTGAACTTTCACTTTGCAGATCAGAGGGAGGAGAGAGCTAAAAGAAGATCGAAACGCAGAGTCACAATCCTTAACTCGTCTGCCTGATGTTAGTGTTCTTTAAAAGACCCCCGTCAAAAGATATCCAAGTTCTTTATCCACTCTAGAGAGTGTTTAAAATGTTGCTGTTTGTGAATCAAGGACTTTGCCACCCACCATCCTTTGAGTGGTGCCACATTTTGTTTAAACCTGATGCTGTCACTCATTCTGGGTGAGTGGATGTTTTTGTTAAAAAGAGATGCTTTGTTAGAGGATCCGTCACTCGTCAGTCAATCCCAAGGTCGTCGGCTTTTCATCAGCTTCTGTTTGTCTGTTTAGCTCCTTGATGGATTAACTCTCAATATATTACTTAAAAGTGTAAAGAAAATGAGTTGAAGGAAAGATAAGAATATAAGATAAAATAAGAATCTAAGAAAACGTTCTTTACTGCTTCTGGTGTCTGCGTTGTTGTGTCACTACAGACAATGTGTAAAATAGTGTAAAACAAAGTGTAAAATAAATGGGACTTAAAGCTGTAGTCAGTAACATTGGAAAAACCAGTCAAGTACCCAGGTGGAATAAATCCCATCCCCTCCCTCTAGGCCTCCTCCAAAGCCCATCTATGCTGACTGCTGGACAGGTGTTTGTTCAATACATTTCTTTCCTTCAGGCCCAGTGAAGTGACTGGTAGGCCGTCTCCTGTCTGCTGACTCATGTTGCTTGAATGTGTAACGTGTGAAACCTGTAGTTTAGACATGTTAGACAATTATGTTTTGTCTTCTACAAGATAAGAAAGCGGACTCAGTCTTGGGTGAACGAATGGCCGAGGGCTGAGGAGTGGAGAGTGGCTCGAGAAAATTGATGCAGTGACAGCAGGCAGGTGGTTTCAAAGCACAGGGAAAATCACAAGAAACAAGAAACTCAAGCATATGAACATCAGCTGACTGAGCACATCCACACACAGCTCATAAAACACTCTGGCAGCGAGTGGAAGGCGAGTCTGGACTTTTGTAGAGGAGGCTGATGAACAGATGAGGAACATGTGTGGAGAACCACCAGGTGTTGGGAATCAGGATGCCACGCCCACCACACACACACACACACACACACACACATGCACAGGGGGAAACAAAGGGGAAAAGGTAAAGTCACGGAGCTGTGACACTGTATGAAGGTCTACAGCTGTGGTCAGAGCCACAGGTTCAGGTGATGATATTAATGTATTTTGTTGTGATTATCTTATCTTATCTTATCTTATCTTATTATTCTTATCTCCTTCAGTTTGAATGAATGTGTCACGGATTTGAGGCGTACAAGGTAATGGACCTGGGGACTCAAATGCATGTGCTGAGGTAGAACGGTTCAAAGAAAAATGACTTAATTCACTGTTCAAATTAACAGGCTCAGGCCCAACAAGGCACTTTAAAGAAACAAACAAATCCAGAGGGCTGAAGCAGGCAGGTCATTAATGCAGAGCACGTCCCAGATATCAGACAGAACATTAGGAACATGGGTGTCATTATAGAAATGTCTACGCCATCACGCTACACACTAAACCTTCTGGTGGGGAAACATTGCAAACAAACCTCATAAGGGTTTTCCACGGGCTTCTTCTCCCAGCAGGTGATGGCAGCGTTGCAGTGGTTCTGCTTGGTGAAGTCACGTTTGTGCTGGAGAACAGACAGAAAGCTCTGTTTTTAAGATTCTGTCTTAGTTTAGAACGCACAGCACTTTTGTAGCTTCTGCCTGAATGTCTGTGGTTTGGAATTTAGTTTCTCTCCTCTGTTCCTGCTTGTGCGTTCGGATATCAGCCTTATTTTATGCTTTCATCTGTGTTGGAGCTGTGCGCAGTGACTGCCGATCCACACCAAACATTTGCTGCTGTTCAAATTAAGAGGTACTTTTATTCTGTACAACATTTGAGCTGCTGCCATTATAGTTATTTAGAAAAACAAATCCCTTCAGCAGATGTGAGACCGACAGAAGGTGGAAATAGCCTGAACTGAAATGCTACCCTTAGCAACTGCTTTAAGTAGGACTGTGAGTGAAATTTATTCAAATTTTGGTGATTCTTTTCAGTCTGGGCCTTTTGTTATCCTCCCTCAGTCATCTCTTTGTCACCTCACTTTGTCTCAGCCCTTCATCTCGCCTTCAGTATCTCTCCGTCTCTCTGCAGGTGTACTGCGTGTTTTCTTTAACCTCTTGATATGTGTCTAAATCTCTCTATCAAACTGTCACCGGCTCTTTTTTCCCTTAACGCCTCACCAGTTTGTTATTCCAATTTTTTTTTATTTATACTGTGTATTAGCTCAAAAGCTGCAGCATGTCTGAAGGGAGCCAAAGGAATAAAAATATCCAAAAGTCAGAGTAATAAAAAACCTCACACTCTTGTCATCTTTCTTACTTGTTCCCTCTCTTATTCACTCACATTTTGTCAACAGAACGTAAAGTGTGTGTGTGTGTGTATGCATGAGTCACCCTGAGCACACAAGTTGGACAAGTTGGAAGGGAAATATCACTGACACACATGTTACACATAATTCTTATAGTCACACATGCACATCGAAACATACAAGCTTAACTGCATGTACAAACTTATGTGAGTCTCGTGTGTTATGCTGATCGCCTTGTTGCGTAACCAAAAACAGAAGAATCAAGGTGAACAGTGCCCCTGTTTCCTCCCCCAGTCCAAAGACATGCATGTCAGGTGACCTGTCAAATGTTAAGGGCTGGTGGGTGGACAGTGAATGAGTCTGACAGGTACAACCGATACAGGAGACAAGAGACAATAGTCTCCGTTGTCCAGTGCATGTGTGCATAGACATCCACCCCCCGCAAACCCTGGAAAGAACAAGTGAGTTGGAAAATGAATTGGCCTCTGAGGTTCTGGGGTTAATGGAGTTCTAAGTAAGTTAAATCATAGAAAGTATTTCCACCCTGATTAAATGGATCTCTTTCAGCATCCAGCCATGGTGTTGTGCCAGCTTAAAAAAATCTGTTTTCATTTTTTGTTTTTGTTTTAAATTTCTAATCTTGTTTTTAGATCATTTATTATTTAATCATTTTAGACCCAGCTTAATGTACTTGGGTTGGTCTTGCACTTACAGTCATAAAATTACACTTCCAATCTCCCTTGACCTGATCAGCAGAGCAGAGTTGCTATTTTAAGTTGACAGAGCAGTTCTTTCCTTTGAAGACAGGCAATGCACAACACGCGTATGTCTCTATATTATATATGTCTCTGTATACATCTATATACATTAGGTTCCTTCATACAAATGCCACTGTTTGTCAGAGTGGGACTGTTGCTGCCTGTCTTCAGTAAATCAGAATCAGTCTGTTACTTCCCAGAGTCTGAATGTCTGTGTTTCATTAAGTGTATTCCAGTAAAAGTAAAAAGGAAAACTTCCTTCACAGGGTCATTCACTTATGCACCTTGTGCTCATGGAGGAGAGCCAGCCAGCTGTTCTGAAATCAGCTATCACAGTCAGACTACCTCTTGTCTCCTGTATTCTTGTCCATCTTTGTTGTCACCTTGTACACATTTCTTTTCTTTCCTCCTGACAGGAGGGCCACTCTTATTCTTTCTAGCATCTGCTGTTTCACCAGGCGGATTGGTGGAGCAGTCATTCACGTCTTTGCAGGGCTGCATTTGCCACCGGGTTTGTGTATTGGGGCAGGCACTGTAACGTCTGGACATCCAAGCTGCCCGAACTTTGTTTATGCTCCAAGCTTGTCTTCCAGTCACCATATCCAGTGGCTAAACGTGGCTCTGTCAAACATGGATGTGTTGATACAACAGCTTCTGCTACATTCTGGGTGTGGGGGGTGATGGCAGCTCAGTAGGTAGGGGTACAACTGAATCAGGTGACCATGAGGGAACTTTGGTCTCAGACATCTGACACTGAGAGCAAGTTGGTTAATTTATTCCCAAAAACTCAGCTCTATGACCAGAAGCCTGAAGTTCCCTTTCTACTCCACCCTGCCTCTTTATTTGCTGTGCAAATTACTGACTGACTCTACGATCCCATCTGGAAGGATCAATCTGTAGAAGAGAACGATCCTGAGCTCCACTGTAGCGGCCATTTCAGCAACAACAGTCCGTGAATGAGCAAAGAGGAGAGAATTTCAACAGAACAAACAAAAGGACAAAAGAACCACTCAACCTTTCATTTGACGGTTACCACACCTCATATGTCTCGATGTGTAGCAGTCGGCCCAAGTGTCCGCCAGTTCACCGAATTCAATCAAATCAGTTCCTCTGGCTAAACATGAATCAAAAATGGAAAATTGATGCATTGTTGCATTTCAGTTCTGGTTTGGTTCCTGTTCACTGGAAAAAAGAGGAGTTTTGCAGATTGACAGGTAACCTGCTGACTGCCCAGTTTTGGCAATTGTCATCCTACATCATCGGGACCCATGTCGGGAAATCAAACTCCGCAGAATGCCAGTAGTTTATGCAGCACTCTATGCTTCTACACTTATGTTCTTTGGTGGCTCATGACCTCACCTCACCGATTATAAGCATTATTAGTAATTTTAGACTGCAATGCAGCCACAAGTTCTAAATAATGACCAACAGGATGAAAAGGAGGTGTAATGATTCAGGGCTTATGACTGTGCAATCCCCATCACACACTTTAGTGGACTTAATGAACTGATAAAGTACACAGAGTACAATCCGTGCACAGTACCAACAGCTTGTGACCTATTAGTCAGAGAAAATCCACACACTGATGTGGACGTGTTACCATGGCAACCTAATGATTTGCATAAATATATACATGGTCTATACAGATCATTCATAAGATCACGTCATGAACACAATTCACGATCAGCAGAGAGATTTTCTTTGCAGTTTAGCATTTGGAATTGTGTTATAATCACATTCATTATATATATTATAAAATCCTGTGGTTGATTCATTTGCTTTCACACCACAAACAAGCAGCTCCAGAGTCCACCTTTTCAAGTGCTCTCAGCTCTCATGCCTGGTCTACACTACGGTTTCATCGACAGCTTCCACACCTGCCCAGACAAGCCGCACTAACCGGGAAAACTCAACTCTGTTTTCCTGGTTAGTGATCTTTTCTCTATACACATTTTGTTCACAAATTTGTTTGCGTCTGTGTTTGTGCGCACTTCTCCTTTGCCATGGTAACCCATCCATTGGACAGGTGCGGCATATCAAGACACTGATTAAACATGCGTGATCATTGCACACACGTGTCTTGGGCTGGTCAAAATAAAAGGCCAACTAATCTATGTGCAGTTTTATCTTGAATAAAAGAAATGCATATTCTCATAGCAGGAAATTCATGAAAACATTGAAAGTGAATGTTTATCTTCTGCCACCTGTCTGACATATCTAATCTAATCTTTAATAACCCAGAGCCTGACAGGTGGAGCAAGTTGTTGTTAGCTGTTACTCCACCAGTAGGGCTTGGTGAATTGTCAATCCAAAGTAAAATGTACTTTTAAAACAACACAAATTCTTGTCCTGTGAGGATACGTTGTGTTCTTACCACTTATGATCCTGTGAGCACATAGTTGTATATGAGCATCTGTCCAGAGAGCATTCTGTTATTGCTAAGCTTTCCAAGTATGATGAACCATTTTCTATTAGATACAAGCACCCAGCAACGCACGGATGTTTCCAGGAATATTGACAGCAGCTTGTTTGGAACGATCTTAGAGATTGTTTAGCAACAGTATCATTGTCCTTTTTTTGTTTTTTCTATTCTTTGGTATTGCTTTTATCCAAGAATCAGCAGCTGGTGCATTAGGCTTCTACTGGTCATTTATTGGCATAATGGACTTTTATGAACTTTATCATGTTGAGTTTGACTCACTGGAGGAGGCTGAAGCTGTGAGTTCATCCTCTGCCCCCCAACATAAGCAAACTGGGACTTGATTTATCATCACTGGTCCACCTCTGGGTTTGTGTCAGGACGTTTATGTTCTCTGGAAGTCTCCCTGTGTGCTCATGGGGTATTATGGAAAACCAGACCAGCCTGGTCATGGGTGATATTTGACTTCAGAGATATTATCGACAGTAAGTGCTGCATTAAGCTCACTGCTTCAACAAACATTTTGTCATGTTGACACTATGCCTGAGTTGAATAAGCCATGTAGACTGTCCCTCAGTGTGAGGTCACAGCTTAATAGAATCACTGTGAGCTGTCCAGGGAAGTCAGGTAGCTAAAGTACTGAAGTACTGTATTTTGAAGTACTTTTACTGTAAATCAGTGTATGTATTCAAAACAGACATGAAGAAAACATAAGGCAAGAGGTGAAACTGCCAAGTGCATGCCTGGCTTCTTGATTTGGACTGTTTATGAACACAAGCAGCAGCTTTGACACATAACTCAAAGAGACATTTAGAGAATTTCAAAAGCCTCGGTGCCCCCGATTGCAGCAGCTAGTGTTAAAAATCATATTCCTTCTCTGAGTCATAGCTCAGTTAAATCAATCAAACTGCTTGGAAGATAACTTAGATGACTGCAGAACTTGACTAGGAATCATCACGTTTTGAAGTTTCCTTCGGTTCACATAGTGCACACCAGAGGGTACGGTGCATTGGAAAGGTACTTTCAAAACCCAGAGCCTGACTATCATCACTCTCATCAGCAAACAAAACTAAGAGTAATAAAGACAAAATCTCTTAATATGAGTTGTTTTCATGCTTCACTATCACTATGTACTATGTACTACCTTGGATTTTAGTCAATAAGAGCTGGGACTTTTGAGGCTGAGACCCTGTTTGTAAGTGTTTTGTAACACCTTGAGCAACACAAACTAAATGACAAATAAGGTTGAAGGCAGAAATCCCCAAGAAAAATGACAAACAAATGAAACCAAAAAGAAAACCAATCTGACAAAAAACGGGAAACTGAGAAAATAGAAAATGCATGGTGTGAATGTATGCTTACACTCCCCATGTACGCACACGCACACACACACACACACACACACTGCAGGGTCTTTGTGTTATTTGACCATGAACTGAAGTCGATCCATCAGCTGTTGTTGACAGGGCTTTTAAGACTGATATAAACACCTTTCAGGGTTTGAACTCTCAGCACCTTTAACACATGAAACATATTTCACTTCGACTGAGCACTTTCTCATGTACAGTATCTCTCCTGAAGTTATGTTCAGCCATAAATTGTAGTGGCTCTACCGACCTGTGGTCACCGGTCTGTCAAAAACCACTTTCTTAAAGCAAGCAATGACATTAAGGCACAAAACATCATGTTCAACCTGTTGGATGGGCTCCTTCTTGTGCATTTGTAGATTCTCCTTTTGTCTGCGTGCTCTGGTTTTCCCCTAACACTGAAAACACATTCAGGTTTGATGAAGTGGAAAGCGTAAATGGCTTGTAGGTGTGAATGTGTTTGTATGCTGCCTCCTGCTGTAGACTCCAGCCCTCCTGTGACCCTGATCAGATAAAATGGACCTCTTCTTACTAACTCATGAAATGTTCAAGAATGCTTTCGTAATGTAGAAGATGCTCGTTTTTCACACAACAGTGAGGATTTGCATCCTAGCAACTTTGCAATTGGTGGTACATTTAATGTTGCTCAGGATCTGTACCATTTAATTACACAGACAGTTCAGTGTTTTTTTTAACGGACTACACAAAGAGCAGGGAAAAAGACAAAACTTAATATCTGGTAATTATTCTGTGTAATTGTGTGATGTGTTTGCATTACACTGCAGACAGGAGTCTGGGCAGGTGACACACAGAGGAACCCTTTACAGTTATCTTAAATGAATCAGTCTAGCGTAGGTCTCTCTCCTTCTGTGTCAGTGATGCCCTTGTCTCACCTACAACTGTGTGAACAGTGTCCTTGTCTCTTTTCCTCTGTCAAAGGTACCCATGTCTCTTCTACATCTGGGCAAGAGCCCTTGTCACGGTGCCCTTGTCTCTTCTCCATCTGTATGAATGGTGCCGTTCTCTCTTCTCCTTCTGTGTGAACAGTGCCCTTGTCTCTTCTCCATCTGTGTCAGTGATGCCCTTGTCTCTTTCCTTCTGTGTGAACAGTGCCCTTGTCTCTTCTCCTTCTGTATGAATGGTGCCGTTCTCTCTTCTCCTTCTCTGTGAACAGTGCCCTTGTCTCTTCTCCTTCTGTATGAATGGTGCCGTTTTCTCTTCTCCTTCTGTGTGAGCTGTGCCCTTGTCTCTTCTCCATCTGCGTGAATGTTTGCCTTTTGTGTGTATGTGTATTATACCTACTTCCATGTTATTGCAGTAGAGGGGAGGGCTTGTATTCTGATTATGTACTACTACCATAACCTGATGGCTTGATGTCCTCCTGGATCCATGCCTTAATATTAGGTGGGTAGACTGCAAACATTTAACTAATTAAATAATCTTTTCAGAGCTTTAATTTCAGTTGATGAAAACACAGATTAACCTTTATTGGTTAGATTTGAGCAACATCTGATTGGAAACAAAACTTAAGCCAAAGAGCAGTGAAAGAGCTACAGTGTTCGTGTGTCCTATATACACCAGTGTATAGTATAGTTTAATTATTTATTGGTTATTGATCACGTTAATGTCACCCAGGCCAATTCCTGCAGTAAAAAATCAATTATATTGACTGTGAAAAGGTCTGTTGTTTTGTACTGGTTATTACACCACTTTGTAGGAAATATTCCCACTAAGACAGGGTGCCTTATTGAATGTCTCTGGATGCAAATGTCATGTGTTTTTAGCTCTGGACATCTCTGTCTGCCAGAGCAGCGCAGTTCATTTAAAACTTGGCTTGACATCAAAATTTGTTTTAACAACAGGCTTCACTTGAGGTTTTCCTTTGCTGCTCAGTGGATGGCAGCTGAAGAATGTGCCAGCGTGCTGTACGCTTAGCTGCCACTTGACTGGCTTTACTCATCAGAAGTCAAACCCCTGTAGGACGCACGGCAAAGCTGTCGAGGATACATTTAATGTTTAGGCCAAATGGGACATGTGGAGTTACTTTTTTCCCCACCTTTCTTAATACCTCCTCTTTTCTCCTCTGCATATCATCCACCTCTCATCCTATCCTTCATTTGATGCTTTCTACCTTTTGTTTAGGTATCTGGACTTTGTGGACTATGATTCTTGTCTCTTCTTGTCTAATGAACAAAATAGATTATTTCCTATGCCTTGCAAAATGGCTCATTTTGCTGATCCGACACCAGTTGGTAGGATGAAGACACACCAGCAGTTAGGAGAACTAAAACTACTTTGTTAAAGTAAGGGAACAAATATTTTCATGACGATGGAACCTGAAGGTTGGACTGTAAATGCAATAATTAAGTAGTTTCATCAAATAATAAATGTGGATAATTTTTCTGGAGAGGTTATGTATTGTTCACATGGATACCAGAGGTTGCATTTCAGTAAAAAAAAAACAAAGAAAAAAAATCTTCACAACATGTTTGTTGCTTTTTAGTTATAGTTTGGTTGAAGAGGGTTTTCATAGTTCTGTCATGCCTGGGTTTTTGATATGCTTTGTCTTTTGATTTCTGTCCATGTGCCATGTTCCATGTTTGTCTCCCATGTGTTTTTTTCATGTTTTAAGTTCAGGTCATGTTTCTTGTGAGGCAAACGAACAAAAGGTTTTTCTCCATGCCATGCCAGGATCTGCGTTATTTCCATGTCATGCCAGGAACCTTTTGTTTGTTTGCCTTGCCTTGCCATGCCATGCCATGCCATGCCATGTTTTTGTCAGGAATTTTGCCACAGTTATTCTCAGATCCCGAGTCACAGTAAGTTTGTGATTTTTTGAGTTTAGCTTTGTTTAATAAAAGACTTTTGCTTGGACCTGCCTGCCTGCCTGCTCCGTTTTCTTACTCTGCATCGGGGTTCAGTAAATTTCTGCGTCAGCGACGCCGACCCCTTCTTGACAAGTCCTAACTGTGAGGGAGAAAGCAGCACTGAGGCTGTAGGAGGGCAGTGAAAAAAGGTGATCAGCAGGTGAGTGACAGGTTCAAGAAAAATAAGAATTGCTGGACGAAGCAGAGGTGTTGTTAAAAGAAAAGTGTAAATCTCAAATACTGTGGTGAGGTGAGGGATCAAAGTGATTTTGGCTGGCGGCTTACAGAAGGCGAGAGAGGAGAAAAAAAGTGGCCAAAGGAGGATAAAGGAAAAGGTGTTTACTGAACATGAAGCCTGTGAAACGTTGGGACTGACTTTCCTCCCCATGAATCCAGATGAAAGCAATGACCCTTTGTTGATTTCATCCCATTTAATCCACTTTAGTGGTGGAGCAGAGAATGAGATTAAAGGAAAGATGAAGGCTATAAGGAGGATTCATAAACCCAAAGGCAACTGAGCGGAGAGTTGAGAAGAAAAATGTCATGATTAAAAAGGACAATTTCTTCTTTCTGCAAACTAAGTATAATTTTCATTGTTATCTGTAATAATTATGGTGATTTTACAAATTAAATTGGGATGTAGTGACATAATAGGACATTGCACTGTAGCAATACATTACTACAAGACACATAAGGGGGCATTTATCCATGAAGCTGCCTAGCAAAGTGAGGTCATTTAAACAGTGCATTCTTAACTTTTACAAAGACAAGAAGCCCCACATTTGGCCCTGCGATTGACTGGCGACCAGTCCAGGGTGTACCCCGCCTCTCGCCCGTAGTCAGCTGGGATAGGCTCCAGCTCCCCCGCGACCCTGACGGATAAGCGGTATAGAAAATGGATGGATGGATGGAAGAAGCCCCACATTCACCAAATCAGCAGCAGCTACTGAGCTCACATGTCAAAAAGGCTTCACAACAATGAAGCAAAGTCTGTCCGGTTAGGACGACTGTGTGATACTGTTGTACCTGTTGTACCACTGTCTGCCCCTTTTCACTTTAAAATGCTAACAGTGATTCAGAGCGCACTCACGCACGCACGCGCGCACACACACACACACACACACACACACACACACACACACACACACACACACACACACACACATATCTGGGCAATTTAAAGCACAACAAGATCTTTAGAGACAAAAAAGTGGACATGAGCAAGACATGAGACAAACTTATTAATAAAAGAAAAGGGAAGAGAGAACACGAGAGGAGGTTGTTTGGCTCAAAGCGAAATATGATGTGAT
Source organism: Scatophagus argus (assembly GCF_020382885.2). Classification (NCBI taxonomy): domain Eukaryota; kingdom Metazoa; phylum Chordata; class Actinopteri; family Scatophagidae; genus Scatophagus; species Scatophagus argus. The sequence continues at coordinate 2,394,726 of NC_058500.1, forward strand.
GAATAATTAAAGAGG